>NC_090928.1:935869154-936172184 GCF_040938575.1 Ambystoma mexicanum | reverse complement strand
TCCACCCAACACCCATCATCATCAAGTTTCCCCAAGCCTTCAGCCCATTTCTTGGACTCTTCTAATGTGGCATCGGCTTGGATATCCCTTACAAACTCAACACCCTCATTCGTTGCATAGGCATTTACAGTCTCTCTTGAAATGTACACATCTACAGAGAAATCAGTGGCAGTCTGTTTTGCTATCTGATCAGCGAAAGCGTTCCCTTTTCCTACATCATCTACAATCTTTTGATGTGCTACGCATTTTACGACAGCTAACTGAGTAGGA
Organism: Ambystoma mexicanum; assembly: GCF_040938575.1. Classification (NCBI taxonomy): domain Eukaryota; kingdom Metazoa; phylum Chordata; class Amphibia; order Caudata; family Ambystomatidae; genus Ambystoma; species Ambystoma mexicanum. The sequence continues at coordinate 936,171,914 of NC_090928.1, read as the reverse complement.
AGTGCAAGCGCTGAGAGCTGTTGTACTATTAGGGAGCCATGCTGGATATTTGTACCGTGTGAAGTTAAGAACCCTCTTTCTGACCAATGTCTACCAAAGTTGTGAACCACCCCAAAGGCATACTGACTGTCAGTATATATGTTTACTGTAAGCCCTTCGGAAAGTTCACAAGCTCGGATCAATGCTATAATATCTGCGGCCTGCGCGGAGTTTTGTGTGATTCTCTTGGTTTCCACGACCGTGCTCAATGTGGTAATTGCATAAGCAGCTGTGGATGTACCATCCGGAAGTTTGAAGCAGGATAAATCACAAAACAGCTCCCCTTGTGGATTGTTCAAAGGTGTGTCTTTTAGGTCAATTCTACCCTTTGTCTCTTGTTCGGTAGTGTACAGACAATCATGTGATTCTTCGTCACTGCAAGCAGTACCTTGCGGGAAAGGTAAGAGTTCAGCCGGATTAAGAACACAACACCTCTTAATTTGTATGTGAGGAGCAAACAAGATTAATTCATATCTCGTCAACCGTGCGGAAGTGAGGTGTTGCGTTTGAGTTCTGTTCAATAGAACATCAACAGAGTGAGGCACCATCAGGGTTAGATCATTGCCTAGGACCATTCCCTCACTCTGTTTTACAGACGCAGCAGCAACAGCGACAGCTCGCAAACATCTTGGCAAAGCGCATGCTACAGGATCAAGGGCGGAAGAAAAGTAACTGCATGTCCTATTCTTCCCTCCATGTTCCTGCGTTAATGCAGCCAAAGCACATCCATCACATTCATGCACAAACAACACAAAGGCCTTTTCATAGTTTGGTGTGCCCAAACCTGTGCCGAGCACAATGCAGTCTTGAGCAAATCAAATGCACCCTGGTGCTCCATGTTCCACGGCAATGGCGAAGAAATGCCCTTCTTCGTCAGAGCCAACATCGGCTTAATCACTAGTGAAAAACTGGGGATACACTGTCTACAGTAAGAAGCCATACCTATCAAGGCTCTGACTTCCCTCTGTGTATTTGGGACAGGCATGCTAGAAATGAGTTTTATCCATTCAGGCGTCAATCGTCTTCCCTCCTTTGACAGGAGATAGCCTAAATAGGCGACCTCCTGACAACAATATTGAAATTCTTTTTAGCAAAGCTTTGTGTCCATGTTTAGCCAAGTGTATAAGTAATAACACAGTGCCCTCCTTACAAGCACTCTCTGAGTCAGCAACTAAAAGCAAGTCATCAACATATTGAAGCAGTGTACAAGTAGAGGGCAATTCAAGGGTATCAAGCTGTTCTTTCAAAGCCCTACTATATATACTAGTACTTTCCGTGTAACCTTGCAGTGCACGGGTAAAGGTGAACGTGTGTCCCCCTAAGGTGAACGCGAACAAATATCTACTGTACTTGTGTATAGGAATACTAAAGAAAGCATTCTTCAGATCCACACCACTAAAGTAAGTAGCTGAAGCCGGAATCACAGTTAATATCGTCGTCACATCAGGCACAATTGGAAATTGTGAAGCGACGACCTGATTGATGGCACCTAAATCAATGATGAAACGAAATGGAATTGAATCATCGCCTTTTTTGTACACGGGCAAAATTGGACTATTGGACAAACTACCTGCAATTTCCTCAATCACCCCTCGATGCACAAAATCGGAGACAATGCATTTCAAAGCTTGCTCACCCTCAACTGAAATCTTATATTTTGGGATATATGGCAGTTTTACTCCATGTTTCAAGACTATTTTAACAGGCTCAATCTGTAAAACACTGACATCATTGTCGTCAGTTGCCCATAAACACTCTGGTACATCACTGAATTCTGGCGGCAAAGGTCTAGTCAAGAAATGGGAGACAGAAAGTTGCTGTGGTGAAAACGTCAAACGCTCTCCGTCAGAAGAACAATGAATTACCGCATTTAATTCCTTAAACAGATTCAACCCCAGCAAATTCCACAATTCGAAGTCAAAAGAAATGGACAGTGGTCCGTAAAGGGACCCAAAGAAATAGGTACCGACGAAGAAACCAGACAGACAACTGGTGTGCCAGAAAACCCTACAGAAACATTGGTTTGCCCTGACAGTGGAATGTTTGGAACCTGCGAATGATCAATGGAACACTTTGGGCCCCAGTATCTATCAAGAATAGATGTTTCCTATTTCCCACTATCATCTCAAAGTAGGGACCTTTCTGATTAACGGGAATAGGCGTTGTTTCCAAACCCCGCTTCGGGCAATCCTAACGAAACAAAATGTCATCAAAAGGAAGTTCTTCAGAGAGGTAAGCAGCAGAAAGATGATCGAATTTGTTTCTAGTATCCACACTCGGAGCCTGATTATCCTGTGAAAAAGGTTGCTGTGGATCCTGTGCAAACTGACCTCTACCAGGGCTCCCTACACCTGGGCGACCTCTGGATCGTCTACCCATATTTCCAAATGTGTTATTTGCCCTTTGTCGAAGGACCGGGCATTGTGTACGCCAATGGCCCCCTTGCCTACAATAGGCACACTGGTTAATGTTTACAGGACCCAAGGGCACATTTCCTTATGGAACATACTGACCTCTAAACTGTGAATTACCCCCCTAGGGCCTCTAACAAATTGCTATAATAATACTTTTGTCCTTAAATCACCTATTCTCTTTTCGACGCTTTCCTTTTCATTATCGACGCGATTCTCATAGTATTGAGCCATGTGCAGTACTTCTGATTGAGACTTCGCTTGCCAAGCACTCTCAGAAGACATAATTTGCGACTGGATGTCAGGCAACAATCCACGCACAAATGTGTCCACAAATAATCTTTTCCCAGACTCCATGCCTAAATCTTGTCCACTGAAATCCAAGAATACCTGTTTGAACCGATTAAAGAACTCGGTAGCACCCTCAGACTTCCCTTGGACACAGGCCGTAAGCTTCTCCCAATTAATTCTCTTCTCGGGAATTATGGTTTTCAATTTCACAATAATTCTGTCAGGCAAAGTTAGTATCACCTGAGGCGGTCTCTCGCCAACTGGCCTTTCTCCATCGAGTCTAATTATGTTAGCCCATGTATCTCCTAGCCCTGGTATATCATCTATAGTCCTAACCTGTTTCCACAAATCTATGGGCAGGAGTACAGGAAATAACAAATCAATATCACTTAAGGTAAATACTGAGGATTGCAAAATAGACTCTATTTCTTTATAGAACCCTGTCGGATTTTTCCTAATGTCAGGAATAGATTGCCTATTAGTGTTCACTTCCTGTCTTGAGAACGGGACGTGAACGAACTGCGACACATAATGTGCAGGAATATCTCAAGCAGGTGTACCTGCTGCAGCATCAGTGGGAATCTCAACTTTTGGGACAAATGTCGGAGGAACCTCTCTCATAGGCAACTGAGAAGTAGGCAACTCTGAACGCTTACTAAGCAACAGAGCCAAATCGAGTGCTAAAGCAGCCGAAGAAGTGTCAAGTGAAAAAGCTCTCTTATAAATACTTAATAACTCTGTGGGACAACAATTCTTTCTTTTTACACACTCATCCTGTAGATACCCTACCAATACCTGTATCACTTTCCTCTGCATTTCTGGCGTATACTGACTATAAGTGTCATATACTTCAACTGGAGTTATCAACGTGTCTGAGATCCATCTAATCGCGTCTTTCGTGCAAATTCGTGTTTCCTCAGATATCGATCTACGACAAGGAAGGAACCGTTTCTGTACATACATACTATCCTCATCGTCATCATCATTCTGTAACCTTTCCAACTCCTTTCTATACTCAAATACCCTCTCAATATGCTCTTGTACTTTTTCCACAGTGTCTCTAGAAAGCGCCAAAGTGTTCAGATCCCTCAACCGTTGTGGGAGATCTGTATTGTTTAATCTGTCCCACATTACGCATAAGTGAATCCCTAATCCCTCAATAAAAACATTTTTCTCAGGAAAATTGCCCATATTAGAAAGTGTGGCAAAAACATTAGCTCGATCGTCCCTCTCCACACAATGCTTAGCCCATGCAATCAGGTTACGTTTCTTCTCTGGAGGTACAGTATTGCGAGTGACAACCCTGGATCCCGCTCCCTGATCAACCTCAAGCGATGCAGGACCATTTGGAAGAGGAAGAGCAGGCAAGTTCAGCGGAGGTACTATTACTGTTGCAATAGGAAGAGGTGGAGGAACAGCAACAAAAGGAGGAACAACGACTGGAGGAAGAGGAACAACAGGAGGGATGGGAGGAACAGCAGGAGGAGCAGGAACAACAGGAACAACAGCAGGAAGAGGCACACCAGTAGGAAGAGGAACATACGGAGGTGGTGCAGTGGCACCAGGCCTTCGTTCATTTAACAATTTGTCGATAAGTTCATCGGAAACATGAAAGTCTTTAGAAGGATAGATTTTCTGAATGCCAAGTGAGACAGCACTATCTATATTCCTAGCTGACTCAGACTGTTTATCTTGGTCATCTAACAATGCTTTTTTGGTGTTTGTCTTATGATGGCGTGCATGTTTTTCCCTACTCTTAAATTTCTGTAAAGCTTCTTTTTTCCAATTCTGTAATACATCAAATGCTGCAGTTGTAGCCTTTTTCTTTAATAAAATTGACTCTAAATACTCAATACGAGGGATTTCAAAACTACCATTGATCTGCCACTGAAGTTCGGAAGCATGCCTAGTTTGTCTGTGCCAAATATCATTAAACACTATACTACCAATGCCACGCTTACAGTACATAGTACAAGCCGGCGACCCCTCCTGTGGTGCCGGACGGCTAAATTCCAAAGATTGTCTATCGCTGCGGAATAACGCCCTGAAGCAGGTAGACAATTTCCCAGGCATATCAGAATACTCGTGTTACCTGGTCAATAATTGTATTTGCAGATACAATGCGCCAAAACAAATTATCAGGATACTTAAGAATCAGGTCACGACTCACCTGATCAATCCTAAGGAGGTCCGTTCGGATTACAAAATTCTTTTCCAACGAGTTTTACCTCGTGTTTGGTGATTTTGGCAAATCTGCCTGCCTCGATAAGTGGACCCTCGTCAAAATGCCGACTCGGACCACAAGCTCATCGTCCAGGGATTGGGCCGTGCAACGCTGTTGAGGTGTCGCGTCTCTTTCCGAAAGGGGACCCTTTAAGTCACACCGTCCGATCCCTGTCCGATAGCGTGCATCAACCTTCGACGAGCTAGCATCAATCTTGAGGGTCCCTATTCGGGCACCATCTGTGAAAACAAAAAGAAGATATCGAGGCTGAGTACCCCAAAAGGAAATACACCAAACGCGGGTTACAAAGAAAGATGCAAAGATCTTTATTCTATACTTAACAGTTTCAAAGGACAAAGCAACAGATAGCTATCGGCCCTCAGTACAACACAACGAACTTTAGCGCTATTCGGTGTGCTCATTGAGTGGGACTGTACATTAGAATAGTCACACCTTTTATACTATCAGAAACATGATGTTCAGCCCACCTACAAGTTAATACAAGTTAATACATCACGGATCTAGGGTTCATGCCGAGTTCATACATCTATGCATTTAGGGTTTAACATTAATACATTCACTAACAGGTCACAATGGCAACAGTATGTCTTAGGATTTCTCTTAGAGCCTTCTCAAACTGTTTTATATAATGCAGTCAAACAAGCGTTCACATTTCGGTATTTGAATACATTGTATTTAACATATGCTTGCGGATTAGCTTCGTTGGCGCGGGTAATCCTCTATACACAGGTCAACGAAGGGCAAGGTCTCAGTTCATGACCCTAACATGTGGCCTGCAGGCAAGTTACATATTAGTTTGTACTCAGAGGTCAAGACGGCCATGTTACATTTGGAATGACACTGTCCACCATCTTAGAACACAGGCTGACTTTGGAGAGAGAATCTAAAATGGCAGATATACCTAAAATGATATGAGACCGAGAGAGAGGTCTGACGAGGCACAGAAAAGGGAGAAAGAAAAGGAAGTAAGGGACAAAAGAATAAAGAGGAAAGATAGGCTAAGGCGAGAACAGCTATATTGCGAAGAGCAAGGAAAGCCGCTCAGTCGCAAGCAGAGCGCAGTCTATGACAAGTACAGGCAGAACCTGCAAAGGTTGGAAGAAGAGGAAAGAGTACATGAAAGAACACTAAAGAGACGAGAAGATGAGGAAGTTAGAAAGGCAAATGAACGTAGAAATGAATGGAGAAGGGAAGAAAATAAGGGCAGAGAAGAGGCAAGGAAGCGCAAAGAATTCGATGATGATATTGAACGTAAGCGTATCTCGAATATCTGGAGCGGGAAGCTAAAAAACCCAATCCTGTTATAGAGTGGGAAGACTTTGGGCCTCATTACACGGAAGGCAGTAACCATGGCGCTATTAGCGACATGGTTGCTGCCGCTAATTTACCGATCCTGTCATGGTGAATGGCAGAATTACTGCCCCATTCCAAGGTTGGCGGGGCAGTAATTCCCCATTCACCATAGGCCCTTCTCCATTCCCATTTGAGCCCCCATAGGGCTCAATGGGAATGGGGAAGGCGGCAATTATGTACCGCGAATTTCCCTGCGTATGATTCGGTACCAGGCAATAGTGGGACGAATTTTGAGGATGACTTCGACACCAGAAGCATGGGGGAAACGATCTATAAAATATATGATGAAATGGGGTTGAAACGAGTATCCCAAGGGGAAAAGGAAGACAAGCGCTTGGAAAGCACTCAGCTGTATGACACTGAGGATGTCACCCGAAGTAGTGGGAGCAGGAAACTGTTCCTGGATAGGCTAGAAATCAGTAAGATAGACGATGATGCAAGGAGTTCCGTGAATTGGGAACAATCACAGTCCGACTCCGGAGAGGAGACGGAGCACGAGACAAATGAAGAAGGGAGACAGCGCGAAAAGCGGCTTCCAAGGGACAAAGGGGTACGATGGTCAGATGCTAGCGAGTCCGCACCTAGGACATCAGAGTCTGATGCGCAGTCTGACCGGCATGAAGGAACACCCCATGGTCAGAGGGGGGTGTCAGCACCCGCCTATGTGGACAGGTTGAGGATGTTGACAGGCAGACGGCGATGCAGGAATGTTACCCCAGCGATAGACAGAAGAACTATGGGGAAAGAGAAAGAAGGCTGCGCATTCCAATTTCCACTGCTAGAAAAGGGGGGAGCAAGGCCGCAATATATTCCATGGCCACACATGGATCGAGAAAACCTGAAGAATAAGCTTCCAATGCTGACATGTGTGACGTTAGCTATAGGGGACATTAAAGGCCTCCTGATTGCCATACTCGGTGAGAGAGCAGATGATGTATGGGCACGGGCTGGGTACCCTGGTGTTACCATAATTAACATTGCTCACGACGGAGCACCATTCAACAATTGTAGAGCAGCAGTATGGAAAGTGCTACGAGTGCTTTACCCAGACACTTCCAATATGGGAGCTATAATGACTCGCAAAATGAAGGCGTCAGAAGATCCGTTAATTTATATCCAGAATTTCTGAGACGCGTGGGTGCTCGAAACGCATGAATCTTGGACAAAATCCATACCTGTGTTTTACCACATTTTATGCCAAGGATTGCCAGAACCAGTGCAGAAACAACTCAAGAAATTGGTAGGAGTTGAGACCAAACCTTGGGCTGAAATACACCTAACTATTGCACATTACTGTAGTTTGTTGCAAGAAAACAATCGGAAAAAGGAGGCAACGCGGAAAGGTGAGGAAGCAAAGCTGGTGCAAAAGAAATTATCAAAGTATGCTCTGGAAGGAGCCATGCTGACTAGCCCAGCTGAACAGAATGTACAACAGGTGACTAACCCATAACAGAACAACCAGGGTAACGTAGGATTGTACCCGAGGGGAAGGGGAATTAGAGGAAGAGCATGGCAGAGTAATCAGGGAGGTTTCCAAGGGAATCAAGGAGGTTTTCAAAATGTGCAAATGGGCAACACATATATGGCGAATGGACAAATAGCCCAACCACCGCCAGTGTGCTGGCTGTGTGGAATGACAGGGCATCTGGTGCGCTCGTGCAGAAGCCTAGGCACGTGGCAAAATAGCGAAGGAATGGGAGCAAGCATAGTGAATCTGCCTGCAATCTCCCAACAGGGCGGTGCATAGAATCACACAGTGCAGCAGCAAGCACCAGGCATGCAGCAGGGTGCACAGCAGGGGGTTCAACCCCCGAGCATGGGGAACTTGCCGCAAGGGCAATTCCAACAGGCACCCCACAAATGTCTCAGGGCACAAACTCCGGAAGGGGAGGCAACCCTGGAAATGGAGAGAATCCACAAGTGTACAGTGGACCAAACTTATATATGAACTAGGATAGCTCACTGGGAACCCTGATGTGCTCTATCCTATCAGTGACACCAGACCCTAATTGGGAATCTAGGGTGAATGTCGCCATAGGGGGTAAAGAATATTCCTTCTTAGTTGACACGGGGGCAACACGCTCGTGCATACGAGACGGCAAGTTTTCCTTGTCCGGCGAGGCTACAGATACTCAGAGTTTTACAGTAGCTCATAGTCGAGTTCCCTTTACAGACGCACTCCCAGTCTCCATAGGGGAATGCAAAATGAATGTACCTTTGTTGTATTCGCTTTAGAACCCAGTAAACATTTTGGGTCGAGATGTAATGACAAAATTGAATATGACCATCTCGTTTACAGAGAGGGCATAGTATGCTCTACTCTGGGAATGCATTATTCAAACGTGTATGATATGAACAGATCCTTTTCAGGACACAGAACCATGAGAGCGATACCGCTGGAACCTGAGGGTTTCGCATATGGCATACATATACTTATGGCAGGATTTCCAGGCCTTGCAGACAAGGCCAGGAGAACCCCTAATGAATATCTATACAGGCCGAGAATACCAATGCATGAAGAGGAGGGACAAATATTTTCCTTGATGATACATGCTGCAGCAGTGCCAGGTAGGATAGCACTAGTTGAAGGCAACGATGACGAAGGCAGACAATGGTGTGCGATTATCGCCATTGAAGAAGGGTATCGAGTGACTAACATCACCGATGACGATCTGTTTGAAGAACAACCAGACTCAGAGGAGACAAGGGTGGAAGTGAGTCTCGTATTTTGGGTAAAAGTGATTAAAAGAGAAGTGCCTCAGAGAATGATGTTGGCACTGGTACGTCCTGAATACTTTGATGATGACATGGCCCAAGTGCATATGACGTAGGCCTCCTGAAGGGGGTGGGAGAAGTGAAAATTAAGCTGAAACCAGGAGCAATTTTACCAAGAGCAAGGCAATATCCCATGTCCAGGGAGGTGGATGACGGGATCGCGAAGACCATTTCCGCCATGATGGAACAGAGCATCCTAGTGACGTCAGAGTCACCATGTAATACAGTGATTTATCCTATCAAGAAATCAAAAGGGAGGGTCTTGGCGTCTAATCCAAGATTTAAGAGCATTAAACAATATTGTTGAAGCCGAGTTCCCTCTAGTCCCAAATCCATCTACAATTTTATGTAATATACCAGACGAGGCAAAGTATTTCCCTGTGATTATGACTTGAAAAATGCCTTTTTCTCAATCCCGTTGCACCGTGAGTCGCAAGATCTGACGTCGTTCACATTCAGACAAATGCGTCTGAAAAGCACAAGGTTGCCACAGGGGTACTGTGAGTCCCCGTCCATCTTTAACAGAGTCCTCCAGATGTACCTGAGCAATATTGCAGTAGAAAGCATCATCTTGCAGTATGTGGATGACATTCTAATCTGTAACACAACAGAAGAACAATGCAAGCGCGATTCGGTTCAGCTACTGACTATACTGGCAGAGAAAGGCTATAAGGTTAAAAAGGAAAAACTACAATAGTGTCAACAGGAAGTGCTGTACATAATCCAGTTAATTTCGCATAAGGGGAAAAAGGTAGCCCCAGAAAGGGCTGAAGCTATCATGAATACGGCAAAGCCACTCACGTTAACGCAAATGCAGAGCTTTTTAGGCCTGTGCTATTATTTTAGAGCATGGGTCTTTGATTACAGCTCATATACCAAGCCCTTGCTCCAGGCCTTAAAGAAGGCCTGGGTGACAAAGGAAAAGATTGAATGGACTGAGACAATAGAAAAGGGGTTTACAGAACTTAAGAGAGTGATTTGTACGGCTCCAGTTCTCAGAATTCCTAATTACGCAGAGGAATTCTACCTGTTCTCGCACACAGATGGCAGCGTTATGACAGCAGTGCTCGCTCAGAGAACCTTGTTGGGGTACAAGCCCCTGGCGTATTCCAGTGGGAATCAGGACCCAGTAATGAGAGGCCAGTTCCCATGCGAACAAAGCTTAGCTGCCACAGCGTTCGCCATAGAGAAGGCGACAACCATTGTAATGGGATGTTCCATGACATTATACGTCAAGCACTCATTATTTGCCATCTTAGAGAAACCAAAGGGTACATTGACATCTCAAAGAGCTTCTGCCTATGAGGTGATTATATCTAATCCATCGATCAAAATAGTTTGATGTAAAATATTAAATCCAGCTACGTTCATAGCCGAGCCAGTTACTGAAGGAGAACCGATACATCACTGTGCAAACTATGAGGAATTCTATGATAAAATCCCCAGGGTGAAAGAAAATGCCCTAGCAGGAGGAGAGGTCGTTTTCATTGACGGTTCTTCGAGAATCGACCAAGAAGACGGACACAGATACACAGGCGTAGCTGTGATGAAACACATAGCAAACAGAGAATTTCGAGTACTCGTCAATGCATGAATACCATCTCATTACTCAGCACAGGCTGCAGAGTTATTGGCAGTGATACTCGCCATTGAGAATCATGCAGACCAGGAAGTAATTATGTACAGTGACTCTGCCTATGTGACATCCACAGTGCACGCAGGCCTAGCATGCTGGAAATGGAGGGTCTACCTTGGAGCGGACGGCACGCCAGTGCAGCACACAGACTTATTGGAAGGCTGATTAAGGCACTACAGCTCCCACTGGGCATAGCGGTCATGAAATGTGCTGCCCATACTCATGGGACAGATTTAGTGTCATGCGGAAATCACGCAGCAGACACGGAAGCCAAGCGTGTGGCATCCAAAAATGAGATAATCATGGAAGTGGAAGTGGCATGCACCCATGAAATAATGATGGTAGCAGGCACGAACCACACAAGGAGCCTATAGTAATATGGGGCAGACGCAACTAATGGAACTTCAAGGGGAGGCACCTCAAGATGAAAAGAACCTTTGGAAACATTGAGGGTGTTCTTTAAAACCCTCTGACGGATTGTGGCAGCAAGACAGCACTGGTAAACCAGTCATGCCTGTAGTCCTACTAAAAATAGCATTGGAGCAATTACATTACCCATACATATGACAAAGTAAAACCGAGCAGCAACACTTGCGGAAGACTGGTTTAGACCGAATTTAGCAGAGCATGTTGCATTTTTTATGGTGAACTGCATAATCTGCCAGCAATTCACCGCTGGGTACACATTAAAAGTAGTGAGAGGAGTCCTCCCCCGGCCAAACGGGCCTTTTCAGCAGTTACATATCGACTACGTCGACATGATCCATGTGTGTAACAGGTACTTAATTGTAGTGGTGTGTCCATTCTCTAGATGGATAGAAGCAGGACCATGTACACACCCAGACTCTACCTGTGCGGCCAAATTCCTGATGAGGGAAGCGTTCCCTAGATGGGGGGATTCGAGGTCATGAGGTCAGGCAACAGGTCTCATTTTGTTAACGCAGTTTTTGAGCAGATCAGCTTGTTGCTTGGTATAAAGCACAAGTTCTCGTCAGCGTGTCATCTGGAATGTAATGGTATTTGCGAGAGGCTCAATGGCTTGGTAAAGGAAAGGATAGCCAAGTCGAAGCTTACACTAAAGAAGGGATGGTTGCACTGCCTTCCACTGGCATTGTATGCTCTTCGGAACCAACCAGGCTCCGACCATCATTTTATGCTGCACAAGATAGTCACAGGAAGGAGAATGAATACCCCACTTATCACATGAAATAGAGCTAGATGTGATGCCTAGCCAACCCGAGAGGTCCTGGGAACTGAGTTACAAGAATACCTGTACTGCATGACATCCAGCCTTATCGTAATTTCAGACCAACTGCGGCGACGACGAAAAGGATACAGCACAGCACAAAGCATTGCAGAAGACACTGCAACAGACCCAGCTCAAGGTCTTTGTATTCCACTTGTTTTCCCTGGAGACGCAGTCCAAATCAAGAACCACACAAGGAAAAGGTGGGATGAGCCGAGATTCAATGGTCCTTTCATCGTAGAAGACTGCACTCCATCACCCCTAACATTGAAGGGCAGGAGAGCATGGATTTTTCTCAATGACATTAAGCCATGCATCGGAGAAAGCTCTCAAGCTGCACCCCACCGCAAAGAAAATACAGACAACGGGGAAGAACCTCAGCACGTGCAGACAAGATCCATGATGAGGAAGAAGGAGGCCTGAGCAGCAAAGGCAAGACAAAGAACTCTTTTGCAAGTTGTGGCTTAAACTAGACAGTCCCTCTAAGCAAAAAAGGGGATAAGGACATAATGGACACTCTATGCATCTCAGTTGTAGGGTGAAGAAGATAATTGCACATCTGAGCCACAACACGGTTGTTGACACAAACTTGTAAATCAAACACACTGAAGCATCGGTGAAAACAAGACTCAAAGAAATCGTGATCAAAGACTTTGCCAAGAGCTAAACACAGCATCCTGACTCATCAAAGAGCAAGACGTCACGTTGCAGCATTTATGGTGTCACCCAACAGAAATATCACAAGGGATGTGCTGTCCTGTTTCCAATTAGTGCTATAGACATATCCATCACTTATAGGGAGAGTCACCAGTGTCACAGACTTCATCCAAGATCCTGCCAACAAGAAAGTAATTTGGCAACTGCTCGCTGTCATCACGGAGGCCTTCATTGCGTTGCCAGAATACAGTGATAAGGACACTAATGCTTCGACCACAGGCAATTATAGATGAACTCACTTATACACTTTTCTTTCGCATAATCGAAGAGTGCCCAGCTCTTTTCGGGAGAACCACAGACACTCTTACATTCATTAGCGATCCAATGAACACTGAACATTTTAACCAACTGTGGACTAAGCTGAACTACTTGGTCGCAATCCACACGGCAGGAAAGTGTAAGGACTGTGCATGTCAAAAGAAGGGCTTGTAATCTTGAATCCAACAAAGCAAGACAAATGTCCCTGTCGCCCAAGTACAGCCGACTGGAACACAACGTCCTGTTTCGTCTAGTCACTGACTTTCCGGAAATGGTGGGGTGACCTGTCGTGGTTGATGTCCTCACTTTCATCAGAGATCCAGCTAACGTCATACAGATGGGAACACTCCTCCACGGAAACATACTGCAAGTGGAACTGTCCAACTTTCAGAGAGACTACATGAGGAGATTCCAGTGAAACCGTCCACCGTGGGAAAGATCCAGGAGTCAGAGTCAAAGCACTTCATCTTCCGCTGTGGGACAGATCGATTTGATTTTTTATTTTTTCCATATTTTCTATTTTTTCACATTGAACAGGTTCCAGCATGTCCTCAGGACTGAAGCAGATTCGGGGGGTGGACTGGGAACTTACCTATTTTGAATATATACAGTAAAAGTGACATATCTAAGTGTTAGTCTAACCTATTTTCCATAGTCTAGCAGGGACACTGAATCTTGTATCAAGAGAAAATTGAAACCCGCAATAGGGGGGACACTTGTGAAGCACCAGACATTTTACGATACAAACTGTTCGAGAACAAGTGAATTGGTGAAAAAGAATAAACATTGGCATTCTGTGATGATTGAAATGGGAGCCCAGAACAGTAACCTGGTCATCCCACCAGCAGAGGGGTGCCCCCACTTCCCTGGAAGGAAATGCTTCCACCTTTCATACCACACGATTATATGTATATGCATGGTGATTATCATTGTCTTTCTGTCATTAATAATCAGAACTGCATTCGTTATTGGTGCACGAAATGGTCCAATTGCAGTGCATCCACCTGATGAAGTATGCATGAGTCCCACAAAGGCACCCAGACCCTATATAGTCATTCCAGTCCCAATAAAATCTGATGGTAAGGTTAATGAACTAAAATTGAAAGTAATTAGCAGTAATACACACATCTGAGGTAACGAATGAAGAGAAAAGCTAGAGACAGGGTCAGCACAGAATTAATGAAAACATAGCACTAACTACTACATGCACCCATACACCGAATGCACACAAACTAGTGCATGTGTCAATGGCTGCAGAACCTCAAGCAAAGGCAGCAGAGAGCATGAGACTGCCTACCGAACAATCAGCCCCAGAAAACAAGGAGAGAGACCGAAAGGAATCTAATGGAAGGTCGACTAATGCAGACATAGCAAAAGCCCTCGAGAAGACAGAAGCGGCTACGAGAGGATTCGCTGCAAGGACACAAATGTTGATAGATAATTTATTCCCGTTCATAGCTAGAGTGAAGAAACTACATGAGGAACTGAAAAATAAACTCGCAGAGATTGTACTGACAATCACACAAGTTCCAACACAAGGAACAAGTACCAGCCCCATGATGCAGCCATACACGGGGCCAGTGACAGGCTGGTGGCTAATAAAGACACTTATAGAGGGCAGGAAAAGGATGCAAGAATAGAAGGAGAGAATTGCAAAACCTCCACCTACCACATCGATGCAGAAAAGGAAACCTGCTCCTTCGACCAGAATGCCTGAGAATCCCCCAGCAAGGAAAAGCCACACAGATGTGTTTAGAGATGTAGTTATAGCAAACTACAGGAAGACACTAAGAATCAAGAGAAGCCTGCATGAAGATAACAGTGAATTGAACGACTACCTAGAGAGCACAGCACATCTAGGAAACAACATTTGGTACCAGCACATGAAAGAAGTTGGAAGAAGGAAATCAGAAGGAGAATGCTTTGTTTGTGCACTTTTAACGTACAGCATGGGGAAATCCAAGCTCTTTGTGGCTGTACAAATTGACCTCCCGACAGCACACTGTCTTTCACACGTAGCAATGTGCAACACCAGAGCACAGTTCATGGGAAGAGATGCCTCATTGATATGGGCAACAGAGACAAATTACCCCGATGAAGATGATTATATACAGGACATTGAGACGAGAAATAGAGCCCATACAAGGAATCATGTGATCAGGTACGAGAAGCCTGGAGTTAAAGGAACAGCAATCAGATGGGAAGTGAACCCAAAGTTAAATGTCCAAGGAAAAACTCCAGAAGAGGCGAAAAATTGGAAGAACAGAGGCCAAATGTAGATTTGGGGAACAGTGCTTTCACCAAACGGATGGGAAGAAGGAGTGTTGATCTGTTGAGCATGGATGATCTATGGAGCCTATAAGGAAGCAATAGAGAACTCACATAGGTTGTGCAAACCTTTATGGCCGAAACTCACAAGATTACTGACATGGGTCGAAGACAGAGGAGGTCCCTTGCAGATAGTGCCACTGGAAAGCCCAAAATTGTGCTTCAGGAACAATGGCACGGGGAAGATGGGAGAGAATCAGAACTGCGGACGAATCTTTAAGGCGCCAGGAATGACTCACAGAACTGCAGTAATAATGGATCATTACTGGGCGTGTGGATCCAAAGCATGCATAAGACTGCTGAAAAACTGGGGAGGCATATGCACAATAGTGAACGTCCACGTTCCTGCACTAGTGATCCCGAAGAGTGACCTGAATATCGACAGTTTCCTGAAAGCAGATGCTCACCTGAGGAAAAGGAGATCTGTGGAACTGGTATCCCAAATAAAGAGAGACAATTACTTTTCTGCCAAATCAGAAGAAGCATTTCATGCAATCCCATACAAACACAGGCTGTTTAGTCTTACCTCATCAGTATTCTCAAAAATCCTCATGCCAAGATTCCAGGTTGGAGCAAACACTAAATGGTTGCAGATAACCAGATGGGAGTTATTGCAGACCATTAACACTACCATAAAAGGATTCAACGCGATTAAAGAGGAACTAAGAGCAATCCTTTTGATGACTCTCCAGAACAGATATGTACTTAACATGATCACAGCGATGGATGGAGGTGTTTGTGCAAAAATCGGAGAATCATGTTGCACATTTAAACCTTCGCATGATGAAGAAAATGGAACCTTAACAGAAGCCATCAGTATACTGACAAACCTACAGAACCAGATGATCTACGAAACTGACGAGATAGATGATGACAGCTGGTTTGGAACACTATTCTCATGGGTCCCACAATGGATGGCAGAAGTTTCTGGGAGCCTTACTATTGATGATACTACTAGGGTTTTGTGTTATCAAGATAATCAGCACACAATGCCAGAAAAGTGCAAAGAAAGCCATTGGGATGAAGATCATGATCGATGTCAAACCAGGATGGAAGCCCAGAGACCTGACTGATGAAGAAATAAGAAACTTTGTGAAGGCCAGCGAATTTGCGCCAGAAGGATCAAAATTTGTGTATCCCAGAAGACGTAGACATTATGAAGGAAAATGGATATATTGCAGCCCAAATGGACAATGTCAGCTTATGACCTGGAACAAAGACGAACATCTAAAAACAGCAGGAAGCCTGTAAGGAGTGATAAAAATATGGACTCCAAAGAAACACACGTTCAAACCATCATGTACAAACCCAGAAGACGAATAATTGGATATAGAAGAACCAAGTAAGAGTAATCTAAAGGAGGAAGAAGGGGGGTTTGTAGAGGAGGTCCCAAATATGGCCTGCACTCCAGCCACCCATTTCGAGACACCAGAAGCATACTCGCCAAGATACGTGACGTATAAGGAGCCAATGAACCAACAGAGAGCCACAGTGGGGCTCTGTCCAGTACCCATCAGAAGGACTTGTATACCTATTGAAGCGCCAATAACCAGACAACCATGGACTGCAAGGTACCCATTAAGACAACCATACCAGCAGCTGACGCGAAATGAAGACCACTTACAAACTGTCCCTGAAGAGACCCAAAGGGCTATTATTGGAGGCGAATGGTGACGACACAATGGCCCGGACAGATGGTCAGATGAAAGAAATGACAACCAAAAAGGAGATAAAACAAAGACGAAATGTTGCGAATCATGATATAATGGACATAGAAGAAGAAACAATTCTGAACTTTAAAGAAACGTAACCATTGAAAGCAGGATGGAAATGTGTAACTGGCCAAATGCTTGTAAATAGGCTTGGAACGCAAGAAGTGAAGAAAACGGTACTGCTTACAATGCTTAGTAGAAGAATAGAGCGGCAAGCGCCCACTATATACGTATATATGTCTACCTCAAGAAGCACATTATACAAGTGCGACTCCATTTTACGAAAGCAGAACTAAGCCCAGGATGGTAGGGGGCCTAACAGGCCAGAATTCATGTACCAGCACAAAGTCGGACGAAAGAGCGGAATCGAAACTTATCAAGAAGCAGCTCATGGCTAGGAATTCGAGGTCAACCCAAGGAAGGGAAGAGAGCAGCAACTCCGAAGAATTGAAACCTAACAGCATAGAAGCCTGCCCCGTGAAGGTCGAGATAAGGAGGCCCAGGCAGTTGGCGAGGCCGAACAAAGAATCAAATACGCAAATAGATGGAAAATGAAGCAGCTTCGCAGTGTACTGACACGTGACCAGCCAAGCGCAAAGAGGTACCAACGTCTGATGTCACCCAAAACCAGAGGATGCCATAACTTTCCTTGATAAGAAGCTGTAGTTTCGAGGCCATCCTCAGTCAACTAATTGACGCATGGGCCTGAGGGTAGTGATTGATGGAAGGGATGCAGGGTGAATCTTGGGCCATCCCACACCTCGGCGACCATTCTGCATGCTGCTAATTAAAGTGAAGATTTATGCCTACGGGTGTAACCCACCCAATCACAATGGACCAAATAATCTAGGGTCCTATAGCTAGTAGAACAAATGAGACGTTGTACTTTCAGTGACCTCTATCACGAGTGATGTAGAGGGATGGGCATAGACGCCCACCCGATAAGAGTTATCCAATCCCCACACTCTGTTACCATATACCTATACAGTACCTATACTTAAGTTCCCTTTTCCAACCAATAGAAGTGCATGTCAAACTTATGGGCTTTACACGTCAATGATGACGAGAATTTGCTATAAAAGTTACTGTTTGCATGAAGAATTTTGAAGTTTAAGCGAG
The DNA here is from genome assembly GCF_040938575.1 of Ambystoma mexicanum. Classification (NCBI taxonomy): domain Eukaryota; kingdom Metazoa; phylum Chordata; class Amphibia; order Caudata; family Ambystomatidae; genus Ambystoma; species Ambystoma mexicanum. The sequence goes on along the minus strand of NC_090928.1, from coordinate 936,153,784 downwards.
ACAGGCGATAGCAGCTCTGATGATTTCCATTTGTTTCCCTGTTTTTTATACTTCTCATTAAACAGACTTCCCTTTGCCAAACCATTGACTTGTCCTTATTGAGTGGTGTTGGAGTAAGAGAATCCTGCACCCCATCCTCCTCAAAGTGCAGCTATCTCGACTTAAGGTGCCGGAGGGCGAACTCTGAACCTCATGGGCCCATTCAGAGGTCGCTCCGCCCTCCAGTACAGGGGATGAAATCACCCTCAGCATTTAACTACAACCAGAATACATCCCCTTTTTTAACAGGATGTCCTTAAATGCCACCCCTGTTTGCTGTGGAACACTCTCTTGTGGAAGAATACCACGAAAGGGCATACTTGTACAAGTGTCCTGACTGCCATGTGAGCACACTTTATGTCTCATTAGAAGAGTTAGCATGGACTATAGGTTACCTTGCTGTGTGTTAGAGAATGTATACCCAAAATTGTAACCATATATTTTTATTTGGGCATGTGGTTGTAGTGTGTGGGTTGTAACAATTGAATGTTGCATCAAAATGTGCATCATACTATTGCAAGGTCATATGCATTTTTGGATATGCATGTTTTTGTGCATCTCTAGCAACTGCAAAGTAAGGAGGGACCGTGTCAAAGGCAACCAAGCAGTTGAGGAGGAATAATAGGCATGAATACTTTTTGCCGATAATTTGCAAGCTGCCACTTAGAGCAGAACCTTTTTGATAATCCCAAAACAGATTGAGTGAGTCAATGTTAGCCATTAGTTGATTGGTGACTAAAATGGTTCTTTTCACGCCTATCTGGGAGAGACCAGAACATTCAGATGGGTTCTCTGAGGACAGCATGCTGCCATGTGGCCTGCGCTGTCCCCGAGTTCTCCATCATCTCTTCTGTCTTAAGCAAACTATACATGAAACCCCTCGACACACTCCTGTCTCCTACATCTCGATACACTAATAAGCAGGCAACACTCGGCTGTACCTAAATGTTAGGGGCCAAAAGGTCATTGTCCACATTTGAGGATGCCTTGGTAAAATTCAAACATTGATGTCAAGCAATGATTGAAACTTAACTCTACCGAGAGATCATTTGTCCTCCAAGGTCTCACAGCAAACTATCCTTTTAAAAAGACCTAGCATGGTTTGATACCAGGCCATTTGGGCTTTTCTAACTACTTTGCAAGACAAAAGCCATCCTGCTGCCACATGTCTTCTGGACTGTACTGCAGGCCATATTAATATTTCACATAGATGGGGGAAACACCCTACCAGAATGGGTCAGAGACACACAACTGGCCCCCTTTAAAGCAACACACTCTGCAGTCGTGCCGCTCATCATCAGGGAACACACTTCCAAGCACATCTCCCCCATCCTATGCAAGCTACACTGGGTACCCTTATCATCTAGGATCCTGTTAAACACATCTGTATCATCTACAAGGCTACCTCGGCCGGCGCACAACCATACCTGGATACCGAGTTAAACACATCCAGTGGGTCGCAACCTACTCACAGTAGGAGCATTGCCAAACTCGAGTACTGCAGGCCCATAAGGAGAAGAAAACTAGGACAGAGTCATTCTCCTGCTATGCTCCTATTAAATTTCATAGCAGTATCAATCTGAACCGCTCCCCTCTCCTGTTTTGGAAAGAGTTGAAAACCTGGCTACTTCAGTCACACGTTTACATTGCCACGATCCTGAGGCTACACACCAGCCATGGTGTGACTATCTGAATCTCATTATAATGCCACTGTGTTAATTATATGAGTATGTACACACACCCACACACAACATTACTGTCTGCCCCTCAACTCCCTTGCCTGTTAATGTTATCCTAGTCCTGCTGTGAAGCTCTCTGTGGGTTCCGAGCTAGGTTTGCTGTACATAAATACATACATAATATACTAAGCAGAGGTTGTTGATGAGATAGGATTCATCATTTTTCCCAGGTGTGATCACCTGCCAGGAAATCACTAGTTTCGCCCCTTGAACCTTGAGCTGCTGCAGCAATTAAGCCATATGGACGGTGGTTACAGTGGCGGCATATCCCAACACTTGATTATTGAGGTTGCATTGATACTCGGAGTATAGTTGTATGATGAAGGGTGAGGAAAAGAAACTGCATTTAGTTTCCTTTCTAAATGTGCCTGTCACATAAAAGGTTTCACTACTAGCCCTCGAAAAAGTGCAATAAGTGGCAGGAGCCGAATAGTGAGTGACCTCACCCCTCAGTCTCACACACGCCGACTTCTTTCCAACCCAAACATCAACTTGACTCATCCCAACGCTGCCTGGCTCACCCTATGCCCGTGTCATAAACAAATAGACCTTTAAACAGAACATTTAGTTTGTGTTATGTTCCCCTGACCACAGCATGAGTCAGATCGCCCAATCCGCAGGAAAGCATGTATCCGAGGTGGCAATACACAGTCCTGGAACGAGAAGCTCTCATTTTAAGAGCTACATATTGTCATCATCGCGTCTTCATTTATCAAATGAAGAATGCGATATACGTTTCTGTTTATTGGGATTTATTGAGTGCTAAAATGATTCGCTACTCATGCTAACAGACAGCACGATAACACCAATAGGCCGCAGACGGTGGGGTGCGCTGTGCTGGCGCTTCACTGGCATTCCATAGGAGGTTTATAGTTTTCCTTACTGTGTCTTTTCCATTGACCATGTGCTGTTACTCAAGGACAAACACATATACTGGATTTTACAACGAAAGGCAAGCAAACAAGCATACTCAAGAATACATCAAGCAGCTGTTACAGTTCCTGTTTCGTGTTTTGTCTTTCTCTGACCCATACACACATCCCATTCCTCCCTCTCCCATTGTCACATCTATAAAGTGCTTTTCCAATATACCATTTAATCAGTAGAGCAATCGTGGTTGCTCTTAACACAGACCTGAATGCTATGAATTTAAAACACATACATTTAGTCCGATTTGCCTAAGCAAAGGACAGCTGGAGGTCAGAGGGTCAATCCGATGCAGGGTCCTTGCTCCTTTTGCTGAGAGAGAAAGTGCACCTCAGTCACACTTCACTGATGATAGATACACAACAAGGCTGAAGCACTTGTCTGTGGTTGGTGCTGGTACTCTTGTTCAGGGGAGAATTGCCCGGCATATCACTTCTGGACCGTGCAGGTCAGTGGGAGAGGACTGTTGAGCTGCTGGGCATTTCTACCCAGGTAGGTTGGATTATGCGTGTATTGGTTTGTGTGCTCTCAAACATTTAGCAGTTATAATTTACAACCACACGTAAGCGAAATTGCTGTATATTACGGTGGTAAAACCTTACCTTTGTCTTACAGTGGTAAAACCTTACCTTTGTCTTACAGTTTATGATCTATATTTTTTGTATATATGCGCAGCAAATTAGGGTCTTGTCCCTTAACAGAGCTAATTCGTTGTGATAGTAACATGTGTAAAGATACTACACAAATAATTTTGATTGGGCAAGTGAATTGCATCATGCAAATATTTAGTACAAGGGTCAGCAACCTTTGGCTCTCTGGATGTTTTGGACTTCAGCTCCCCTGATCTTTCACCATTGACTGTGCTGGATAGGATTTAGGGGAATTGTAATCCAAAACATCTGGACAGCCAAAGTTTGCAGACCCGTGATTGAGGGATGCCTTGCAAAACATCATCAAGAAATGTGTTCATGCATAGCTTTAAAGTCTTTTTCCTTAGATGCTTTACAATGTTTTTTTCTAATGATCTCATGCTGTGAGAGAATGTTTTAATCTAATGTGCATTTTAGGATTCTTACATGCAGCAGGTGCAGCTCTTGGATGCAGAACATGTCAAAATGCATTATTGATGTCTTGAGCAGCTCCTCAAGTACACCGCATAACCATCCATCATGTATAGTCTTCATTCAGATATGACCTGACTTATGTTGAATATAAAAATGGTGTGATTTTTCTGTCTGAGCCGTTCCAATATAGTTACACTACTGGAGACATTCACAACAGATCGTTGAGAATGGTTTGTAAACTGTGTTTTATTTCAATTATTTTTGCTTACAGTGGATTTATCCAGCGAAGTGCCAAAAAGCGGCACCTATAGTTCAATCGGAAAGCTGACAACCACTTGTCATGACCCCTGAATCCTACAAAGCATAGATCCCTTGTGTTCCAAAGGGTAGCACAGCAACATGATCCAGGAGGTTGCTAATGAGTGGAAGAGAGTACTGATTCTTGATATTAATATTGTTCAGATGCTTGTTATCACTGCACTTACTCAGTTTTCCAGATATTTGGGCACAGAAAATATGGGGGAGGAAACACATATGAGCTGAACACTTGGTGAAATGGTTTGCAACGTTTTCTTCAATGTACCATTTAAGATGGGCATTCTTAACCTCAGAATAGTTGGTGAGTGGGCACAGCTGTTATATATAACAGTAGTTATGAGTAGTGACTAAAATAAGACCTTGTGAGTGGGGTGCAAACTCTCTGAAAGTTTCTCAGCACCAGACACCAATTGTAACCAAGGGAAAAGGGACCAAGGCTAGACAGCCTTTGGTGAGGGCTGCACACCCTAGAAACCGTTAAATGACTGTATAACAAGTTGGTGTTGCAATCATAGAAAAGGTCCACAGTTTGTCAAAGGATAAAAAATGTATCAATTTAATAACAACAAATATTCAGCAGATTCTCATTGAGCCAATTCATGTTGGGCCATGGGGTCCTTCATCAGGGAAAACTCTTCAGTTCAAACAAACAAAAAGAAATCAATGAACGTGATGGAGCGCATAGTGTACATCAATATTAAGTAAGAACATCAACCACGTGTGATTACAAACAAATTCATGGGTCGAGGTCAAAAAACCCAATTTCCGAACAATGGAGAAATCACACGAGAAAAAATCACATGTACATGACCAAACAATTGACTACAGTGATAAAATGAGAAATCAAAAACGGAAGAAAATCACATAATACACACGACAAAAACAAAACAAAAGAAAACGTAAGCAAAAAGGCGAAAGCATCATCAATATTGGTTATGTTAAACAATAATAATTACTTTAGAAAAAACACGTGGCCATGCACTATGGGTGGCCCTGTGACAATGTAGCCTCTGCCAGTGCTTACAAATGGCTGTCATGTAATATTGCCCCTGTTTATAGATTGATTCAGCAATCTAACTGCTGTGAGTTTACAGTTTCTGCTTTGCTCTTACTGAAAACATCCTAGATGACCTTGTATTGTGGTAACAATGACCTTGTGTTTCCTCCTCAATGCTCCGGAACAGGATATGTAGCAAGCTCTAGACTAGTAATTCAGTAAGTGTTGTTGCTCAAGGCATTGTGTCTTTGTTGCCATGGTGGCCCTCATGCTTACTAGGTGCTGAGTTTGATTAGTACCAGAGTTTGAACCTTAGGTAGATGCTGCAAGCTGGTGCACCTTCAGTTCAGCGATTGCTGAAGTTGGAGTGACTAATTGGAACGTCTTTTTTGATAAAACACTGAATTACAAGCCAGCACTCATGGGCGGTGACATTTTACACATTCCGTCTCCAATCGATTTGGCGACAAGTGCTTGCACCCCATTACATGCTGGGTATTGTAGTCACATTAAGGTTTCTACTGTTTTGGCTCTGCTTGGTGGAAGCACTTGCAGCAGGGAACATATGGATGATAAATTGGGGAGGACAAACCCTCTCCAGAAGACCATACCTCTGTGCGCATGCATGGCCATTGTGGGATGTATTTACCCATGCATCCGAGCACTACCTCAAAACTGTGCAGTATTGACATGGAAAACATCATGATGGCCAGAGCTTCCCAGAAAATGCACAGGGAAATGCATGAAGAATAGGCTGCCACTCATTTTTGCCGATGTTATGGGCACAGAAGGAAACTGCCTAAAACCACCATTGGACTACCCACACAGTAGTCTGAAACCATTGGGAGTGGCAATGCTGATTGCCAAAAGCAAACCCATAACTGTTGGGAATTCATTTTCTTAAAATCCCAAAAAGGGGTGCAGTACCAGTACTCACCACTATCCAAAAGCCGGCGTTTTAAAACCACCAGATTTTACTTTTTGTAGAAAACTGAATAAATGAACCCAAAACATGCCAAAGAAAGACATTTTAAGAGGTGGATCCAATGTAAAGTTATATTCTGAAGTGACTTGAAGGTTTATAACAAGACTGGCTGAGTTGTGGATTTCAGCAGTTTAAGTAAATTTGGACTGAAAGACACTACAAATCTAAATGTTTAAAAGAAATGAGTGACCTACTTTGAGTGTCACATAGGTTGCAATTGTTTAAATGTCATAGTTTTGAACTTAGAATCAGCATTCTAGCTGCATATGTAAAAAAAATTGTCTTGACTTAAACTGGGAAACAAAAAGTGACATTTTATCTGAAACCTGGCTTAAGGAACTGAATTCTGCCTGGCAACTACCCCCATCAGGAGTGAAACTTGAGTCACAGCTGTGTTCCCAGGCCTAGCTGCCCTTTTGCTGCTCACACCAAAAGGGATATGACTCTTCCCTGATTGAATTACCTGGGCTCTGCAGGAAATTGAACAAAGCCCTGTCTTGACTCAGGCAAATGTTTTATGGCGGGAGTCGTAAATGGAGATTTCTCCTGGAAGCACAGGGGAGGGGCACTGCCTGTGAGAGCAAGCTGGCTTGGCAGAACTGGAAAAACCAGAAATTCAACCTTTTGCTGGAGGAAAACCACACCCCTTTGGGGCCAGAACATAACTCTAAAAAGATGAATAACTCATAGTACGGACTTGTGAAAATTATTTAAATGACACCATAATTCTTGTGATTTTTCTGCCCACATTTTAAGAGGTTTTTAGAACCGGTGGCATGTTCAGGGGGGTTTTAGCGGAAAAGAGGATATTACTCAAAATGTGTGCATGTGAAAAATCTGACACTTCATCAACTAATGTCCATACTCCTTGCGCACATGTGTGTAAATTTGGGGTAATGTCCGGGATTGCAAACCAGTTAAAAAGTGCAAAATATCGCTATTTCTGAATGCAAGCCCCCAGGAAGAGCAGCGTTTGGACAGGGTATACCTCCTGTAATGCATGATGGGTGCATACGATTTTAAAACAATATGTACCTCTGCAAATATGTATTTGGTTCAAATCTAGATTTGTGTGTAAGTTGACAGGAGGAGTGGACTTTCTGCAGGCTGTAAAATGACATCACTCTGACACAACTTAGCTCCACCAATCAGGGGAGAAATGAAAGCTTGGCCAATGATAAGTGGAGAGGGGCTGGCTAGTGATGCTGCTCACACACACCCATTTTAAAAACACATAAAAGCAGAGAGACAGGACAGATAGGGCCCTTTCAAATCCATTTGCAGCTGGAAGCTCTGCCGGGAAAATCCATACTTTACCTCCATCAATCTCCAGAGAAAGCTGTGCAGAAAGATCCAGACTTTAAATCCCTCAATCTTCAGAATCCAGAGAGAGAGCAGACCCAGATCACTGTGAAGTGCAGAGACCAGAGTCCCGTCTAAAACCTGACCAGATCCATGGCGAGGCCCATTTCACTCAAGAATATAGTGCGAGTACCTAGAAAACTGTGCAGAACCAATCTCCTAGTTAAAATAATATAATTCAATCTAGTTTAATCTAAGTAGAACTGTCTCCTAACTGTCACCTGTCATTTGCAAAGCTGTCACCTGTCATTTTCTAGTTGCAAGCTGCACTTGTCTTTTTGAACTTTAAAATTTCAAATCTGAAAAACAACCTTTATTTAATCGCTCATATCTCCGTGATAGTTTGTGCTAGAGACTTGCAGTAACTTTCATCTGGAAGCTGAGATCCTAGGCTTTCCTAGGACTCCAAAACGATAGTGATAGTCCTTGTAGTTCCTCTGTAATCGCGCCAGATGCATCCGCGAATTTTGCCGCGATTTGAAAATTTCTCCACTTGCAAAAAGATAGCTGCTTTTGCTTTCCTCTGAAAAAAATCGTTTGCCTCATAAAAACTATCCCTGAATCATTGCTAGTGTGAGCCTGGACTAATATTAACTAGATACCACTCACCCTGAACCTCTAGAGGGAATTAAAAGCATTTTAACATATTTTCACTCCATTGCCAGCACATATCAAAGCATTTTGCCTGTGTTTTCAACTTCTGTAGTCTAAGTTGCTGGGGTGAACTGAATCACATTTGATTGCATTTCTGAGAACTGTGTGCTTCCCTCCATTTCCTTGCATTGCATAAAAGGGGGGGTGAATTGTACAAGAAAGTGATTACATTGTCTTTTGCTGAAATCCTATCAAGTTATTTTCTGTACTGCATTTCATTCCACATTGCATCCATTTGAAACCATAAAAGTATTGTTGCTATCTTATCCATTTCATGTCAACTCCTTAGTGATTATCAAGAAGTGTGCTAGTGCCAGATTCTCCGTTGTTAATCTTTATCATATCAGATTAAGTGTGATATTCAATTATTAATTTATTATAAAGTGTGATATATATATCTATTGTTTAAACTATCAATTAAACCTTTTAACTTGCAAAACAGAACTACTTCTTGGCTCAGTGGGGTCAGGAGGATTCCAAGAGAGGGGTGTTATATAGGGGTAGTCATCCAGAACGCATGAACTGGACATAAAGTTATATCAATAAGGGTTTTCATTCAGTATTCTAGACTAGGCGTTGACTTGGCTGTAGTGCTGAATTGAATCCTCTTACAAATTGGGGGCTCGTCCGGGATGTTTGGGTTAGATCTACCATTTGTGCAGATTAATACAGCGTGCCAGCTGACCAGATACACATATCCGGTCGGATCACCACGCTGTGTTACGCTGTAAAGCACTCCTCATAGGAACGCTCTTAGGAAAAGGTCTGTTTTGCCAAAATAAAATACAAACTTCTGTAAGTCAGGACAGAGACCAATCTCTAGAATGACGACCTTAGTAGACATGAAAATAGCCAGAGAGCACCTCTTACATAAACTATTTGTGAGAGGTGAATGGACTGAACAGGGCCAGGATGCCTGGTTGCAGGCCATCACGCGACAGGTCACTGAAACAGGGTCAGACCTATGGAGAGATCAGGGTCCATTACATGTGGCCCTGAGTGAACTATATATGGCTCCTAAAGCCAAAGATGAACACAATAAGATTGCCAGGATAGCAGCATACCTGTACCTATATATGGGAGACATGCAGGATAAATGCACTGAAAGCCAAGATCTGGCAAATAGGCAACAGATGGCATTAGAGAAGGCCCGATCTGATCTGGCCTCTTCTGAGCAGAGGCTGCAGAGGAGCCAGGAGTCAGAAAATGATAGTAGGCAATATATCAGTAAAATAAAAGAGGATATGGGCATCCTACAACAGGAAAAGACAGACCAGGATACCAGATTTCTGGCCCTGCAGAAGGAGCACCAAGACAGTTTGGACTCCTTACTGCAGAACCAGAAAAAGTTGGAGCAACAGATCAATTTCAACAGGGCATGCGCGGAGCAGGTAGTCACCCTGCAAAGCCAGCTAGATAGAGAGAAAGAGGAGAGCAATAAACTGATTCTGAAAGACCTGGATACCCAGGCAGAGTTTGATGAGGAGCGCCAAAAAGCTGGTGCCTTTCAACGACAGAGGGACGACCTGGCAGCACAGATGCAGGCTCTTAGTCAGGAAAGAGACACTTTAGGCCAGGAAGTCTGCCACTTAAAAAAGGAAGTTGAAGAAAATCACCTGGCCCTCCAGGGGCTGGGTGACCTCCAAAAAGAAAACCGGAACTTGGTAGAGCACACCAGAAGGGTGGAAGATGCTCTGGCAAGAAAGGAGCAGGCCAGTAGGGATGGGACTCAGGAGGTAAACCTCCTGCAGCAAAGACTGGCCCAGTTCTCCAGGACCAACCAGGAAGCACAGAGGGAAAATGAGGCCCTTTGTCAACACAATGATAGGCTCCAACAACAGGTAGCGATGCAGGAGAGACTGATAGAGTCTAGTAAGGCCTTGACTGAGGAACTGAAAGCACAAATGCAGGCTCTTGCATTGCAACAGGGAGCAGGGGCGGATAGAGATGAGGTCCGCTGGGAAAGAGAGACTCCTGACCATAACCTCAGGAGCCCTAACACCAGGGGCCTTCATCTCTCCCAGTCCCTGGACTCTACCACCCCCATGTCCCCTGGCGCACATGAGCACAGGGCCACAGGGATGGCAGATTACTATCCAGCTAAAAGTATGGGGCTCATAGGCCAGTACCACTCAGGAATGGAGGGGTGGGCATCCGGGTATGGGCACCCAAGTACAGTACAGTTCAGTGGGGAACCCCAGGAGAGTAGGCCCCTTAAGGGCATCCTGAAAACCTCTGCCCAGTTAGGTCAGTGGAGGGGGTACCCATCAAATCCTGGCAGCAAGGAGGGATCTGAGGACTCCTCTGAGCACCACAGGAAACAGGAGACCAGGTCCCCACATTCTGCCAGCCATTCCCAGGCTCGCAGAATCCGGGAAAACCTGGAAGAACAGACATGAACCTCTGGGAGCAGTGCCTCTGAGTCAGAGGATGAATGGACAAGGGTTACCCGAACCAAAAAGGCCAATAAGGCAAAAAGGGCCTTGCTTAAGGACCCCTTAAAGCAGATTAAGGCGATCAGGAGCGTCATCACGCCTTACCATAAGAACGCTAAGTATTCTGTTTGGGAGCACTTAGAGTTGTTTGAGCAAATGATGGAGACTTTCCATTTGAAGGACAGCCAAAGCTGTATCCAATATGTAAAGTGGACATTCTCCCCGGAATACTCCAGTTTCTTTGCGGGGCTGGAGGACCAAAATCATTTAAGATGGTCCACCTATAAGGCGGCCATCTTGAAACATTTTTGCATTCATAGAAATCCTCAAGAGGCTCGCAAGGCAGCCTACAATTTGCAATGTGGGGAGGATCAGGCCCCACAAGAATTTGTGCAAGAACTGAAACGTGCTTTTGCGCAGACCACCAGAAGGGTGCGCACAGACAGTAGAGAATTCATAAATACATTTTTTCATGCCTTGCCCAAATACATAATGACCCAGCTCGTGAGGGATTTTCACGAGAAAAGATCTTTAGACTGGGTCCTTGAACAGGCTACCCGGATCTATGAGGTGCAGAAACCGGTAGATAGCAAAAATAATGCTCAGAAAAACCCCAAAGCCAACAGCACCCCTGCTGCTGCCAAGGTGGCAGAGGTAAAGGTCACCCCCGTTTTAGAGTTGGAGATGGGGGGACCTAAAAACCTACCCGCACCTAATAATGCTAGGCCCAGAAGGTCCTCGGGCCAGTCACAGACAGGGAGCCAGGGAGGCAGCCCCACAAATGGGATCCCTCGCTCTCCTGATTATGTAAATCCCCGTTACAAGGGAAATCGACCCATCCTGGGTTATGTGTGGACTCCTCAATTCCCTGAGCCCAGACAACCTAATCCGGGAGAGGGGAGGCCAAGGGTGGATGGGTACCCAAATCTTCCCAACCAGGGGTACTACCAAAGAAGGGATAGCTACCCTTCCCGGGATCAGCCCAGGGGAGAAAACAGGGCCCCGTATCAGCCTGAGCGGGTTTCCCAGTTAGAGCGCCAGGTTCAAAACATGGCGCGGGATCTGGGTCACATACTGAGGGCGCAGCAGAACCCTCAGAACGGCATGCCGGCGCAGAACGCACCCAACTCTGGACCTGGTGCCCCAGAACAATGACGGGGGCAGCACCCCGATAACTCACCGGTTCCCAGGGAGGAGGCACAAAGGGAAGGGGGGTGTAAAGCCTTGGAGGAAGCTTCCTTCCTCACTTGTAAACAGCCCCTGGAAACCCAGGAACCGGAAACAAAATCTCTTGCCCCTGAAAGTCTGCCTCCTAAGGAGCAGAGGGGGGGTAGGAGAAACAAAAGACCCAAACAGACTCAGTTTGAGGAGGAGGTACAGATCTTCCAATTTGAGGGGGAGGGATCCTCAGAGGATCCTGGGAAAAGGATCTTCTCCTTCAGAGAGGGGGGAACTCCTCCCAAAGAAAAATGGGTCCCTAGGGATGCAAATCCAGACTGGGGAGATGTGGAGACTGAGCTACCGCCGCCCACCATCTCATCCCAGAACCAACAGCAAGAAAATCCCCTGGTTCAAACCCATCCTGGTGACTGCCTCCAAAAAGGGGGGGCGGCCCGGAGCCGGAACCCGGGGAACCCACAATGGCTCTGATCTCCAGTTGCCAACTTTTTCTTTCAGATTCCCAAGGCTCTCCACAGAATTCTGCCCAAATCTCTTCGCTAGCGATGTCCAAAACCAGAAAGTTAGCCCACCAGTTGTCCAAAAATGTGCATTATCTGTGCCCCCTTGAGGAGAAGGAGGGAAGATACTATGCCCCGGTACAAGTACAGGGGCAGGGTACAATTTCAGCGCTGGTGGACACGGGATCTCAAGCTACCCTTCTGTCCAGAAGGGCCTTTGATGAACTGAATGCAGGAAGGGGAGAGAATTACCAAATTCCTCTCACCTCACTTCCTGGACAACTCCAGAACTTTGACGGGAAGGAAATTCCTGTCGAGGGGACGGCAGACTTGGACATTAAAATTGGGCGACACAAGTTGAAACACCCGGTCATAGTAGTGACCCCAGAGGGCACCCCTTGTTTACTAGGGAATGACCTCCTGAGAAGGTTGTCACCCCTAATAGATTGCGTAAACAGGGTCCTCTGGACCCAGACTAGCCGACCAATAAAATTAAAACAGAGTGTCAACCATGTTAGTTTAAACGGCACCTGCCACATGGTTGAACAAAACTCTGACCAAGTAGAATTTCACTTCCAGAACAACCAAATTCCAGACGTGACAGTAATAGCAGTAGGACAACAGACTGGTGATGGGGGGTCCTCTCTATTTCTGAAAATCAACCTTCCTTCCAGTCTAAAGTGGTACTCCACGCTGGAAGGAAACACTCTGAAATTCCATACTAATCCACAATCAGAAACTCCCACTCCTATAGTCCAGAAAGATGTGAAATCAGCTCAGAGCCTGGCTGATATTCAGCAAATTGGAGAGCAGTTGTTCATCCCTGTTCAGTTAAATGAGGGGAAGGACTCTGTTCTCGCTCGAGTGTGTGTGAACAACGGTAAGAGCTTCATCAGCGAAGCCATGTTCCGCCAACTCCCAAAAGATCCAGCCATTCCCACATTCAAACTGATAGACAAATGGGAAATGGACCTGGAAGCACCCAATTCCAAACATCTCCTGCCAAGCAGGTGTATGCTCAAAATCTTCATTGGCAACAAGAGCATAGTCCACAATTGTTGGGTCGTGCGAGACGTCCCTGCCGCCTTTTATTTAGGCAGTGACATTCTCAATCGCTTTGCCATTAGTTTGGACCTAATAAACTTCAAAGCTTGGTCCCGATTAGCGGATAATCCCATGGGCTTTGATGATCCAGAAAAAGCATTTAGGTCAGCTCAATTGCTACCTTATGCAGTTGAAATTCAGATCAAAGAGGACGTCACCATCCCAGAAAGGACCCGACAATTCTCCCTGGAAGTGAAAGTTAAAAGAGGACAATATTTACAAAACCCTGATGCTTACATACATCTAAACGCTTCTCTCCAACAGCAAGGGTTGGGGGTAAACCCAACGCCATTAGTCAACATAGAACATGACACCATTCCAATAGAGGTGGATAACAGCGACTTAAAGAGTATTACTCTAGCCGCAGGCACCATTATTGGAATGGCGGTTGATGACCGACATTTTTCCATAGATTTAGGAAATGAACTGTTAGGGCCAATCCCCAAGGACTGCTTTGACAGTGACAGTGATGACAATACAACACCAGACAGGATTTTTACCCGGCATGGGGGGAACTTCCTGGTGTACACTTCCTGCCCCTATGGTAAGGAAGATGTGACTTGTGACTTCAGGAGGGATGAGGTGATTTTCCAGGTTCATGAGGGCTGCCATTCCCACCTGAAGCCTCCAGTCCAAATCAGCACTCTGACCAGGGACTTCTCCACCCAGTTGGAGGAGGCCGCTGAGATAGCCAAACCAGAAGTCTTTCCAGGCTTCAGGCAGATGGTGGAAGAGAGAGTCAACCTAGCTGATGCCTGTGTGACTCTGGAACAAAAGCAAAAGTTGAAACAAGTTTTCTTGGATTTCCAAGATCTCTTTGCGGTAGACTCATATGACTGTGGTCGCACCGACATCCACACAACAACAATCCCCACGGACCCTGGCATGACTCCTGTGTTTGTGAAGCAATATCGCTTGCCTCTCGCATCAATGGAGTCCCTTACTGAAATAATTAAGAACCTTGAGTCCCGGGGAATAATCCGTCCAGTCCACAGCACCTTCAATAATCCGGTGCTGGGAATATTGAAGCCAAACGGCCAGTGGAGACTCTGCGCCGACCTCAGGGAGCTCAACAAACGAGTCCATACTTCCCGATGGCCACTGCCCTACATTGACCAAGGGCTGGCCCAGATCCAGGGGTCACAGGTATTCACTGCAATAGACCTGACCAATGGGTACTGGACCGTGCCTGTCAGTAGGGAGGACCAATACAAACTGGCTTTCACCTTTGGGGGCCAGCAGTACACATGGACCCGGACTCCCTTCGGATACCTCAACTCCGGCAATGAATTCAACATTTTCCTACATAAGGCCATGCCCGACCTGGGTGCGAGGGGTAACCTGGCTTATGTAGATGATGTCCTCATCAAAAGTTCATCTGTGGAGGAACACATAGCGGAGATTCGTTATGTTCTGACCCAGTTGAGGGCCGCCGGAGCAAAACTTTCCTTTCAGAAAGCACAGTGGTGTAGAACCCGTGTTAATTTCTTGGGGCAGGAGATTACTCCTCAGGGTATCTGTCCCCAGGAAAAGAAAGTTGAAGCACTTCAGAAACTGAAAGACCCCACAACTCTGCGGGAACTAAGGAGCCTCCTTGGACTGACTAATTACAGCAGAAAGTTCATTGAGGGCTACGCAGAGATCACCAGACCCCTGATTCATCTCCTGAAGGGGGGGGTCAAGTGGGAATGGGGTCCAGAACAAGCCAAGGCAGTAAGACAACTCAAGAGAAGCCTCTCACAAGCGCATTGCCTAGCTTACCCTGTCAGAAACAAGGAGTTCTTCCTGGAGACGGGGTTCTCTAATACGTGCTTGACGGCAGTATTATACCAAAAGCATGACAAGGTCAATAAAGTAATCTCCTATGCGAGCAAAACTTTATCCTCTGTGGAGGAAAAATTCAACGATTGTGAGAAGGCACTCCTGGCAACGGTGTGGGCATTGAAGAATTACCGCCCGTTTATCCAGGGGGAACACATCATAGTGGAGACTCCACACCAGCCTCTGCAATATCTCCAAAGTGATAGAATCCGGACCGGAAATGTGAGTAATTCCCGAATTACTTCCTGGATTCTGTCAATGCAAGGCTTTCCTGTGGAGGTCAGATAGGGCCAAAACAAGAAGAGTCCCCTCGCGCAAGGTCTGGCTGACTTGCATGATTGTGCCAGAGAAAACTGTCTCGAGGACGAAAGTCTAAAAATCAAGGACAACATGGAGGCATACCTTAATTCCCCACACAAAGTCTTTGAAGAAGACAAGTGTGAGGGAATGCCCACTGTCTATGTGGATGGATGCTCTTACCATGTTGACAACAACGGGGAGAAAGAACTGGTGGCTGGCGTAGGGAATGCATGGGTGAATGAGTCCCCAGAACCCTCCGCTGGATACAAAATTGGTCCCCGAAGTAGTCAGGTGGCAGAATTGATGGCTGTGCATCAGGCCATCCTCACTGCTGTCCAGCATCAACTCCGCGAACTGGTCATAATCACAGATTCGGATTATGTACGGAACGGGTTCGTGGAGCACCTGGTTAATTGGAAAACCAGAGGCATGTTATGTGCTAATAACAAACCCTTGAAACATGGGAAGTTGATCCAAAACATTGACGATCTGGTCACCTCGAATGAGATGACCATCTATTGGAAAAAGATCAAGGGTCATTCCAAAGTAGAGGGACCAGACAAAACTGGAAATGACTTAGCTGATCAGCTGGCCAAAACCGGGGCCATCCAAGGGGATCTAATTGAGATTGAGTCCCTGTTGGGGGAAATCCAGGTCACTGCTATCACTAGGTCCCAGACAAATGCTCACAACGACCTTTCAATTGCACAATGGAGTAAGGAGACCCCTGATGCTGATTTGATTACAGCTCAGAAGGGGGATCCAGTTATTGGTAAATTTTACCAACACCTTGAGGACCCTGAGAACTTTCCCCTGACGGATACCGATTACATTGGGAAAGAGGACCTAAGAGTGTTGATGAAATGTCCAAAAATGTTCCGGATCCAAGACGGTTTGTTGGTAAGGAAATCCAAAGCTGGCCACGATCAGTGGGTGGTTCCTACCTCATTCCGAAGCCTGATGTTAAGTCACGCCCATGATGCGGCCACCGCCGGTCATAGGGGGTTTCACACAACATTGGAAATCTTAAGAGAGGTTGCCTACTGGCCACACATGGGCCAGGACCTCGACCAATACTTGAAGGGGTGTCTTGTGTGTGCACAATTTCAGCCATCATCCCTCACGCACCGCGCGCCTCTCCAAAAGCGGGGGATGACACTGCCATGGTCAGATTTGCAAATCGACTTTGTAGGCCCCGTGATTCGCTCTGCTAGGGGGAATAAGTACATGTTGACTGTGACATGCTTGTTTACTGGGCCAAGTTGGGATATCCGATTACCTCTGGTCCTAATGGCCATCAGATCTACCCCTTCATCTGCAACCAAAATGTCACCATTTGAGTTGATGACTGGGCGCAAGATGGTGCTTCCGCAGCATTTGCTCTACAGGACCCAAGAGCAGACACTGATAAATGCCTCCACAACTCATGAGTATGTGGAGAATTAAAGGAAACACCTTCAACATGCTTTTGCTTATGCTCAGCGGAATCTAGAAAGATCGGCTGATAGCATGAAGACCCATTATGACCTGAAAACTTCCAGGAAGGAATATCAGGTGGGAGACCGGGTCTATCTATACAACTTCCAAAGGAACCAGGCCAAGCAGCGCAAATTTTTGCCTACATGGAAGGGACCCTTTGAGATCATCGACAAGATCTCCCCTGTGGCCTACAAAATCCACATCCCCAAAGGTCCTTTGGCAGAGGGGGAAGACAAGTGGGTCCACATAAACCAGTTGAAATGTTGCCATCCCAGGCACACTCTGCAACAACTGGAGGAATCCTCTGGAATCCTAGCGGGTGCTGTCTCAGACTAATTCAGTTCCAATCATAAAACATACCACATCTAGTCTCTAAAATATTGTGATTTGCATGAAACTGTCTCTTAGTTATACTGTTTTTTATCAAAATAAGAATGTAATGTTTCGTTATGATGAAATGCATATGCTGCCCCACTATCTCAACAGTGGTGGAAAAAAACGTCTATGAATAGGTATTGCCGCTCTTCCTTTGTCGTCCTAGGAGAAAGAAAACCTGGAGACGGGACAAGGAGGACGATCCGGAGACCGGGAGCAGAGACGCAACGGGCCCGGGGTACCGCCCAATTTTCCCATCAGGACCGGCGAGGAGAACCGATCGATCCGACCGGATGGAGAAAAAGATGCTGAACTGTGCCATCTATTGGAAGAAGATGAGGAAACATCCCAGATCTTGCGAGTCCCATCAGTGAAAACGAATGGCCATCGCAAGAGGGGGGCTTGTGGGATGTATTTACCCATGCATCCGAGCACTACCTCAAAACTGTGCAGTATTGACATGGAAAACATCATGATGGCCAGAGCTTCCCAGAAAATGCACAGGGAAATGCATGAAGAATAGGCTGCCACTCATTTTTGCCGATGTTATGGGCACAGAAGGAAACTGCCTAAAACCACCATTGGACTACCCACACAGTAGTCTGAAACCATTGGGAGTGGCAATGCTGATTGCCAAAAGCAAACCCATAACTGTTGGGAATTCATTTTCTTAAAATCCCAAAAAGGGGTGCAGTACCAGTACTCACCACTATCCAAAAGCCGGCGTTTTAAAACCACCAGATTTTACTTTTTGTAGAAAACTGAATAAATGAACCCAAAACATGCCAAAGAAAGACATTTTAAGAGGTGGATCCAATGTAAAGTTATATTCTGAAGTGACTTGAAGGTTTATAACAAGACTGGCTGAGCTGTGGATTTCAGCAGTTTAAGTAAATTTGGACTGAAAGACACTACAAATCTAAATGTTTAAAAGAAATGAGTGACCTACTTTGAGTGTCACATAGGTTGCAATTGTTTAAATGTCATAGTTTTGAACTTAGAATCAGCATTCTAGCTGCATATGTAAAAAAAATTGTCTTGACTTAAACTGGGAAACAAAAAGTGACATTTTATCTGAAACCTGGCTTAAGGAACTGAATTCTGCCTGGCAACTACCCCCATCAGGAGTGAAACTTGAGTCACAGCTGTGTTCCCAGGCCTAGCTGCCCTTTTGCTGCTCACACCAAAAGGGATATGACACTTCCCTGATTGAATTACCTGGGCTCTGCAGGAAATTGAACAAAGCCCTGTCTTGACTCAGGCAAATGTTTTATGGCGGGAGTCGTAAATGGAGATTTCTCCTGGAAGCACAGGGGAGGGGCACTGCCTGTGAGAGCAAGCTGGCTTGGCAGAACTGGAAAAACCAGAAATTCAACCTTGTGCTAGAGGAAAACCACACCCCTTTGGGGCCAGAACATAACTCTAAAAAGATGAATAACTCATAGTACGGACTTGTGAAAATTATTTAAATGACACCATAATTCTTGTGATTTTTCTGCCCACATTTTAAGAGGTTTTTAGAACCGGTGGCATGTTCAGGGGGGTTTTAGCGGAAAAGAGGATATTACTCAAAATGTGTGCATGTGAAAAATCTGACACTTCATCAACTAATGTCCATACTCCTTGCGCACATGTGTGTAAATTTGGGGTAATGTCCGGGATTGCAAACCAGTTAAAAAGTGCAAAATATCGCTATTTCTGAATGCAAGCCCCCAGGAAGAGCAGAGTTTGGACAGGGTATACCTCCTGTAATGCATGATGCACGATTTTAAAACAATATGTACCTCTGCAAATATGTATTTGGTTCAAATCTAGATTTGTGTGTAAGTTGACAGGAGGAGTGGACTTTCTGCAGGCTGTAAAATGACATCACTCTGACACAACTTAGCTCCACCAATCAGGGGAGAAATGAAAGCTTGGCCAATGATAAGTGGAGAGGGGCTGGCTAGTGATGCTGCTCACACACACCCATTTTAAAAACACATAAAAGCAGAGAGACAGGACAGATAGGGCCCTTTCAAATCCATTTGCAGCTGGAAGCTCTGCCGGGAAAATCCATACTTTACCTCCATCAATCTCCAGAGAAAGCTGTGCAGAAAGATCCAGACTTTAAATCCCTCAATCTTCAGAATCCAGAGAGAGAGCAGACCCAGGTCACTGTGAAGTGCAGAGACCAGAGTCCCGTCTAAAACCTGACCAGATCCATGGCGAGGCCCATTTCACTCAAGAATATAGTGCGAGTACCTAGAAAACTGTGCAGAACCAATCTCCTAGTTAAAATAATATAATTCAATCTAGTTTAATCTAAGTAGAACTGTCTCCTAACTGTCACCTGTCATTTGCAAAGCTGTCACCTGTCATTTTCTAGTTGCAAGCTGCACTTGTCTTTTTGAACTTTAAAATTTCAAATCTGAAAAACAACCTTTATTTAATCGCTCATATCTCCGTGATAGTTTGTGCTAGAGACTTGCAGTAACTTTCATCTGGAAGCTGAGATCCTAGGCTTTCCTAGGACTCCAAAACGATAGTGATAGTCCTTGTAGTTCCTCTGTAATCGCGCCAGACGCATCCGCGAATTTTGCCGCGATTTGAAAATTTCTCCACTTGCAAAAAGATAGCTGCTTTTGCTTTCCTCTGAAAAAAATTGTTTGCCTCATAAAAACTATCCCTGAATCATTGCTAGTGTGAGCCTGGACTAATATTAACTAGATACCACTCACCCTGAACCTCTAGAGGGAATTAAAAGCATTTTAACATATTTTCACTCCATTGCCAGCACATATCAAAGCATTTTGCCTGTGTTTTCAACTTCTGTAGTCTAAGTTGCTGGGGTGAACTGAATCACATTTGATTGCATTTCTGAGAACTGTGTGCTTCCCTCCATTTCCTTGCATTGCATAAAAGGGGGGGTGAATTGTACAAGAAAGTGATTACATTGTCTTTTGCTGAAATCCTATCAAGTTATTTTCTGTACTGCATTTCATTCCACATTGCATCCATTTGAAACCATAAAAGTATTGTTGCTATCTTATCCATTTCATGTCAACTCCTTAGTGATTATCAAGAAGTGTGCTAGTGCCAGATTCTCCGTTGTTAATCTTTATCATATCAGATTAAGTGTGATATTCAATTATTAATTTATTATAAAGTGTGATATATATATCTATTGTTTAAACTATCAATTAAACCTTTTAACTTGCAAAACAGAACTACTTCTTGGCTCAGTGGGGTCAGGAGGATTCCAAGAGAGGGGTGTTATATAGGGGTAGTCATCCAGAACGCATGAACTGGACATAAAGTTATATCAATAAGGGTTTTCATTCAGTATTCTAGACTAGGCGTTGACTTGGCTGTAGTGCTGAATTGAATCCTCTTACACCATATTATGGGATAGTATTGGTTCCCCAGGCTCATTGCCACTTGCGCCAATGGCAATGATTTGGGATATGACACAATGATTCAGATATAGACAGAATACTGTCCACTGCTTCCATTTTGTCCTGCTCTCTTCCTCAGATGTCTACAGGGAGGACCTTTCCCTCAATGGCACAGTCTGTTTGTTTGAAATCTTCAAGTGCAGAGGGATTAAGTAAAATGGCTGGACTTGGCAAGCAGAGGAATTACACACGCCCTGCTGTCTGCAAGGAGTGTGAGTTCGGGACCAGAGATACCACCACCCAAACTCAGGAAACCCATGCCAGCCTGATAGTATCCTGGAGAGTGTCAACAAACTAGTGAGGAAGGATCCATCAGCAGAGAACACCCGAATGGAGGGGGACCCCTAATCCGAATGGCTTGAAGGAGCAAGGAGAGGGACCAAGATCACAGTTCACAGACCCTAGGAATTGGGGCAGGTCCCAGTCTTACAGCTTCAGGTGATGATCCCACGAAGAAACCACCCATATGGCCGAGTACGGAAAGAATAGAGTGAGTCCAACAATCCAACCCAAAGGGGACAAAAACACACCACACTGAATGCGCCCGATCTCGGAAGCTAAACAGGGTCGGGCCTAGTTAGTACCTGGATGGGAGACCGCCGGGAATACCAGGTGCTGTAGGCTTAAAAAAAAAAAAAAAAAGGTTTGTAGTGAAAGACAGAACACAGGAGAATAACATTAGAGGAACCAAATCCAGAGAACAGGCCAAAGAACCGTAGGTTTGTAGCAAGTTCGCTACACAGACAGGCTCGGAGGCAACAATTCAACCTCCACGACAGCTACAGGTCCTGAAAATTCTTCCGTTTTTGTTTAGAATCTTGTTCATCATGTATAGTTTTGGATGGCTTCCTGACATATCTGCTAAAATAGATGTAGCGCAATAACTGTTGGGTCCATCATGTTCTCCTCTTGGGGTACTCATTCCTGTCAGCGATTTGAGGATTGATTCAGACATGCTACCAAGCTCCCCATTCCTCTTCATATGCACTTGATCATTTACTGCCAGTCTGCTTCTTGATTACGCACCCTGTCTGGATGTTGCTGTAATGTAATATTGAGGACGACCGCACAAACTCTGCAAAGAATGGCTCCCTAAAGATTACACCAGCATATTGACA
Source organism: Ambystoma mexicanum (assembly GCF_040938575.1). Lineage (NCBI taxonomy): Eukaryota > Metazoa > Chordata > Amphibia > Caudata > Ambystomatidae > Ambystoma > Ambystoma mexicanum. The sequence goes on along the minus strand of NC_090928.1, from coordinate 936,131,951 downwards.
TGTACAGCTTCAGTAACACTGCCTGATGCTTCAGAGGTTTTAGCATGCTACTTATCGCATCAATAACTCCAGGCGGTTCCATGTGTTAATATCCCCGCAAAAATATCCCGATACAAAAATATCGCCATATTATTGTGGCGATATTGAGCCAAGGACCCTGCGGCGGACACCCCCGCAAACTCTGCATTATTTTTAAATGTGCGGGGGACACTCCTGCAACCCCCGCTCCCACAAATTATCCCCCCCAAAAATATTGCCTATGGCGAGACAAACGACCATATGTGCGGCAATATTTTTGGTGGGGATAATATGTAGGGATACCCTCTAGGCTAGTTGCCCAGGCTTCATTGACTATTGCAGCACCTTGTTTATTTAATGTAGTGTGGTCTCAGAGATCGAAAAACAATCAGCAGCAGATCATGAAGAATTCCAACAAATGAAGCCTTCCATCTTGCATCAAAATCAAAATACTTGATTGTTCACAGATACACCCCTCAACATAGACCTCGTCTTGGTTTCAATGAGTGTCCAAACATCTGGAGAAGGTTTATTGTGTTTTGCTAAAGGATATGATATGTCATTTATAATTTGCTGGTACAAAGTGTTTCTAGGGATGACAAGACAAGGGAGGGAGGACGAGACAACAATCTTACTAGGCCTTGTGTCATTCAGATTGTGCGTGAGTGAGAAAGTTCAAGGGGAACGGAGGGGAGAAGTGGAAAGGAGAGGAAACAGTGCAGCAATGCTCTGAGTAAGTTCAGCACAGGGCGCACAGCTTGGTATTTCCAAGGAGGCAAGGGACAGTAGAGGTTACAGATTACAGCCCATAAGTGTGAGAAAGGCCAGGAGGCAGTGCAGGGAGACTGATCAAGAGAAGCCTGGAATCCAGTGAGACTCTGAGGGGAGCCCAGCAACCAGTCAGTGCGGCAGACAGGTAGGATCAGCAGGGGAGGGAGAGAGAGAAAGCGGAGGAGAAGAGGAACGTTTTGAGCTGCTTCCGGAACTTCAGGTGGTCTGGCTCAGGTTTTAGAGTGGCAGGCAGGTCATTCTAGAGGGAGGCACCTGCATAGGCGAGAGGTCTAACCACCACTCAATGCCTGGAGAAGAGTTGGAGGTAGCTGAGTGAAGGCCTCAAGGAGGAAGGTATTTAGGAAGAGAAAGTTGGATGTAGTGCGCTCCCCGGCCCAAGAAAGCCTTGTGGACAATGCAAAGGGTCTTGAACTTGATCCTTGCAGCCAGAGGGAGCCAGTGGAGAGATTTCAGGGCTGAAGTGATACAGCCCCTGGGCTTGAAGCCAAGTATAAGACTTGCAGCCCTGTTCTGGATTAGTTGCAGAGGGTGGGGATTAGTGGGAGGCAGATTGAGAAAGAGGCTGTTGAAGTAGTCCAGCCTAGAGAGAACCAGGGCTCTGGAGACAATGAGCTTCTGAGGGAAGGTGAGAAAGGGAAGAGTACCCTTTGAGGAGGTGCAGCTGGTAGTGGGACTTCTTCGTGATGTTTTGCCTCACAGGAAGGTGAAGGAAGAGGGCCCAAGGAGGGCACCAGAGTGAGCGAGGGAAAGCAGGAGCAGTGTACCAATGAGAAGGATCTCAGTTTTACCGGCATTAAGGCAGAGATTGTTGGAGGTGCACCGGTCCTGAATCGCGGATAGACAGTCAGGAATGAGAGAGGGAGTAGAGGAGGCTGCGGGGAGCCTGAAGGAGAGCTGAGTGTCATCCGCATAACACTGAAGGTTAGAGGAGAAGGTAGAGATTAGGTGGTCCAAAGGGGCCAAGTGGAGGTTGACCAACTCGGGTGAGAGGATAGAGCCTTGCGGAATTCCATAGGTTTAAAGATGTGGCAGAGAGAAAGGAACCAAGTTGCACCTGAGAGGGGTGGTCCAAGAGGAAGGAGGTCAGCCACTCCAAGGCCTGGTCCAGGTGTTTAGGAGAGCGGTTTTCATGCCTCTGGCAACTCAGAAGCCAGACTGATGGTCATGGAGACAACACATAGATTCAGTGTGAAGAGTAAGCTGGGAGATGGCCAACCTTTCCAGGAGTTCACCCAATAAAGGGTAATTGAAATCAGGTTATAGTTTGCCGGACAGGTAGGATCAGCAGTCAACATTTTGAAGAGGGGGTGCACAAGGGAGTGATTGAGGGGAGAGGGGAGAGTTCCAGTGGTGAAAGAGTGATTACAGAAATCGGCCATAGCTGGTCCAAGGGTGTCGATATGGTCCTTGATGGTTCTGGAGGAGCTGGGGAGCATCTGTTTGGATGATACTTTCATAGATCGGACTAGTTTAGAAACCTTGTCAGGTTTAGAGAGAAAGAGAGGAGGAGAGGGAGAATTGGCCAAGCAGGGGCAGGGGGAGAGTTTTAGTGTTGAAGTGAGAGGCCACAGCCATACAGAGGGCCTGAGAGGGAACGGGAGATGTAGTGACTGCAGCAGGATTGGACAGTTACTTGCAGATTTGAAAGAGTTTGGCCATGTTGTTAGATGCCACAGGTACACAAGCTTGAATGTGGGCTCTCTTCTTGGACAGTACCTAGAGTCTGTATTGGCTTTGGAGCAGGCAGCAGGCCATTTTGTCAGAACATGCACCCGAAGCCGTCCACGTCCTCTCACCAACCCTGCACTTGTGTTTCAAGACGGCAAGGTTGCAGTTATACCAAGAGTTGCACTTGGATGTAGAAACAAGTTCACCAGACTGTTCCACCTCTGATGATTTTACCCAGCAAGCAGTTCATTCACTCTTTTCCTGCTTTAAATCATTCTGATACTTCCATCGCAGGTTCACTACTGTCTCTTCCAACGTTCTCAAGGTGTCCCTATTGTGTTGTGTCTGCTGAGAGAGATTGAGGTAGAGGTTGACCATGACTTCCTTTGGTAGAGTGCTCCCTTTTCCACTGGGTTTTCGGCCAGTAATACTGAGATTCAGCTCTTAGGGTAATGATCAAAGACCTGGCGAAAGAAGTGGGGCTTGGGGGGTGTACCATCCATGAGACATCCATGGCAGAGCTGATGAGAGGGTACTCGGAGCTGGTGTCCCACCTGACTCCATGATGGCATGCAAGAAGAATGTGCCATTGCTATAAACATTAGGGCAGTTGGTCACTTAACTTTTCAACAATTCCAGGCAGCAGCTCAGTGTAGCAGAGTGTGCTACGGCTGTTCGAAATATCATGCAATAGCAATCATTATTGAAAGATCGAGAAGTTTTTGTTACATTTCCCTTACAAGCCCTATGTAGTAGAGCTCACAAAGGACACAATTGCTGATTTGCACCACAGGGCTTTATTTTGATTGGCAACAGATTTCAGCTTGTCACTTTTACTCCAGGTGAGTAGCCATTATAGGCTTTTTTGAGCAGTAAACATGTGTTGGTAGTATTTGGGTTGACTTCAGGCACAAGAGCATGGGTGTAATCTAGAGGGGTCCCAAAAACACACCGTTTCTAAAATAAAGTTGAGACCTGACACAGGTTTGCCTCTAGTGTTTGTGTGAAATGGAAACCAAAGAATGAATTGTGAGGTGTGAAGCACCCCAGTCCATGCAATAGACAGACATCTCTAGGGCCTAGAGCACCATAGACTCCAGCATTATTATGAATGAGCATCAGGACCATCTCTCGCTCAGCCAATAGGCATTACCCAATCCTTTGTTGTGTGTGCTGCTGCATTACACTGCTGCAGAGGTGGCTGTTGGAGATTGTGTACCCATACCTCTATGTTCAGTTTTTTTGCAGCAAAACCAGCGCGATCTTTCACACTAAACCCCCAAAAAGACGATGTGATTATGAATAACCATGACCATTATTGGCTATCTCGGTGTGTCATGGGAAATGTGGAGTGTAAGCTACAGATACACTACATGCTGCAGCAGAAGCACTGGCAACTTGTTCTGGACGTTGAGCTAACACATGGCACAAACACAATTAGTTAAGGTTAGTGTGTCGATGCGTCAACTGCATTATCTCAACCTTGAGTGTTCACTGCCTTTACAAAGTTGCTGAATCCGCATTCGTTCTGGACAGCAAAATATACAAGTATTATGCATGTTGATTTGTTATTTGAATAGTAAGTGATCCGCACTACATCCCCGCTGTAGTAGTTTCAGAGCGCCGAGCCTTATCAGTGGACTGGAGTACAGGGCCCCCAACAGGGGGATTCAGACCATAGTCTGCTGAAGGAAATAAAATGCACACCAGGAAGATAAGAGGATGGGAAAGCAGGAACTGAATGCTAGAGACGAAAGGAGGAAGGGATGCAGCAGGTGAATCATGTTTGTGACAAGATGGGTGTATGTCGGAGGACAGTACCACCCTACGGCATACACATCTAGATGCCCCGGTTCAGACATTCATGTTTTTATTTGTATGATTACGAATTGCTTTCCTATGAACTGCGTCTCATTGCCATTTACAGAAGTAGTACGAACGTGTCTGTCAAAAAATCCCTAAAAACAAGAAGAACTTTCTCAATCAGACTATTGGTGACCGAGACCCCTAAATGGAACCAAGCAATTGACAGGTACATGTTCCTCTAGTGCACAAGCAGAGGCATAGGATGCGAGGGGTGTTCTCTAGTGACAGTAAGTAGGTGTCTCTCAAATTACAGTGTAACCCCCGAGCAAAACCGTTTTGAAAATCTATATCGGCCACACAACCCCGCCCACCTGAAGTTAGAAGGTAGTCACAGCTAACAGCCTCTAGGTGTCAACTCAATCAATGTGAAACTCAGCAGCCAGAGGCACACATTGGCATCACGGTGATCCAATTAGGGACAGTGATATGTCCTGCGACTTGCACATCTGCTTGCATACCACATGCAGACATGGTTCTTTGCCAACTGAAGACAATGGATGAATTTCCAAAATGAGCATCTCATTCATTCAATCACTCCTATCCTGGTCAACATTGGATATACTGAACTAATTATCACATCCACACCCTCATGGTCATGGATTCCAGCAATGTCTGTGGAATCTCCTACGCCAGGGTCTGCAACCTCGTGCACTCCACAGGCTTTAGAGTCTAACTTCAATGATTCCTCCACATTGCCTATGCAGGAGGAAAATGAAAATGCTCAGATGCCATTTGTTTCTAAAAATGCAGATGACTTGGCACTACTGTCACCTATCAACAAATACATAAATTGCTTGTTGTACATTGGCTGAATAAATACATTCACCCACAATACATTGTCTAGGAATAGATCGTTTCATGGTCAATGGTTTGCTAGTTTACTTCAGCTAGACCCAATGTGCAGAGCAGCTACCACATGATTCTTAAACCGGAAGAGCTCAGCACTACAGCACGTGACCCCACAGTCAGCGTCTATAGGCATAAAAGAAGGAAAAGCGGGAGTAGACAACATAGTCATCTTGCTTGTGGGAAATTGTGACATTTCGCTTTTTGCAAATTTTGTCCATTTGTGCACTGAGTTTGACAGGTGTCAAAATGTAAGAAAAGTAATTTCAAATGCGGTAAAATAAGTTCCCAAAAATATGTGTGTTTTTCAAAACATGCAGACTTGCTGCAAAAAAATAAAAACGCCAATGAGACGGCTACTGGAGATTTGTTAAGCAAACCTAGCTTCAAAGATTTGTCTTCAGTCTGTCTGTACAGCAAATAGTTTAAAACCCAGGTAAACAGGTTTAAGTTGTGTACTTGTGCTTTCCATTTACTTTGCTGGACAACAACAGAAATGCGTATAACCCTCCTAGAAATGTCCGACTGCAATGTAGAAATGCAAAGTTAGTAGGCGCACAATGACCGTCAGAAAAGTGGCACCTTTTTTAAAGCAATTTGTGCCACAGGCATCGAGTTATCCAAATACTGGATGGTGTCGACACCCAACAACACCTTACAAACCAGATGGGCATTGTGCTGGAAAATGGAGGAGTCAAACGTGAGGCTACATGAATTCCCCAGGAAATGAAACGCCCTTCGAGCATTGCAAATGCCACCAAGGCACGAAACTCCTCATGCCATTTAACATAAGGGTACATCATTCATAGAGGAGGTCTTCTAAATTATGCAGCCTCTCCTCTCTTGCCAGTGCTGATGCAACTCTTTAGGTACGCAACACGAATGACAGTCACCACAGATGTTACTTTCTATGAGGTAAATAATTTGCTGAGGGGGGAAAAACCTTTAATTATACTCACTCATTGGGACTACTCATGGCTACATCCCTGACTTACTTTGAAACCAGTATCGTAGCACTCATTTGCCTAATCTTGTCTCAAGCCTTTGTGGTCCCCTAGAATGTACTTTTCAAATCATGCCCACGTCATATCTCTACCTGGCCCAGGCTGACATCACCTGATCAGGCAAGTTATGTCTGATCTATCTTTCCACACAAATACTTCCATTGATGCCACCTCCATGCAACTACCCCTATCTTTGGCGCACACACCTTGGTGCAGTATGGTGGCTGTTACTCTTACGCTCACCTCTACTAAAAAATTAAGCAAATTGAATCCCTTTCCTTTGAACGTATCTGAATAAAGATTGACAGGCATGAAGTCCTGAACTGCACCTCTCACAAGAGTCTACCAAAGTTTTTCATTTGTCCTGACTGGTTATCTCAACTAAGGTCCTACTAAGGATATAAATATTGTATTGGGTCCCTTGCTAACCAATGGCTCAGAGGTTTAGGATGTGCAAAAGGTACCCTGCTCCCCATGTAAGTATCCTAAAACAGAACATTGTGTGGTCTCCACTGATAGGTGGCAGACTATCATATGGGATACTGGAGGTCTACAGTCTTCTGTACCCCAGCGATTTCCTTTCTGGGAACCATTTTGTGAACTTCAGTACTGAGCCCAGCAGGTTATCATTGTGACCCAAAAGAGCGAATACTGCAAGAACTGTGACATATATGTCCAGTTTTAACCCACCTTCTTACAATTTATATAAAATAATATGATATAGTTGAATGTGGTGACCTCCTCACCACCTCCTCGCGGGCATTAGGGGGCACAACAAAAATGTGAATGACTGCATCCCTGTGATTGGGAGCTGCAATGTTGTTCAGATCTCATAATTCCTATTTACACAGGAAGCTGAACTCATACCTTGTCTTTCAGTGGAAGGCAAACCCATAATAGAAGAAAAATTCAACCTATGATCCTTCAACTACTCTCTCCTTGGAATAATCTTTGCCAATGTATAAACACAGCAGCCTTCCTGTGACCAAAGAGAGGCTCCTTGTGGTGTCCTCTTCCTTTGCCCAGTGTTATGAGCTAAGTCATTAACCAGGGCAGGGACATGGGACTCCCGAGAACAATGACAGCCAGTGGCATCAGTGACCTATGACTGTCATGATCCTTATGTGACTAACTGCCAAGATTGTCTGTGCCTCTTATGATGTTTTCCTGATACTGTCACGATATATTATGCAGCACAAACAAATCAGGGATATCTTTCCCTTGCAATGAATGTTGTGCACAATAAAACTGCTTTTTATTTTAACAATCCCACTTTGTTTTTAAGGAGGCCTCCATCCAATCTCGCACACAACCTCCACAAGCACCCTGTGCCACAGTAGACCAGGAACCAGGCTGGTGTGTTATCAATGAATATTTTATTAATTCTTTTTGATTTAATGGGAACTTTGGATAGTTACAATAAACAGCAAGGTGTAGAAACACACATTTTGAGTACTTTTAGTCAATTGGCACACTAAGACAACTCAAACATGTATGGCACCAGGATTGACTTTACTGATTTCACCATTACTATCAACAGTTCAAAACACCATGAAAAAGAATGCAACCCCCAGAAAAGTGCATGTGCACACACAGGATTCTTGAGTCCCAGCAACCTTCACCCTCCCCTAGACCTCCACTAGGCTTGTCAGCTTTGAAGGGAAGGCAGTGGCAAGGACTGGGAACACCAGGTTAAAATCGGATTTTGAATGGGGGTTTCAGAAACAATATGGGGAGCCAGCACTGAATGGGACAATTCGTTTTTTCTGCACCAGGTAAAATGGGTTTTTACTTAGCTAGGCCAACTTCTATGGGACAACACAAAAGGGTACTTTGTGCTGCTTAGACTAGAAGACAAATAGGGCTTCAGAACAGACTAGGCAGCACACAATAGGAAAATCGATTTTAGTACATGCAACACAAGGGCAAATAACAATGGAGTGCAATTGGAAATTCGCTATCAAGATATCGTAGGTGAAGAGGGATAGACTAGGAAACACATTTTTTTTAAAAGGTTAAGCTAAATTTACAGGGAAAAGAAAATGCAAATGACACTTGTTTTTCTAAGGCTGCAAATGACAGGCAAGCTCTATGGAAAAGGGAACTCGCAATAGGAAAATCGGTTTTCAGTTAAAATGACAGAGGCACATAACAGATAGGCTCTGGGCAAAGAGATTACTCACAATAGGAAAGCGGGTTGGGTTTAAAATGACATGCAAATGAAACTTTGTTTAAACACACAGACAAATTCATTTTCAGCTCACAATGAATGTAATTCTTTAGAGGAACACTTCTGTTACTATAACAACTCACAAGACACTGGGAAGAGATAGTTTCGAATTGTAACTATCTCGATCCCGTGAAATAATGTGGAAATTAATTGATTTACTGAAAAATATACTAGAGATCTACACAAGCAACTGGATATTCTTCAATGGGAAATGACTGAACAAACAAACGATTTTCAATGGGAACCATCACTACCATGCACAGACAAGTGAAATGTTTTCAATAGGAAAATTACTGAATTACACAAACAAATAAGATAGGGGATTTTTCCATGGGGTAATCTCTATGGCAATGCTGAAGACAATAGGCTCATTTAATCTATGGCTGGGGCTGTATATAACTACATGGCAGGGTTAGATGGAGATCAAGGGGTCAGTCAAGGCCTCTCTCTTTCCTCTAAAAAGGACCCACTCCAGCTCCTAACTTCACTCCAAGATATAGGCCGCTCTCTGCAACTATGGTTCCAGATTTGGTCAGCTCCACACCTCAAGATTTGATAGGGAGAGACCTGATTTGAGGTGGAGCAACTTACTTATAAGGCAAGTGACATCACTGATGTTTCATAGTTCTCACAAAATTGATGAGGCAGCGTTCAAGGGTTCCCTCCCATCTGGGGGCTGATAGGTCCAAATAAAGTCAGAGTGTTCTGGGTAGCCAAGGAAGGATACCCCTTCAATCATCTGACTGGGAGAGGGGGCTGGGTCTGGTTTTTTGCACATGGAAATCTCACTGCATGACAAATGCCCTTTCTCAGCATATTATGAAACATATGCCAGCATTTCTTCTTAATACTACATTTTTCAGGGAATTGCATTAAACCTTGTTTGATGTCTGTGCGATGCACTGCTGCGAAGCTGCAGTATTTTCTCGTTTACGCCAGAACTATATTAATGAAAAATACGGCACTCAGTGGTCGGAATATGAATACGATTTTACATATTTCCTCACATTTTTATGGTTCTCAACTTTATACAGAGATTACAATCAAGTTATTCCTCTGAACTTTTGGTATGTTCATGTCACTAAAATTGGCTCACCAGAAGCGGCTCGCTGACAGCTTTTCAGAAATCCGAACATAAATCGTGTACAATTAATTTTTCCCAAGTTATCCCATAAACAGCATATTTCCCATTCTGTACAATGGGTGTGAAACTAACCTTAACTCTGCCAGGCCAGTGGAAGGGATCTGGTTTTGGCTCTGATGTCAAGAGGGAGGCTTTTGTTTTGATTAGCCCTCAGCTTCAAGGGCTGATGGCCAGCTTAATGATGACATTCGTGGTTTTAGTCATAAAACCTGGGAAGAAGGAGAATTTCTCAACTCGTCCACCTGACAACAGAGCTTTGAAATCTAGTTTCACACTTGGGGGGACCCACAACAGAGAAATGAAACCAGGAGTTTGGCCTGCCTGTGCTGAACAGCATTTTACATTTAAATCAACTCTTACAATTGCATTCATTTCCACAGGCAAATACTTGCACAGTGGTTACCTGAAAACAGTGATTACAGAAGGGCATCATAATATATATAAAGACTTTAGCTGTTCATGTGAATACTTAAAGTGTTTATTTTGAAGACACAATTGCAATACCAGTTGTCAATACCACCCGTGAATGGCTTTCACTGTGCTGCAATTCAACATCTCCATGTAGATTCTGCAAATTATTGTTTCCTATTGTGATGGGCTCATGATGGACAAACTTAAATTAATCTGTTACACATCTTGCACACATTTTTATGAGCATGTCTTTAATATAAAGGGAAAATCGGATTTACACATTTCCTTTAATACTTCTGCCGAAATGCACTCTGCCTCACAGTAACTGTAGCTCACAATGCTGCCATCCCATTAAGGGTTCTGTGGACTGCAGTTCTGGAGGATATTATTTCAGCTTTCTCATACTTTGCCAAAGTATGCCCTTTGTCTTTCCTGTGCATGAAATAATGAACATTTTTAAGCATCTCCTGTTTGTTTGGCAAGGGCCTCATTTTGCACATTACTCCAGCGCAGGCCAGTTACCGAGGGGCATGTCCCCCCACTGACTCCGGCCTTCAGTTATAGCATTCAGGTCAATACCACCCCACAGTACCTACAGTATCTCTGTGGTCCACTGCATCCTTAAGCAGGAAACAGAGATTCTGGGTAGTGCCACACTTCCAGATAACACTTCAAAATCCATCACCCCCCCCCCCGTGATGCGAATGCATTCAACATCTGAATCAGGTATGGAGATTAAATTGAAAACCCAATTAAAGGTTGCAAAGTGAAGTGTTGTGTTCCTACATGAAGAACTAACCAACCTTTTGAATTTGCTCACTATCTGAGTTGTAGAACAGGCTTGTAAAATATGATCTGCTGGAATGTAATATATCCCTTGACTAATTCAAACTCAGAATGACTTTAAACTGAAATATCAAGTAATTAATATCAAACAGATAATATAAAGACACAAGAAGACCTGCTGTGCTGTAGATCGTAATGAACACAAGAAAATACCATGCATTTATTTATTTAATTAAAATGTATTTATTTTTCATTTGCATAGCACACTAAACCCTTAGGCATCAAGGTGCTGTTTCATTCATATTACTTCCAATACTTAAGGTTACTGTTACAATTCCATTACATATATTGCTTAAAATCACTGTTACTGTAAGTAGTTGCTTACATTACTTAAAGGTTATGGTTGCTGTTGCTTACATTAGTTATGGTCACGCTTAAAGTTACTTTCAGTTACATACATTGCTTAAGGATACGGTTACAGATTGTGCTGCTGCATGCTTGTTGTCATGTTGAATGGAGAACATTGAGAGTGGAACAACTTAAGTTTTAGTGTTCTACAGATAAAATGACAATGCAAATGTTGCATGCCACCTTAGAATATTGATTATATATGATGGCATCAATATAATATCAGTAGCTGTGAAAAGAAATTGTATCTTTATTGCTTGCTGCTATTCCACGTTTTCATACGTGCTTTTACTTGGTTTTTACTTATACTTTTAAATCATTTCACTTGAAGTATTTTATTGATTGTAAGACCTGACTGCTATTGATTGCTATTTGCAACCAGCAATCTTTACAACGTAATTTCCTTGCCAAATACTAGTGTGATTTGAATCAGAGGGTTTTCCCTCTGCACGCACTAAACACACCAAAAACTACACTACCCAGAAGCAGTAGTAGTTTTTGGCGCACATTTCCCCTGAAACCCGGTGCGAACGAGCCGGCACGCACAGGACAAGCTAGTCTGTGGTAGTCTATGCGCAGACAGGCGGACTCGGCGGCTGGTGAGTTATTGTATTTCATTGCATCCTGCCTTAATTTATGGGTATTGCGGTAGTCCTAGAAGCCATTGCCAAGGCTAGAGGACGGTATTTGGCTCGTTCCTTAGAGCTTGAAAAAACTTCTGTTATGGGTCAAGATATGTTAGCAACTGTTAAGAAGCTAGCGATCATGCTATTAGCAATTCAGTTTTCTCCGACCTCAACATGGGAAAGAGAGCAATTCTTAGCGCACCTATGCCTAATCCAGCCGGGGCAGTGAGAGTTGAATGCATACAGCATGCCGGTTTAGACCATGTTGCGACAGTTGAGTGACACTCCATCACAAAGAATGTCCACAAAATAGACGCCCCATTCAAGAAGGGGTCGTTCCCAGCAAAACTTACATTAGCACTATTAAATACGAGGTCTCTTGATATCATGTGTATTACCGAAACCTGGCTCACGAACGCACGTGGCCCCACTATGGAGCAAGTGACCCCGCCCGGTTATGTATTTTTTGGAACGCACCGAGAGGGGGGCTTAGGAGGAGATGTGGCTGTTATGTGTAAAAAGGAGCTTGGAATATATGAAGGGAAAATAGAGTGTGAAGGCTGAAACTTATTGCATTTCAAACTGCTTCCTACCGCCCACCAGGGGAATCCTCTAAGTTTAATGAGGACTTTGTAGACGTCGTAGTCCCTTTGCTAACAGTTAACTCTGCCCTAGTGATATTGAGAGCTTTTAACCTTTGGAAAAGTCATGTTAAAGATACTAAAGCTCGGGAGCTTGAGAGGACTTTAAAAAGCCATCAGATAATTCACAACTCTGAACCGGCACATGTAAAAGGACACATCCTTGACTGGGTGGGAAGTGGAACCATTCTTCTTGACAATGTTATTACCACTCCTTGTATTTGGTTGGACCATTGTTCCGTCTCATTTCAGCTAACACTCCCGTTCCCTTCATTTAAAATGCACGAACCTTATGTAAAGTAGTGAACAGGAATTTGAAGTCTATTACAGCACCTATTCTTTCAAAATGTCTAGAGACTATAACGACTCAAACCGATGATTCGTATAGCCCGGAAGTCCTCATTAGCACTTATAATGGAGATATTTTAAGCTTGCTAGATCAGGTGGCACACTTGAAAAATAGAACCGTTAGAGATACTCCCAACCACCATAAATGGTTCACCCCAGCATTGGTGGAACTAAAAACCATAAAAAGGCAGGCGGAACATGCCTGGCTGAGAGATAATACTCCTGAAAACCTGGTAGTTTGGAAGCATAAGGCCAAAGAATATAAGGCTAAAATTCTGGAAGCTAAGTGCAACCTTTACTATGAACAAATCACCAAGGCTGGGAACCAAACTAAGCAACTTTTTAGGCTCCTCAGATCCTGGGAGAAACCCATGAGCACCAACCCCATCATTAAACCAACTAATGAAGACTGTAAAAGAGTGCAGAAAGCCTTTTCTGACAAATTGAAAATTGCCCAAAAACATTCTTGGATGAATTAACCAGGAAAAGTTCACATACCACAATTACTTCAGAAATGTCTTGCAATGACAGGAAGACGTACCACTAATGTAAAAATGGGCCGCCAATTTTAGGAAGATGCAGATCAAAATCAGCAAACATCCCATCCCGGTTTTAGATTTAGGGAGCATACTAAGGCAGAAATCTACAATGTTCTGAGGGCCATGCATCCTACTAGTTGTCCAGGTGAACTCCTTTCATCTAAGACGATAATAGAACACAAGGATATCTTTGCTCCGTTCCTCTGTAGGTTCATAAACTCTTTTCGAAACTGGCAGTGTTCCACTCTCTATAAAAAATGTAGCAGTCACACCACTACTAAAAAAGGCTGGTTCAGATCCTAATGAGGCAGCCAATCTTAGGCCTATCACTAACACACTCTTTTTCTTTAAATTAATTTATAAAGTAGCTACGCTACAACTCCAGGCTCATGTTTCAAGAATAAGCATCTTACATAAGAAACAATCAGGCTTCCGTAGCTTCCATGGCACAGAGAGTGCATTATTGGACTTACAGACACATATGCCCTCTGGGCTGGAGTCAAACAAGTCGAGGCTGCTGATGCTGCTACATCTATCGTCAGCTTTCGACTTGCTAGACCATGGGATCCTGCTGGATCAGATGGCCACTGTCGGGGATCTCTCAGCGGAGGCAATAAACTTGCTTAAGCCCTTCCTTGAAGGACACTGCTCATGAGTCTACTGGGGTGAAAGTACGTCAGATGCTGAAATCGCCATCTGTGGTGTCTCCTAGGGGGCATGCCTCTCTCCCCTGCTTTTTAAAATTTATATCATTCCATTGTGTATGGACTTGGAGAGTCTGGTTCTTTATTTCTGCAACTATGCATATGACTTCCAGCTGGCACTGGAGATCAGTGGAGACTATGAAAAAGATCAACAGATGATGGACTTGGTCTATCAGACTATAAAGGGCTGGATGTCCACCAAATTGGTTATGCCTCAATGCCACCAAGACCGAGCTTCTGCTATACGGTCCTCTGCAAGCCAGAGATAGTTGAGCCTTCACTATGCCAGTTTCTTGATTGACGGCAGCCAGATTTCAGTGATGCATAAGGTGAAGACCATGGGCACTTATCTGGAAGCCAATTTGGACAGTAGAGCCCACGTAGAAGCAATTGCCATAGGGCGGCAATAGCTGCCCTATAGTTACGGTGATCCAGACTCTCGTAGGAACCCCTCAAAATTCTATAGTAATAATTTTTGATTTGATTAATAGATTTGACCGATATTTCGGAAAGGGATTGGGGACTTGCAGGAACCCCGGCCCCCCCACCCCGAATGCAAAGTTTCGTAAAGATATGTTAACAAATAAGAAAGTTATTAAGAAGACAAAGAATTTCTTTTCTTCCAAAACTACGGCCTACTTCCCATTCATTTTCCCATAGACAATCAGGGTCAATTCTGGCCAAAGCGCACAGCCCAAACCGCTGGACAGATTTGGACCAAATCTGAAACAACTTGGGCACAAAGTGATGACTCATGATCCATGCATGCTTTGGGGATATTCCATGTGGCAGTTATTCAAATATTTGACAGAGAAGTGGTGACCCCTTCTCAAAAATTGTTTGTTATATCGCCAATGGTGCATTGAAGGGTCATGGTTTTCAGAAATAAAACCGCTGCCATCTTGGTTTTCTCTCGATTCAAGGGATAACCGTTGTTATAGCCGAGGATATAGGAAAATGAAACACAGGAAAAAAGCTATTTGTATGTTAAGAAACATGTAAATGCCATCGGGTTAGAGGTGTGAGGGTGGTTAGAGGGAACCGAGTGAAATTTGGGAGTTGGAAGGGGTCTATGGACTGAGTTTGCAACACAAAGCTTTCTGTAGCCTCGGCTATAGTTGCAAAAATCCGACATGTCAATGCAAACTGCGTCACAGAAACTGTTTGTGTGACATGGGGGGAAAGGGAGAGTGCAGGGGAGGTGAGTAGGACATCTGTGGAGTAGGGGAGCTGGCACAGATGAGGGGGGCACTTGGCAAGGGCCTGAAAGCCTTTTTTCTTTTGATACCATTTTTCTGATATTCGTGGCTATATTCGAGGCTGCATAGGACTAGGGATAGCCACGGGTTAGAGTAGTTCTCCAGCTATACATTTTGGGGTGTCTCTGTTTTATTTCTTTTAAAAGATATTTCGATAGGCATAGTGACGTTGGGGGTGAAAAATCACATTGGCTATGACCAAAGACCATAGTCAGTGACATTGTAGGTATTTGGAAGTCTAATTTATTTTGGCTGTGTGTTTTCAGACTTTATTACATATGTAAGAAACTCATGGTGGCAACAATAAAGACAGACACAAGTGATCACAGCTCAAGGGTGTTTATTAAACTGTATAAATGGGTGAGGAAAATGCCTAATCTAAACCTAAATCTAAGATGGGAGCACGCTACAGCCATCAAATAATAATAATACAGTCCTAGTGGCGTCTTGTCACATAAAGGGGCCGAAACTAAAACAAAAAAAACTATTGCCAATCCTTACCCTAAGTTTCAAAAGAGTGTGGGATAGTGTTCACAAGAAAAGAAAGAAGTGTTCACAAATGATAAATCAGGATGTTGTAGCCTGGGTCTTCCGTGTGACGAATCAACTTCCGGGGCACCAGTGGTCCAGGGATGAATATCGGTTTCTAAACTATCAACCAACCCCACACCTGCAGTACACCAGAAGGCATCCGAAAAGATTAGAATACAAGTGAATTGTAAGACTTCCTGGTCCAATTTTGGAACGTGGACGGAATGGCAGACGTATCTCTGCAAGGTTGTGGATCGTTGGTTAGTTGCAACACAGCGAAAATACAATTATTACCCAATGATAAAAGGGACCTTCCAGGCAAGGTTGTATAAAAATATCTACTTTATATTATTACTACAACAGACAGTTCAAGCACACTACAAATACGACCCACTCTGTAAAGGAACATAGAGGACAGTTTCACGAGGGAAAGGGATGCACTCTGGATACTGACAGGAGGGTAGTTGGTGAGGTAATTAGTCTTACTGTTCAAGGTTATTCGGTTCCAGCACCAAGGGGGCAAAGGGTCATAACTGTCTCTAGGGGCCTTCGGAGAAGTACCAGGGGGACAGAACCACAATGTATCTGGTGCTGAATAAGTTCTTGGTGCTCGACAGCATTGTGGCAGTTCCAGGGCACTACACAGCCCTTGGGACAGATTTAGTGGTGGGAGACAGATGCGGATGCCAGGCGGTAGGCAGTCCGGCAAGCGAGGATGGACGGACGTCTGCAGGCTGTCCAGCATGGTGGCTCGGTGCCAAGAATCGTTGTCTCTGTGCTGGTTGGCGAGTCTGGAATGCTGGTCGAGGCGGCTCGTATGTCTCTTGTGACTGAGGCATGATAACAGTCAGTGGTGCAGCCGGATGTGGTTCAGGACTCGAATGTCTAGAAAATGTCCTTAAAAAAGGACACTGTATGATGCTTGTGTGGCACTGCTCCTAGCTTCTTCGCAGGGCTTGTGTCCTTTAAAGGCAGATGGCCCAAAGCTCTGGAGAGTGATTGCAGGCAACAGCCTTGTCCTTTGTCCAGAGACTATCCGGCACTTCCCACCTAGGAAGCTTGCTGGCAGAACCTAGCAGGGCACGCTGTGTGCTGGCTGGGTACTGGATCTGGAGTTTATGGATGGGTATTCTGAGTCCAGTATCACCCTGTGTTCCCTGGGAGATGTTTAGCGGAGGGATCTTGCACTCCTCTTGGATCTCCTGGCCTTCCTTCACTGGCAGAAGATGTAAGGTAGACTGCACATTCATCTCGGGTCCAAATTAGTCCTTCTTCTTACTCTTTTTCGAAGTCATCGGATGATCTGCTAAGTGAGAGATTCAGTCCTCTTTTAAAGCCAAGTGGGTCCAAGTGATTGGTGCAGGCTAACCATACCTTAATGAACCAATACTGGGTCCCCACCAACAATCTTCTGTTATGCATGAGATCAGAACCAGAGTGCTCTGCAATTGGACAGACAAGGGGGGACAACACATACCTAAGTCCCCCCCATCTTCCTGTCTGTTGTAGATCAAAGTGTTCCTCTGGTTAACTGAGCCATCTGTGACTCTTGATTAAAAGTGCAGGTTTCCCTTGATGTATGTGGCGAGAGCAGACTTCTTTTCTCCCCCAAATCATATATATCTCCCCTCTGAAAGGGGTCTGCTCTGCCGGGACACCTGCAGTAACTGCTGGACCCAGACAGGCCATTCACTGCCTTTCATACAGAGAGGTGGGAAGTAGCTTCAAGTTGACACATTGCATACCAAACGTGTGTTAGTCCCACCTTCCTGTTGTCTCTTCCGGCAACCAAGCCTCTCAGGCTTGCCTCAATTACCTCGTTAGTATGCACTGCCACAGGCTGGAGTCGACAAAAGGAATGCAGATCCACGGAGCCTTTGATATTTAAATTAGGCTGCAAATGGCTGGAGGAAGGTGTGCCTTCCCCCTTCTTGGAATTCTTTGATGTATGTATGGCTGTCACATTCCAGCTGAATATGACATAGAAAGACGGCACCTGTAGGCTGTGTCTTCCTGGAATACACTTGACTATGCATGTTTTGTGGGAAGCAGATGAAATGAGGATGGAATGGCCGCAAACATTTCTTAGAGGCCGATCTCCCATTCATTCATTTTCATTATTAAAAAATCAAAAAAGCCCAGACAAGCGCACTCTCCCCGTGCGGATGGTTCAATTCCTCACACTCCCTTCCCCATGTTTTTTAGCATGGGACAAGGTGGGACTCTTGAGCAGAGCACACTCCTGGGCTTCTCCAGCACAAGACTACAGTTCTTTCCGATAATATCAGGACCGTCAGTGGTTTAAGTCTCTTTTCTACAAAAGTCTCTTGCCTTCGAGGGCCTAATGTGTCCAGAATAATAAGTTGCTTTCCGTATGTAAGTTGGGTGATGACATTTCACCCTGAGATTCCCCTCTTCCCGGGCTCAGAGCCTTCTCCAATGTTAGCCTCCCTCCATTGGGTTCACTTTGGCCTTTTTCTCAGACTTTTTCACTTTTTGCATTCCAGAGCCTCAATGTCTTTTTAAACACTGTTTCACTGCGGACATCCCTCAGCCGGGTGCACTCTTGTCAACACAATGTTAACAGGATTATCGTACTTCACCCCATTCAGCAGTCATAGCCTCAGCCGGGTTCACATTTGCCACAGATACAGTTTGCTTTGCTTTACACAGTGCAGGATTTTCTTCTCTTAGCTTTTGTGTGGCAGTGAGGGGTCATTTGGGCCCCCCTCGCTTATTCTGCACATTATGCATAAGCGGGGCTATTGCGGGAGACACTTAGCTTCCATTTTGTGTGCCCTTCGAAACATCTTTCGTCTAGGCCTGACTTCGATAGTACAAAAAGGCTTCTCTCCCCTCTGCAGCGTCGCACACAGCCCGCTCATGGCTCCCACCTTTTCCTCCCTGTCTGAAAGCTTCACAACTCCCTTTTTCACGGATGCGCCGGGGAAATTTGAAACAAATGAGCTAATGTATCATCTCACTCTTCCTCTGTGATCACTGTCCTGTGTGTGAACCAGCTCGAACCATGCCTTGTAGCTCTTCCATCTCCACAAAACCTGCCCCCGTGGCCCTGCTGTTGGAAAATGGCTGCCAATGTAACCCTGTGACCTCCTAAGGTATTCTCTTGATGTACCAGAAGTGTGACCCTGCTGTGCAGCCCACTCCACAGTGCCCCCAATAAAACCAGACCTCTGTCCCAGCATATTGTGCCCTAAAACCAACACATGTAATTTTAACTCCCCACTTGACTTGATGTGCTAAGAACCACCCAGTCGTCCAGGTTATCACAGAGAACAAGCCTTCTAAACTTTGTACCCATTAAAAGTCCCAATGAAAGATGGTATAAACTCATGCATGTAATTTATCGGTTTTTTAGAGTTATTCAAAGGGATACTAATGATCATTGTTTATTAAGTGTCTAGTGGTAGTTTTTCAAACTAACTTAGTGTCCGTCCAGTCTCACCGTGATCTAACCCTCACACCGCCTGGACACAGGCAGATGGACCTCATGATGCTCACCCTCCCGCCAACTGAGCAGCCAACCCGCAGGAAGCAGCACCTAAAGATACATATGTTACCTTGCTTCCCGTCCAAACCTGTGCTATTGTAACCCCTTATGCAATGATTTCACTGAGGATGACTTTTTCCCTTCATAAGTTCATGTAATTGTATTGTATGCCAGAGCGCTCTCGAGGCAGCAGAGTTCTCTGGATGCCAACTTTATATAAACATACTCAATCTTGCAACCTTTTCTCTTAGTCTCATTCCCCATTCAGGTGTCTTATATTTTTTGGATATGCATGTTTATGTCCTGGAGTGAGCCTTTACATTTGGTGACCCCTGTGACGTGATCGAGACAGATGTGCCGAGGCCCCTGTGCGGTGAGATCCGGCACTCTCCCCGCAAAACCATCACCTCTGCGGTTGACCAGTGTGTGCACAAAACGAAAGGTTCCAAGGGTTCCCGTCATCTTTGCAAATAGCCAACTAACTGCTCGCTGAGGTGGGTCACGGCTTGGTTGGGGTGTGGACCCGATTGTGGATAGACCGTAAACAAAGGCTCTTGGACCACCCGGCTTAACACGTGAATACTGGTTGCGAGATTCTCAGGGGAGAGGGAAAACATTGAGAAATAAGGGTGTAAAAGACAAGGGCGATGAAAATAGTGAGAAAGTGAAAACTGTAAGTTGGGTTTAGGGCCCGTGTGAGTGAAACTGTGAGGCTTTTTCTGATCTATCCTTTATATGGCCATTAGGTTGTTGCAGAAAAAGAGATAAAGAGGAATACAGGATCCTACCTCTGAAGGGGGGTAGAAGGCGGCGCAGCATAGCATTGTCTCTACCAGTGCAGGGAACAAGTGGAAATAAAGAGAAAAAAGTAGGAATCTCATATATTTAGTAGGCTCAGAGTAGTAATTTAGAATATTCTTTTTCCGTGTGAGCAGAATTCTTTAAAGAGGTAGCCAAAGGGGGCTCAGAGGCGGGGAGTGAATGAGAAGATAAGAAGGAGGGGTAACGAACTAGAACAAATTAAAGGGGTCACCTGAAACCAAAAGTAGTACATGTTACATGTTCAATGTTGTTAAAGTACATTGTGTTGGTTCGTCAATAAGTACATGTGTGTCTATGTTTTGGGGGGCGTGGCTACGAGGGCCATGTAGGAGGACGCGATCTGGAGGAGCTCCCGAGATCCTGAAATGATCCTGGCGAAATAGTGCATAACAACGTGCCTATGACTGCTGAAAACACACATGCCGGTGTGTGAACGGTCTAACTGCGCTTGGTGAACTTTTGGAAGGCGTGGGAGGAACGGTGGCGGAGTTTTGTGCGAAAAAGATAAGGAGTGCCAGAGACGAAAGACGAAACAACATGGCCGATCAACGACCGGAACAAAGGAAGGAGCAGGCCGCACGGTGGTCGGGCGATAGAAGCGTACTGTGTGCGCATTTGTAACTTGTGCAGAACACAGGTCCTCTGGGTCATGTCTAATAGAACAGTGAGACCGAAGGCGAAGCAGCCCACCTTGGACGACTTCGCCAAGACGTCCCCTGGTCCGTAAAACTCCAAGAGTAAGGATAAGTCGCCTACAGGCGGCATGCCTGCGACGGGTACTAAAAAAGAGGTCCTGGCTGCAATTGCGGACTTGAAGGTGCCTGGGAAGCTAAGCTTGAACTGGCCGTAACTGAGCTGAAAACGGCATTGGACCTTAAGGTCGATGAGGTGCAGGAGGAGGTGAATTTACTTCGGCATGACGTCAGGTCCTTGGCGGAGCGCACTGAGACCCTCGAGAAAGAGGTGAGCCCGAACACCGCGGATTGTGCCTCCCATAAGGCCGAATAGCATGCCCTGGTGCAGAGAGTGGGCAACTTGGAGAACAGGGCGGAGGAGGCAGAAGGACGCGCCCGACGGAACAACATTTGCATCGTGGGCCTGCCAGAAGGATCGGAGGGCCACGATCCTACGGAGTTCATCGAATCTATGCTGTTGCAGGAGATACCCGGAGGAGCCTTATCTCAAGGATTCGCGGTGGAACGTGCGCATAGAGCTCTAGCAAGGAGGCCACCGCCGGGAAACCCGCCTAGGCCAGTAATTGCCAAAATCCTTAATTACCGGGACCGGGAGAGGATACTATAACACTTCCGCAAGGGAGGAACGATTACACGAGGAGCGGCAAACATAACGGCCTTCCCGGAATATACCCTGACTGTGCAGCATAGCCGCATGAACTTTGGGACGGTAAAGCGGAGATTGAGAGAGGCGGGCCATAAATACATGTTGCTGTATCTGGCGAAATCGAAAGTGTTTCATAAACACAAAACTTTGTTTTTTGAGACTCCGGAGGACGCCATGGGATGGCTCGACACGCAGGGATGTCCCCAGGAGCCTGCCGTTCGGACGGGAAGAGGAGATGGAGGAGATAAGTAGTGAACGAGGAGGGTGCTACAAGATGGCGCGGAATAGATCTCTGGGACTTGATTATAGTCATTTGCGCGGCCTTAGGCAGAGAAGGTCAGACTGTTGCACAAGATATTGTGAGCACTGTGACTATTGCTGTATTTAGGGGAGCCTTGCAGAGCGGATCTCTTTACCCAACTTAGTAACTTTAGTTAAGTGGCCACTAGGGCGACTTCACCCTACTGAGCTCTGGGCATTGTTTGGTGCTTGCAGGGCTAGATGTGGGGGTGCCTGAGTTCCGAGGATGGAGCTGGGCAGCAGTTGGGGTGTGTGGTGTTGGGGAAGGGATGGGTAGAGGGTGGGGAGGGAAGTGGGGAGTTTGGGGTGTGTACAGTTATGAGGAGTTCAAGTTTGTACAAGAGGCTACAAGAAAAAGCCAGAGGGCTGTATCTGTATCGCATGGGCAGGTGGGATTTGCTGCACGGAAGGGGGGAGGATACTTATGAGCTATGGGGGATCTTAAGATCGTAACCTGGAATGTCAGGGGACTCAATAGTTACCTAAAGAGGAACAAGGTCATGATGTATTTGAAAAGACAGAAGATTGATATTGCACTGTTGCAAGAGACGCATCTGACTCGGCAGAAGTTGGAACTGGTGGGGAAGAAGTGGAGAGGTACTGTAGTGGGCTCTCCGTATTCTGCCTACGCTTGGGGAGTATTGGTCTGGGTGGCACCGCACGTTCCGCTCCAACTTACACAAGAGGTGGTGGATACGGAGGGGAGGATGGTCATATTGAAGGCACTGGTGGAGAATAGGGAGGTGTGCATTGTAAATACGTATGCCCCCAATCAAAATACGGCGGCATATTTTAGGACTCTGTGTACCAACCTGGGTGCGTGTGTGGTTGGGGCGGTTATTTGGGGAGGGGATTTTAATTGCGTGCTGAACCCCAAGGTAGACAGATCTGATGATAAGATTGATAGGCCCACCCCAGCGTCCAGGGCATTGCAGACACTTCTCGACGACTTCGGGCTGGCAGATGTTTGGAGGCTGAAACATCCTAATGAGGAACAATACTCCCATTACTCAGCCCCGCAACAACTGCATACGAGACTTGATTATTTTTTTGCCACGCCAGATGTGGTGATAGAGACCACCCAAATAGACTACAAAGCGAGGGTCCTGTCGGACCACTCGCCTCTGGTCCTGGGTTGGCAGTACTGCCGCCCCAGAGCGCGGATACCGACGTGGCGCCTCCGGGCTGAGGCGCACAAGGATCCGGTTTTTAAAGAGGATATCAGGGATGAGATCACACATTATTTTGAGGAGAACGCTGGCAGTGTGGATTCGGCGGGCACGCTCTGGGAAGCCTTTAAGGTGGTATTGCGGGGTGCTGCCATTGCTAAATCAAAGGGCCTGCAGGGTGGGGTCCTAATTGAGTTAGTGGAAGCTGAGGATGAACTGGAACTGGAACTCATTAGGGGAAGGGGGGATGCGGAGCTAGTACTCAAACTACAGCAGCGGTGTGCGGAACTTTGGGAAAGGCTCTGCAACCTTAATTATAAGAAGTATGTTGAGAGACAGCATGCAGGTGGGGATAAAACGGGCTGTCTCTTGGCTTGGTTATACAAGAGCGAAACCCCTAGGCCCCCGATTAGGACGATAACCAGAGAGGATGGAGAGGTAGCGGACACCCAAGAAGGAGTCAATGAGGCATTCTTAGACTATTACAGGGCACTATATGAGGACAAAGGGAGGGCAACCGAGAGGAGATAAGAGAAACTTTAAGAGATATGGGATTACCTAAGATTAGTGCCGAAGAAAGGGAGGGGCTGGATGCACCGATTACTTTAGAGGAATTGGAGGAGGTGGTGAAGCAGCTGCCCACCAGTAAAACCCCGGGTGCGGACGGACTCCCTAGCAAATTTTATAAAGCATATAGAGAGGAGGTAGTCCCCCCCATGCTAGAAATGCTCAATGAATCGTTTGAGGTGGGCCGGCAGCCGGAATCGCTTAGAGAAGCGATAATAATACCGATCCCTAAGCCCAACAAACCAGGGCATAGCTTCGGCTCCTATAGGCCCTTGTCAATGTTGAACCAGGACAGCAAGATATTGATGGCGGTCCTGGCCCATAGGTTGCATAGAGTTATTAGTAAATTGATACATCCGGATCAGACGGGTTATGTCCCCAACAGAAATATAACCCACAACCATAGGCGACTTCACCGGTTGATTGAAGGGGGGAGCAAGAGCGAGGGTGAAATGGCGGTTGTGTCCCTAGAAATAGTCAAAGCTTTCGACTCAGTGAGGTGGACGTGGTTGCTGGAGGCCCTGAGGGAATACGGGATGGGGCCGGGCTATGTCAGGTGGGCGAAGTTGCTGTACAGTGAGCCGCTGGCTAGGGTACGTACAGGAACTGTGATATCCAAGAGGTGGCAACTTAGCAGAGGCACCAGACAAGGGTGCCCCTGGTCCCGGATGTTATATATTCTGGCCCTGGAGCCCCTGGCAGTGTACCTTCGACAACAATATGACATGATAGGCATTGAGGTAGGGGGAGAGAAACACCTAATATCCCTGTATGCTGACAATTTGCTATTATATCTGAAATATCCGGAGAAAAATCTTCAATATATTCTGGAGGTAATGGAAAGGTATGCAGAACTGTCTGGCATAGCGGTGAACCCCCAAAAATCGAGCATGTTCCCATTGGGTAGCTACAGAGGAACCCCTCCGGAGCGGTTGCCAGTGTTGTCGATACCATGGGCGGTTGGCTCCTTTCGCTACCTCGGAATAGATGTGTATCACACGGTAGAGGAGGAACATTTGCATAACACTGAGGTGGCTGTGGGAAAAATCCGTATAAGTATGAAGTTTTGGGAGAAGTTGCCGTTGGCGATGATGGGACGGGGGGCGATGCTCAAAATGGTGGTCCTACCTAGGCTCTTACATTTTTTCAGCAATATTCCGTACATGATACCTAAGAAGATTTTTGCCAAGCTCAATAGTATGTGCAAAGACTTCCTATGGCATGGCACTCGGAATAGAGTGGCGCTATGGAAGTTGAAGAATTTCTATGAAAAAGGGGGTACAGCATGGTGGCTCAGTGCCAAGAATCGTTGTCTCTGTGCTGGTTGGCGAGTCTGGAATGCTGGTCGAGGCGGCTCGTATGTCTCTTGTGACTGAGGCATGATAACAGTCAGTGGTGCAGCCGGATGTGGTTCAGGACTCGAATGTCTAGAAAATGTCCTTAAAAAAGGACACTGTATGATGCTTGTGTGGCACTGCTCCTAGCTTCTTCGCAGGGCTTGTGTCCTTTAAAGGCAGATGGCCCAAAGCTCTGGAGAGTGATTTCAGGCAACAGCCTTGTCCTTTGTCCAGAGACTATCCGGCACTTCCCACCTAGGAAGCTTGCTGGCAGAACCTAGCAGGGCACGCTGTGTGCTGGCTGGGTACTGGATCTGGAGCTTATGGATGGGTATTCTGAGTCCAGTATCACCCTGTGTTCCCTGGGAGATGTTTAGCGGAGGGATCTTGCACTCCTCTTGGATCTCCTGGCCTTCCTTCACTGGCAGAAGATGTAAGGTAGACTGCACATTCATCTCGGGTCCAAATTAGTCCTTCTTCTTACTCTTTTTTGAAGTCATCGGATGATCTGCTAAGTGAGGGATTCAGCCCTCTTTTAAAGCCAAGTGGGTCCAAGTGATTGGTGCAGGCTAACCATACCTTAATGAACCAATACTGGGTCTCCACCAACAATCTTCTGTTATGCATGAGATCAGAACCAGAGTGCTCTGCAATTGGACAGACAAGGGGGGACAACACATACCTAAGTCCCCCCCATCTTCCTGTCTGTTGTAGATCAAAGTGTTCCTCTGGTTAACTGAGCCATCTGTGACTCTTGATTAAAAGTGCAGGTTTCCCTTGAAGTATGTGGCGAGAGCAGACTTCTTTTCTCCCCTAAATCATATACGTCTCCCCTCTGAAAGGGGTCTGCTCTGCCGGGACACCTGCAGTAACTGCTGGACCAAGACAGGCCATTCGCTGCCTTTCATACAGAGAGGTGGGAAGTAGCTTCAATTTGACACATTGCATACCAAACGTGTGTTAGTCCCACCTTCCTGTTGTCTCTTCCGGCAACCAAGCCTCTCAGGCTTGCCTCAATTATCTCGTTAGTATGCACTGCCACCGGCTGGAGTCGACAAAAGGAATGCAGATCCACGGAGCCTTTGATATTTAAATTAGGCTGCAAATGGCTGGAGGAAGGTGTGCCTTCCCCCTTCTTGGAATTCTTTGATGTATGTATGGCTGTCACATTCCAGCTGAATATAACATAGGAAGACTGCACCTGTAGGCTGTGTCTTCCTGGAATACACTTGACTATGCATGTTTTGTGGGAAGCAGATGAAATGAGGATGGAATGGCCGCACACATTTCTTAGAGGCTGATCTCCCATTCATTCATTTTCATTATTAAAAAATCAAAAAAGCCCAGACAAGCGCACTCTCCCCGTGCGGATGGTTCAATTCCTCACACTCCCTTCCCCATGTTTTTTAGCATGGGACAAGGTGGGACTCTTGAGCAGAGCACACTCCTGGGCTTCTCCAGCACGAGACTACAGTTCTTTCCAATAATATCAGGACCGTCAGTGGTTTAAGTCTCTTTTCTACAAAAGTCTCTTGCCTTCGAGGGCCTAATGTGTCCAGAATAATAAAAACAAAGTTGCTTTCCGTATGTAAGTTGGGTGATGACATTTCACCCTGAGATTCCCCTCTTCCCGGGCTCAGAGCCTTCTCCAATGTTAGCCTCCCTCCATTGGGTTCACTTTGGCCTTTTTCTCAGACTTTTTCACTTTTTGCATTCCAGAGCCTCAATGTCTTTTTAAACACTGTTTCACTGCGGACATCCCTCAGCCGGGTGCACTCTTGTCAACACAATGTTAACAGGATTATCGTACTTCACCCCATTCAGCAGGCATAGCCTCAGCCGGGTTCACATTTGCCACAAATACAGTTTGCTTTGCTTTACACAGTGCAGGATTTTCTTCTCTTAGCTTTTGTGTGGGAGTGAGGGGTCATTTGGGCCCCCCTCGCACATTCTGCACATTATGCATAAGCGGGGCTATTGCGGGAGACACTTAGCTTCCATTTTGTGTGCCCTTCGACTCCATCTTTGGACTACGCCTGACTTCGATAGTACAAAAAGGCTTCTCTCCCCTCTGCAGCGTCGCACACAGCCCGCTCATGGCGCCCACCTTTTCCTCTCTGTCTGAAAGCTTCACAACTCCCTTTTTCATGGATGCGCTGGGGAAATTTGAAACAAATGAGCTAATGTATCATCTCACTCTTCCTCTGTGATCACTGTCCTGTGTGTGAACCGGCTCGAACCATGCCTTGTAGCTCATCCATCTCCACAAAACCTGTTGGAAAATGACTGCCAATGTAACCCTGTGACCTCCTAAGGTATTCTCTTGATGTACCAGAAGTGTGACCCTGCTGTGCAGCCCACTCCACAGTGCCCCCAATAAAACCAGACCTCTGTCCCAGCATAGTGTGCCCTAAAACCAACACATGTCATTTTAACTCCCCACTTGCCTTGATGTGCTAAGAACCACCCAGTCGTCCAGGTTATCACAGAGAACAAGCCTTCTAAACTTTGTACCCATTAAAAGTCCCAATGAAAGATGGTATAAACTCATGCATGTAATTTATCGGTTTTTTAGAGTTATTCAAAGGGATACTAATGATCATTGTTTATTAAGTGTCTAGTGGTAGTTTTTCATACTAACTTAGTTAGTGTCCGTCCAGTCTCACCGTGATCTAACCCTCACACCGCCTGGACACAGGCAGATGGACCTCATGATGCTCACCCTCCCGCCAACTGAGCAGCCAACCCGCAGGAAGCAGCACCTAAAGATACATATGTTACCTTGCTTCCCGTCCAAACCTGTGCTATTGTAACCCCTTATGCAATGATTTCACTGAGGATGACTTTTTCCCTTCATAAGTTCATGTAATTGTATTGTATGCCAGAGCGCTCTCGAGGCAGCAGAGTTCTCTGGATGCCAACTTTATATAAACGTACTCAATCTTGCAACCTTTTCTCTTAGTCTCATTCCCCATTCGGGTGTCTTATATTTTTTGGATATGCATGTTTAAGTCCTGGAGTGAGCCTTTACATTTGGTGACCCCTGTGACGTGATCGAGACAGATGTGCCGAGGCCCCTGTGCGGTGAGATCCGGCACTCTCCCCGCAAAACCATCACCTCTGTGGTTGACCAGTGTGTGCACAAAACGAAAGGTTCCAAGGGTTCCCGTCATCTTTGCAAATACCCAACTAACTGCTCGCTGAGGCGGGTCACGGCTTGGTTGGGGTGTGGACCCGATTGTGAATAGACCGTAAACAAAGGCTCTCGGACCACCCGGCTTAACACGTGAATACTGGTTGCCAGATTCTCAGGGGAGAGGGAAAAAATTGAGAAAAAAGGGTGTAAAAGACAAGGGCGATGAAAATAGTGAGAAAGTGAAAACTGTAAGTTGGGTTTAGGGCCCGTGTGAGTGAAACTGTGAGGCTTTTTCTTATCT
The DNA here is from genome assembly GCF_040938575.1 of Ambystoma mexicanum. Classification (NCBI taxonomy): domain Eukaryota; kingdom Metazoa; phylum Chordata; class Amphibia; order Caudata; family Ambystomatidae; genus Ambystoma; species Ambystoma mexicanum. Next base: position 936,103,646 of record NC_090928.1, on the reverse strand, counting down.
ATCCTTTATATGGCCATTAGGTTGTTGCAGAAAAAGAGATAAAGAGGAATACAGGATCCTAGCTCCGAAGGGGGGTAGAAGGTGGCGCCGCATAGCATTGTCTCTACCAGTGCAGGGAACAAGTGGAAATAAAGAGAAAAAAGTAGGAATCTCATATATTTAGTAGGCTCAGAGTAGTAATTTAGAATATTCTTTTTCCGTGTGAGCAGAATTCTTTAAAGAGGTAGCCAAAGGGGGCTCAGAGGCGGGGAGTGAATGAGAAGATAAGAAGGAGGGGTAAAGAACTAGAACAAATTAAAGGGGTCACCTGAAACCAAAAGTAGTACATGTTACATGTTCAATGTTGTTAAAGTACATTGTGTTGGTTCGTCAATAAGTACATGTGTGTCTATGTGTTGGGGGGCGTGGCTACGAGGGCCATGTAGGAGGACGTGATCTGGAGGAGCTCCCGAGATCCTGAAATTATCCTGGCGAAATAGTGCATAACAACGTGCCTATGACTGCTGAAAACACACATGCCGGTGTGTGAACGGTCTAACTGCGCTTGGTGAACTTTTGGAAGGCGTGGGAGGAACGGTGGCGGAGTTTTGTGCGAAAAAGATAAGGAGCGCCAGAGACGAAAGACGAAACAACATGGCCGATCAACGACCGGAACAAAGGAAGGAGCAGGCCGCACGGTGGTCGGGCGATAGAAGCGTACTGTGTGCGCATTTGTAACTTGTGCAGAACGCAGGTCCTCTGGGTCATGTCTAATAGAACAGTGAGACCGAAGGCGAAGCAGCCCACCTTGGACGACTTCGCCAAGACGTCCCCTGGTCCGTAAAACTCCAAGAGTAAGGATAAGTCGCCTACAGGCGGCATGCCTGCGACGGGTACTAACCAAAAGGTCCTGGCTGCAATTGCGGACTTGAAGGCGCCTGGGAAGCTAAGCTTGAACTGGCCGTAACTGAGCTGAAAACGGCTTTGGACCTTAAGGTCGGTGAGGTGCAGGAGGAGGTGAATTTACTTCGGCAGGACGTCAGGTCCTTGGCGGAGCGCACTGAGACCCTCGAGAAAGAGGTGAGCCCGAACACCGCGGATTGTGCCTCCCATAAGGCCGAATTGCATGCCCTGGTGCAGAGAGTGGGCAACTTGGAGAACAGGGCGGAGGAGGCAGAAGGACGCGCCCGACGGAAGAACATTTGCATCGTGGGCCTGCCAGAAGGATCGGAGGCCCACGATCCTACGGAGTTCATTGAATCTATGCTGTTGCAGGAGATACCCGGAGGAGCCTTATCTCAAGGATTCGTGGTGGAACGTGCGCATAGAACTCTAACAAGGAGGCCACCGCCGGGAAACCCGCCTAGGCCAGTAATTGCCAAAATCCTTAATTTACCGGGACCGGGAGAGGATACTATAACACTTCCGCAAGGGAGGAAGGATTACACGAGGAGCGGCAAACATAACGGCCTACCCGGACTATACCCTGACTGTGCAGCGTAGCCGCATGAACTTTGGGACGGTAAAGCGGAGATTGAGAGAGGCGGGCCATAAATACATGTTGCTGTATCTGGCGAAATCGAAAGTTTTTCATAAACACAAAACTGTGTTTTTTGAGACTCCGGAGGACGCCATGGGATGGCTCGACGCGCAGGGATGTCCCCAGGAGCCTGACGTTCGGACGGGAAGAGGAGATGGAGGAGATAAGTAGTGCACGAGGAGGGTGCTACAAGATGGCGCGGAATAGATCTCTGGGACTTGATTATAGTCATTTGCGCGGCCTTAGGCAGAGAAGGTCAGACTGTTGCACAAGATATTGTGAGCACTGTGACTATTGCTCTATTTAGGGGAGCCTTGCAGAGCGGATCTCTTTACCCCAGTTAGTAACTTTAGTTAAGTGGCCACTAGCGCCACTTCACCCTACTGAGCTCTGGGCATTGTTTGGTGCTTGCAGGGCTAGATGTGGGGGTGCCTGAGTTCCGAGGATGGAGCTGGGCAGCAGTTGGGGTGTGTGGTGTTGGGGAAGGGATGGGTGGAGGGTGGGGAGGGAAGTGGGGAGTTTGGGGTGTGTACAGTTATGAGGAGTTCAAGTTTGTACAAGAGGCTACAAGAAAAAGCCAGAGGGCTGTATCTGTATCGCATGGGCAGGTGGGATTTGCTGCACGGAAGGGGGGAGGATACTTATGAGCTATGGGGGATCTTAAGATCGTAACTTGGAATGTCAGGGGACTCAATAGTTACCTAAAGAGGAACAAGGTCATGATGTATTTGAAAAGACAGAAGATTGATATTGCACTGTTGCAAGAGACGCATCTGACTCGGCAGAAGTTGGAACTGGTGGGGAAGAAGTGGTGAGGTACTGTAGTGGGCTCTCCGTATTCTGCCTACGCTAGGGGAGTATTGGTCTGGGTGGCACCGCACGTTCCGCTCCAACTTACACAAGAGGTGGTGGATACAGAGGGGAGGATGGTCATATTGAAGGCACTGGTGGAGAATAGGGAGGTGTGCATTGTAAATACGTATGCCCCCAATCAAAATACGGCGGCATATTTTAGGACTCTGTGTACCAACCTGGGTGCGTGTGTGGTTGGGGCGGTTATTTGGGGAGGGGATTTTAATTGCGTGCTGAACCCCAAGGTAGACAGATCTGATGATAAGATTGATAGGCCCACCCCAGCGTCCAGGGCATTGCAGACACTTCTCGACGACTTCGGGCTGGGAGATGTTTGGAGGCTGACACATCCTAATGAGGAACAATACTCGCATTACTCAGCCCCACAACAACTGCATACGAGACTTGATTATTTTTTTGCCACGCCAGATGTGGTGATAGAGACCACCCAAATAGACTACAAAGCGAGGGTCCTGTCGGACCACTCGCCTCTGGTTCTGGGTTGGCAGTACTGCCGCCCCAGAGCGCGGATACCGACGTGGCGCCTCCGGGCTGAGGCGCACAAGGATCCGGACTTTAGAGAGGATATCAGAGATGAGATCACACATTATTTTGAGAACGCTGGCAGTGTGGATTCGGCGGGCACGCTCTGGGAAGCCTTTAAGGTGGTATTGCGGGGTGCTGCCATTGCTAAATCAAAGGGCCTGCAGGGTGGGGTCCTAATTGAGTTAGGGGAAGCTGAGGATGAACTGGAACTGGAACTCATTAGGGGAAGGGGGGATGCGGAGCTAGTACTCAAACTACAGCAGCGGTGTGCGGAACTTTGGGAAAGGCTCTGCAACCTTAATTATAAGAAGTATGTTGAGAGACAGCATGCAGGTGGGGATAAAACGGGCTGTCTCTTGGCGTGGTTATACAAGAGCGAAACCCCTAGGCCCCCGATTAGGACGATAACCAGAGAGGATGGAGAGGTAGCGGACACCCAAGAAGGAGTCAATGAGGCATTCTTAGACTATTACAGGGCACTATATGAGGACAAAGGGGGGGCAAACGAGAGGAGATAAGAGAAACTTTAAGAGATATGGGATTACCTAAGATTAGTGCCGAAGAAAGGGAGGGGCTGGATGCACCGATTACTTTAGAGGAATTGGAGGAGGTGGTGAAGCAGCTGCCCACCAGTAAAACCCCGGGTGCGGACGGACTCCCTAGCGAATTTTATAAAGCATATAGAGAGGAGGTAGTCCCCCCATGCTAGAAATGCTCAATGAATCGTTTGAGGTTGGCCGGCTGCCGGAATCGCTTAGAGAAGCGATAATAATACCGATCCCTAAGCCCAACAAACCAGGGCATAGCTGGGGCTCCTATAGGCCCTTGTCAATGTTGAACCAGGACAGCAAGATATTGATGGCGGTCCTGGCCCATAGGTTGCATAGAGTTATTAGTAAATTGATACATCCGGATCAGACGGGTTATGTCCCCAACAGAAATATAACCCACAACCATAGGCGACTTCACTGGTTGATTGAAGGGGGGAGCAAGAGCAAGGGTGAAATGGCGGTTGTGTCCCTAGATGCAGTCAAAGCTTTCAACTCAGTGAGGTGGACGTGGTTGCTGGAGGCCCTGAGGGAATACGGGATGGGGCCGGGCTATGTCAGGTGGGCGAAGTTGCTGTACAGTGAGCCGCTGGCTAGGGTACGTACAGGAACGGTGATATCCAAGAGGTGGCAACTTAGCAGAGGCACCAGACAAGGGTGCCCCTGGTCCCCGATGTTATATATTCTGGCCCTGGAGCCCCTGGCAGTGTACCTTGGACAACAATATGACATGATAGGCATTGAGGTAGGGGGAGAGAAACACCTAATATCCCTGTATGCTGAAAATTTGCTATTATATCTGAAATATACAGAGGAAAATCTTCAATATATTCTGGAGGTAATGGAAAGGTATGCAGAACTGTCTGGCATAGCGGTGAACCCCCAAAAATCGAGCATGTTCCCATTGGGTAGCTACAGAGGAACCCCTCCGGAGCGGTTGCCAGTGTTGTCGATACCATGGGCGGTTGGCTCCTTCCGCTACCTCGGAATAGATGTGTATCACACGGTAGAGGAGGGACATTTGCATAACACTGAGGTGGCTGTGGGAAAAATCCGTATAAGTATGAAGTTTTGGGAGAAGTTGCCGTTGGCGATGATGGGACGGGGGGCGATGCTCAAAATGGTGGTCCTACCTAGGCTCTTACATTTTTTCAGCAATATTCCGTACATGATACCTAAGAAGATTTTTGCCAAGCTGAATAGTATGTGCAAAGACTTCCTATGGCATGGCACTCGGAATAGAGTGGCGCTATGGAAGTTGAAGAATTTCTATGAAAAAGGGGGTATTAAGCTGCCTAATTTTGAGGCCTATTATGTAGCTGGCCAGTTGCAATATGTGGTCAAATGGCTCTCTGATGAGGTAACTCCCGAATTTAGGCTGTTTGGACAGGACTGCACTCCGTTTTACCTGAAGGAAATTATTTGGTTGCCTAGGTCTGAAATGAAGGAGCGCCCGGGTATGATGTTGCTTGGGTGGAAGATGTGGCGTAGAGTATGTCGAATGATGGAGGAGCCGTACCCGTGTTCCCCGCAGGTGCCGCTTGTGGCCTTGGCAGGGGAAGACAAACAACTAAGGATGATAATCAGGATCTATTGGGAGTCGGTCGGACTGGTTACATTGGGGGATGTCTGGCAAGAGGGGGCCATTAAGGATTTTGAAGGACTAGGGGAAGAGGCGGGCTTGCATAGGGGCCAGTATGTCACGTATCTAAGGCTGGTGCAGAATATTTGTAAAATCTGGCCTGAGACTGTATTGGCGGAGGAGCCAGACGCCACTATGGGGACGATATATGACATATCAGAAGGAGGGCATGAGATCTCTAGACTGTATGAGATGGTGATGACCCGGGTAAGGAAGGAATTGATGCATTTGAGGCTGGATTGGGAAACAGAGGTGGGAGCACAGATGGAAGATGGGATGTGGGAGCGTGCTATGGGATACCACAAGAAGGTGTTCAGAAATGCCAGATTACAACAAATACAGTTGTACATAACGCACAGAGCTTACATGACCCCGATGAGAATATCGAAGTTTGTAAATGCGGGACGACAAGCATGCCCAAAATGCGATAAGGAAGATGCTGATATGACACACATGTTTTGGTCTTGCCCAGTGATTGAGAGTTTCTGGGGAGAAGTGGCGCAAAAACTAGCGGACAAAGGGGTCACGCTCACTATAGATATGGCCTGGGCCTGCCTGTTGGGAGGGTTTCGCAGACCACGGAAACTTAAACATGTTGGGAAACTGAAGGACTTGGCATATGTGCTCGCAAAACGAAGGATTGCCATGGGCTGGAAGCAGTGCCATAAGCCACGGGTGGAGGTATGGTGGCGGGATTTGCAAAAATGGGCTGAGGCTGAAACGGTGGTATGGCAGGAGGCATGTAGCAAGTGTCGGGAAGAAGAAGTGAGTACCCTGCTAGCATGGAGAGTATTAATAGCAGGAATGTTTGGAACAATAACGGATTCTGCAGTCTCAGAAGAAGGTGATACCCTGCCACACGCAGCAGATACGGAATGAGAAGGACAAATAAGCTCTTGAGGGGGGAGAGATTGGGGGAGCAGTGGTCTTGACTAATTGATGTTCATGTGTTTTGTTGCAAATAACGCTGCCAGTTTGGTTTGTATTGTTTGTTTGTTTTAAAAATAATAAAAACCGTTTAAAAAAAAAATGTGTGTCTATGTGTTCTTTGAATTAAGCTTTGATGAAAAGTGTTGGTAATAATATGTGATTTCTGCAAAAAAGTGTAAGTTAAAAAGGTTATTGGTATCTATGATGATGACATTGAAATAAGGTTGAGAAAAGGTGTCATAGAGGGTGTGTATTTGATAAATTGCCTTGTGTAATTACACTCATAAAAAGAGCGAATACCTATAAGAATACAAAATAAGGTGTCATGGGGGGAATACACCGTTAGTGCATATTTGCCAGCACCTCCCTTTGTATAGTGAAAAAATACAGAAGTATCACGAACAATGGCTAACTGAAATAAAAGGAGAAGTGTCATCCACAATATGGCCAGAGGGAGGGTCCTTTGAGAAAAGAGTGTTAGATCTTGTAGCAACCCATTTGTTGGCCAAATACAGGGGCAAGCAATTGCAAAATAGTCAGGAAGTATTAGACTTATGGAGAATATTCGAGGAAGCAGCCCTAGCGGTGAGGTAAGTAAAGAAACATCAGTAGAAAAACCGACACCCTCAAATGGGGGAGAGGGAGCCACAGGGGATGAATGTACAGTAAAAACAGGAGAGAATGACCTCACTAAACTTTACCCGTTACTGACAAGGCCTGCTGTGGGATACAGTGAGCCCCAATTTGTGCTGGCACCAAGCACCCCGGCAGCAGCAGGTGCCACAGCCCTGCCACCGTATGAATCAGAGGACTATAGGGACCAACTAGTGCCCCTCCAGTGAATCTAGTGCAGTTAACTGGAGATTTAGATAGGCAGCTCGCTCACGCCCAGATGGAAATAACACGACTAAGAGCCTTGTGAGATAAGGGCCAGATGTTGCCCGGGGGAGGAGAAGTACCACCATTGGTAGCAATCGATTTGACACCTCCGCCAAGTGTAGCGGGGGGATCTACACCGCCCCGGGCACCACCGGCACCGATACCGAAAGGGCAAGAACAAGAGTGGCAGTCAGGAGAGTTCCTCTTCCATTTAAACGGCAAACCTGTCAAAATAATACGACCGGGGACACCAGACAGCCAAAGAGGAGAAGGACAGGGAGACAGGGAGTCAGAAGAAGAAATAGATGAAGTATGGAGCAATCTAGATGAATACGAAGATGGGGCGGCAGCAACAGGGTCTCCGCTACCCTTTCGATTTAACCAGGAGTAGGGAAGCCTCCAAAGGTGGCAAGGGAGATTGAGGCAAAGAGTAAGAAACATGTTGGTAAGTAAAACAAAGAAGGGAACGCTAAGTAAAAAAGGAGGTAAGGCCAAACTACAGATGCCTCTGATACATAAGGAAGCAGGGAGACCACACTACATACCATGGGCCCAGATGGACAAAAATAATCTGTTGAAGTGGATACATGCATTCGAAAAGAACACAGCAGGGGTACCATTGGCCATAGGGGATGTAACAAGTTTACTAGTGTCTGCCGTTGGTGATCAAGCCGACAGAATGTGGGTGAAGGCAGGCTTCCTGGGGGTAACAATGAACTGTGACCGCCATGATGGGTCATCATTCAACAACGTAAGGGCACAAGTATGGGATGCCTTGCAGAGAACTTGTCCAGATACTCCAGACTTAAATTTAGTGATGCAATGCACTATGGGAGAGGAGGAAGCACCTACGCAATTCATCCTCCAGGTGCAAGACCTGTGGAGATCAGAAACGGGCACGGTGTGGGACCAATCCACCTCCCTGTTCTACTTTATAATTAAAAAAGGGCTCCCGAAGGAGGTACAGAAGGCCTTGGATAAAATAGCTGGGATAGAAGCCAAAGGTTGGCCAGAGATTCAGAGCATAATTGTACACCATTGTAGGAGGATCAAAGAAAGAGAAAAAGAGATATTACAGAGAAGGTTGGCAGACAAAGCTAAATTGGTTCAAAATAAATTAGTGAAGGTCACAGCAATTAATTCAGCCCAACCCACTGACAGGCAGGGGGAAGGAGAGGAAGGGTCAGGAAATACACCAGCAAGGATGGCAGCAGCGTGGTCTGCAAATGGACAGGAGCAATGGGCAGGAGAGGAGCAATACGAGGGGCCCCAATGGCAGGGCAGAACCGCAAGAGGACGAGGTGGGTACCGGGGGCAAAGAGGAGGATTTGGAGGAATGGGAAATAGAGGATTTGGGGGACAAGGAATGAGGGGAGGACCACAAGGGTCATGTTGGAACTGCGGGAGTTGGGTAACGCAAATACTAACATTTTTGCAACAAGCGCAAATGGCACACTGGCGCCTTTCGGCAGGGTAGCTGTAGTGGGGGACAGAAACATACGCAGATTAGGCCAGCCCACAGAAAACACTTGTGTGTCCAGTCCTATCAACTACCCTACGTGCAGAAGAGGAACCACTGGTGGGGGCGGAGATAGGCAACAAACAGTTCATATTTATGATGGACTCGGGAGCTGAAAAATCGTGCCTCATGGAAGGCCGGTTCCCGCTCTTGGGAAATAATTTGGAAATGCAGGGTTTCTCTGGGGCTTATTCAAAAGACTTAGACATAACGGTGGGAGGGAAGACGGTGCAAGAACCCCTAATGTACCACAAAGACTCGCCAATACATTTATTGGGAAGGGACCTCATGAGCAAATTGAATATGACCATCTCCTTTACGGAATGTGGAATAGTATGCTCCACCCTAGGGTTATGTCTGGTGAGGACCATGTTAGTGATCAGCACTATGACCAATGAAATTACAGTACGAGGGGTACCCATTGATATTGATATGTTAATTTATGGGATACGGGTACTTGCCATGGTTGTGCCCGAGATAACACAGAAGGAATGGAGAGTGCCATCTGATTTTGTGTTCCGCCCCATTGTACACTCAGATATTGTGCCTGGGACAATTATGTCCATTGATTTGGAAGCAGTGCAAGTTTCAAGCAAACGTATTGCGGTGACAGGACTGGGCAGGCATGGATGTGAGTGGAGAACAGTTCTGTGCATAGACCCAAAGATAGCGTTGCATGATTTGACTGATGAGGAAGTGTTCACTGACAATGATACTGATGGGGAAATTATAATGGAAATAAGTGTACCCTGAGAAATAATGATCCAGCACCAAGAAATACACAACCCTCTCATGGCTAGTGTTAGTGTGCCACCCACTATATTTGATGAAGATATGGAAAAGGTACTACCAGGACTATGGACAATCGGCCCACATGACTTAGGGCTATTACAAGAGGCCACTCCCATAAAAATAAAATTGAAGCCAGGTGCAATACCGCCTAGAGTAAAACAGTACCCATTATCATGAGAAGCAGAGGAGGGAATAAAAGAAACAATAAACGCATTATTGGAACAAGGTATAGTAGTGCCGTCAATTTGTCCTTGTAATACAGCGATTTATCGGATCAAAAAAGCAGGGGCGGGGCTTGGAGGATGATACAGGACCTACGCCCACGTAATGACATCATACAGAAATAATTCCCTCTAGTGGCAAATCCCGCATCAATTTTATGTAGCATACCTAAAATGCTACTTGTTTCATGGTAGTAGATTTGAAGAACGCCTTCTTCTCAGTGCCACTTGATCCGAGTTGTCAGTACTTCACAGCATTTAAATTGGGGGGCAACAGATATGAGCATTGTAGATTACCACAAGGGTACTGTGAGAGCCCCAGCATTTTCAATAGAATATTGCATGAAGATCTTGGAAATGTGGACGTAGAGAGCACAATAATCCAGTACGTGGATGACCTGCTCATCTGCAGTGAAAGTGAAGAACAGTGCAGGACTGATTCGATATCATTGCTAACTTTACTAGCCACAAAAGCATATAAAGTGGACAAAGGTAAACTGCAATATTGCTTAGCAGAGGTACTTTACTTGGGACAACTGATTTCGAAAGATGGCAAAAGAATAATACCAGACAGGGCAGCAGCAATACGCCACTTGATACCAAAGACAGTTAAAGAATTGCAGAAATTTCTCTGCATTTGTAATTACTGCCGTGCATGGATACTTGACTATGCAGCATACACACGCCCATTATTACAGGCCTTAAAAGAAGCACAAAAGTACAGCATCCCCCTAAAATGGACACAAGCAATGATGACCCAATATTTCAAATTGAAAGCCCTCATCGCGCATGCACCAGTTTTAGCGACCCCGGATTATGAACGGGAGTTCTACTTGTTTCACATTGCAATAGCATATTAATGAGAGCAGTTCTAACACGAAAGACATCCTTAGGCCACAAGCCATTGGCCTACTACAGCAGCACACTAGACTCGGTAATGCAGGGCCACTTCGAATGCGAACAAGCTCTCGCAGCAGCTGCCTTCGCTATAGAAAAAAGCACCACAATTGTGATGGGTTGCTCGGTGACACTGTACGCGGAGCAGTCACTGTTTGCCATTTTAGAAAGGTCCAAATCCACCCTCACCACATAAAGGGCAACAGCATACAAGATCATAATATCGAGTCCAAACATTCATGTGGTGAGATATAAGACAGTGAACCCGGCCACATTCATTACTGAGCCATGCATAGTAGAAGACGTGCAGGCACATGATTGTGCCACATATGGAGGAGGAGATGACATTCAAAAAGCAATTGAAAATGCACTAGAGGAGGGGGAAATATATTTTGTGGATGGGTAAGCATCAATAGACAGTGAGACAGGTGAAAAACATATTGGGCGGCATTGGTAAGAATGGAAGAAGAAGGGTATGAAGTTATAGTGCAGAAACGCCTCCCATCCCACTACTCAGCTCAACCAGCAGAATTCATTGCGCTAATAGAAGCACTACATAAAGCCAAAGAATGTGCAGGGACAATATATTCTGACTCGGCGTATGTGAAAACAACAGTGCATTCAGGGTTGTCAGATGAATCACCGGTACAGATGGATCACCAGTACAGCATGCAGCACTATTGAATGACTTGATCGAAGCGCTAGCAGAACCGTCAGTGGTAGCATTGGTAAAAGGCCAGGCACACACCAATAACACAGACGCGATCTCGCTTGGGAATGCAGCAGCGAACGCTGCTACGAAAGAAGCAGCATATTTCAATGTTCCACAATCATTAGAGTGCATTATAAAAACAACAAGTGCAGAAGTACACGAGGAAGGATACAACTGTACACCCATTCTACAAGTTATAGAATTACAAAAGCCAGCACCATTAGAAGAACAGGAATTATGGGGAAAGAGAGGATGTAAACAGTCTCCAAAAGATTTAATATGGCAGCAAGAACTGACAGGGAAGGTGGTGATGCCAGTAGAATTATTATTGATAGCATTCCAACAGCTCCACTTCCCAACACATGTAACAAAACAACACATTGCAGCAGAGATTCAGGAAAACTGGTTTGTACCAAATTTGCAGGAACACTTATCTAAGTTAACAATTGAATGCACTACATGTCAAACATACAATTCAGGAATGACTCTTCAAACACTACGAGGAACACTACCACATCTTGTGGGGCCTTTTAGAGAGCTCCACATTGACTATGCAGACATGGGAGAGAGATGTAATGGAGCAAGATATCTCATTGTGATAGTTTGTCCCTTCTCACAGTGGGTGGAAGCTGGGCCATGTCCACATCCAGATGCAGCGTGTGCGGGAGGTTTTCTCCAGGTGGGGTATATGCGATGTGATCAGATCAGACAATGGCTTAAAAGTAAATTGTCCAAGTTATTTAACAGACTTAAAAAGAACTGGGTGTATTGCTTGCCCCTAGCACTGTTCCAACTCAGAACGCAACCAAGTAAGGACCATCATTTGAGCCCGCTCAGAATAGTGATGGGACGGCGCATACATATGCCACTCTCACCAGTAAGAAGAGCATCAGATGCTCACAGAGCTGCCACAGTGCTTGGGGATGAAATTAAGGAATGTGCAGTACGAAGCATGGCAAGACAAATAGCACCTCCATTCACACAAAATAGTGAAACCGAAACAACACAAGCACAAGACAGCCCTACAGGCCAAATAATGCCAAGAGAAAACGTTGTGTGCGAAGTTTCGTGCGGAGATGGAACTCCCCATGGTTTCACGGTCCCTATGAGGCTATCTATTGTACACCCACTGCAGTGAAGGTGAAGGGGTTGAAATATTGGGTGCATCTCTCAGATGTGAGAAGAGCACACGATAGCACAACTCCTCAAAGTGAGCAACAACAGAGAGAATAAGTTGCCAGTGGTTAAACTAGAGATGTGTAACGTGGCACAAAAGAAGTAAGGAATCTTGAGAAATATGAGGAAATTGTGTGACTAGGAAACATGTGTAAAGAATTGTGTTAAAAGTGTACAGTTCATCTCTCTCTCTCTCTCTATCTCTCTCTCTCTCTCTCTCTCTCTCTATCTCTTTCTCCCTCTCCATTCTTCTGTCACCACTACTCTCTCATGTCTTCTAACTAAAGTTAATCTTTTTCAAAGAACATTTATGAAGTTTGATAGAAATGAAAAAGTTAGAGGTGGAAAAAATGATTAGAAGAGAAATTAGGTGTTAATGTGGTAATGTTTGAAATAAAATTATGCATTGAAGTGTTAAAAGTTTTTGCAATGTAATTAACCCTTTTATATCGCCCCTTCAGGTGGTGAAATATGACGAAAAGGAGGGCCCTCACTAACTACGATTCAAATGTAGATAGTGATAGAGTAGATGATAGAATAAATAAATGGTATAATTAGGAGTTCGGATTGGCATTTGCAGCAATAATATTTTCTGTGATGTTATTTTTTTCTGCCTTGTACTGGACATTTACTTTCATAATTGGGGATATGAAAAGGGGGGGTGGGGTAAACCTGATACGGGAAGGCTCAAGCCTCATATGGGCTAGAGTTACAACAATTTGGAAACACAATGGCTCTGTAAATGATAATCTCACTACGATGCATAAAAACCAAACTGTCAAAACCCCAATTTTTTCACTTGCTGCTATGGGTTTCGACAAAGACAATGAAACTAATGAATATGATGGTGATTATTCCTGGTTCGGTCAGCCTGACCTGACATATACAAATGTACATGCAACTACATAACCTACCTCACAAGGCACTGTAATGCAGTTCAACCTGATACTCCAATTACCCTCCAATATCACAATCTTCGCAAGCTGCTAGTGAACTAAGCGATGTAACGTGGGCAGATGTATTTCCCATAAAGTACAGGAGAGTGAAATGATAAATAATAGTGAAGGGGGGAAGAGGAGGTGGAAAAGGGGGGCGGGAGGGAAAAACTATGATTCATACTATGGCCTAGGATTAGATGAGATTGAAGACCCCCACCACCCAGATCAGTCAAACAAAAAGTACTCAGACGTGAGTGCAACAGCCAAATAAGCAACGAACAAGAGCTGTTATGTATGCTCTCTTATACCACATGCCTCAGGCACTCCTAAAATACCAAGAGGTGCCCTTGTCGGATGGCCAATGTTTAATTCATCTTGTATTGTATAGGATTCGGAGCACCTTCCAGTCACACACAGTTACAATAGAAATGCTGCAGAATGCAAAAACCTACACGAGTAAGCTGCAAGGAGTGATCTGCATCCACGAACCATTTTTTTGTTATCAGAGGGACACAGTTCACAGAAAACAAATGGAATGATGAAACGATCACATGCAAAGCAGAGGCGTTACGAGGATTTACTGAGGAGAACTTTCAATGGCTCAACGAAACATGCACTCCTGTCTGGTCCCAACACATTGCAAAGCTGACATGGGTAACAGCTCTCGAGAAACCCATCAAAATGCAGAAAGAAAATGAACATAAACTGTGCTTCCACATTGAGGGAAAGGTGTAAATGGGCTCGAACAGAAAGTGCAACAAAATGATTAGCATTCCAGACATGAAAAAGGGCACCGCAGCACTCATGGACATGTATTGGGTATGTGAAAAAACAAGCATACCTGCATCATCTCCCACCATCCTGGAGGGGTCACACTGCACTCAGCGTTAATGGTGATTCCAGAAAGCCATATCCAAGGGGGGAAAAATTTGGCTGACATATCGGCAGCACCCCTGCCAGCAACAACAGAGCCTTCCACATACGACATCCTGTCTGAAAACGAACTACAAGACAGGGTGTCCCGCAAAAGGAGGTCATCCAACTATATCTCCAGCAAATCATCCAACCTCCTTGCTGAGATTCCAGACAAATATAAACTGTTCAATTCTGCTGAAACCATCTTTTCTTCCCTCCTGGTGCCAGGACTTCAAGCGCTGACCAACGCCAAATGGTTGCAGATTGTGCACTGGGAGCTGATCCAACTGGCCAACGACACTGAAGAAGGGTTCAATCTTATAAAAGTGGAACTTTGCGCCCTGCGCTTAATGACAATGCAGAACCGGTAGGTCCTGGACCTCCTCACAGCAAGACGGCGGTGTTTGCCAAAAAAATCGGGAGTGCATGTTGAATATGCGTACCTTCTGAAGATGCAGACTTTGGGGGAAAGAATGCGGAAGGAAGGAGGAATAGAGAAGAGCAACTGGTTCGACGGCATTTTTAATTGAATACCATTGTGGTTCAGTGTCATGATGAAAAATGTTGTTCCAGTCATCGTTTTTCTTTTGCTATTTTTCTGTGTGTGCCAAATGGGCATACGATGTTGTGCAAAATCTATGCCTAGTTTAACAATGATGATGGTAACAATGGGCAAACCGACAATGGTAGCAACCATGATAGATGTTCAAATACAGACTGGGGAGTCAAATCCACCAAAGTATCGTCTGACAGCTTGGGGACAGGGTAGATAACTTGTACCATATAACAATCAAAGACCCACGTGAATTACAATGGTACAGGGAGGTGTGGGTGGACCTGGATGGGGATGGGGTAATATGTATGACCTGCACACCTGATGAATACGCCAGTAGAGGTCCAAGTTTACAAAAAAGTTTGCAGGCCTTGGGTGCCAATTAAAGGGACACCCGCATGGGACGAAGTAGTGCAAGAAGCAGAGTACTATCAAAATGAAAATAACTGTAAGGATTAGTTTGTTACTTTAGATGTAACGAAAGGGGGGAATGTGTGGGAGTGAGGGGTCATTTGGGCCCCCCTCGCACATTCTGCATGTTATGGAACACTTGCTTGTGCAATGGTGGGGGACTCCTCCATTGCCCGCATGCTAACATTAGCATAAGTGGGGCTATTGTGGGAGACACTTGGCTTCCATTTGGTGTGCCCTCGACTCCATCTTTCTACTAGGCCTCACTTCGATAATACGAAAAGGCTTCTCTCCCTTCTGCAGCGCTGTGCACAGTGCACTCATGGCCTCCACCTTTTACTCCCTGTCTGAAAGCTTCACAATTACCTTTCTCACGGATGCACCGGGGATATTTGAAACAAATGACCTAATGTATCATCCCACTCTTCCTCTGTGATCACTGTCCTGTGTGTGAACCGGCTCAAACCATGTCTTGTAGCTCATCCATCTCCACAAAACCTGCCCCTACCCCCGTGGCCCTGCTGTTGGAAAATGACTGCCAATGTAACCCTGGACCCTCCTAAGTGTAAGGGATTTCAATCCGGCCCTTCACCTAAGTCAACGCCTAGCATGTAATGCACAACTGAAATCCTTATTTATCTGTGTCTAAAAGTTCTTTTATTCTGAACGATGTACCACTCAACCCCCCAATAGGCAATCTAAAGAGATGGGAGGAGAGAGCAGGTATTCCAGAATGGCAGAATTCAAACAAAATAACAATCCAAATTCCCACCAGCAATCACAAGAGAAAAACGGAATTGATTGGCAAGCTGTCAAAATGGTTTTTAAAGTTATCTAGAAAATGGATTGGGTAAAACACTAAATATGGGCTAAATTGCTGAAATTGTTTACATTCTTATGGGAGCCGATTTGGATAGTTGCAGACAAACTCTAGCAATGATTTAATACTAAGAAGCAATGTGAAATCTTAAAACTGAGGTCGGAAGCAAGCAAAAGCTATTTTACGCGTGTCAGAATTTCCCTAAAATGAAAATTTGCGGCAAACTGTTCTGTGTGCTGTAATCACGATTATGGTAGAACCGTCTGGATTTGTGATGGGGCTTTAGGTTCTATGGAAGGCCGAGGATGTTAGCTATCAGCAGAAGTTGAATTTTGTTTCTAGCATAAAAACTGAAGAAGTTATGGACGTTTTAGTGGAGGTCATTTTTTTCAGATTGGCGCAGGAATGGGAGAACAGGAATGCACTTTTAAAAGCCAAAAAGGATTTCTTATACTAGATTATGACTATAGAAAAAGAAAATGCCAGACATGAATCTCCACAGTCCTGGCCAGGGACCCTTCACGTGGTGGATACTCACTTTCTTTCTGAGATTCAATTTATTTATTCACAACACTAATGATTTATGATTTTAGAAAACGAATGAGAGAAACTTAGCGCACAAAAAGTTCTGACAATTCAAAATACTCCTAACACTACCGGTTCTTAATACAAGATAGGGTGGGTTTAAGATAGGGATTAACTATGGACAGTACATATGCTAGTGACACAGTCCTATTCTATAGATACTCACTAGATCTGTTTCAAACGGAACGTCAGGATTCTGGTCCGTCAAGATTTCTGGTCAGGGAAGGGAACCTGGTTCTGGGATAGACAGCTGGGCACACCGGACTAGACTGGGTCATTCACAGCACGGCACAGGACTGGATCGGGTCTGCAATGGCTCTGGTCACAGCACGGCACAGCTGGATTGGATCTTTTGGTTCTGATGATAATTCTTTTAGCAGGCAGCAGTACAGCACAGCCCAGCTGTTTGTTTAATGTTCCCCTTTGGTGGTGGCATTCTAGTTCTGGAATTTAAGGCCTAGCTGAAAATGGTTCAGCTAATGGAATAGGACTTTCTGCTTTCCAAGTTTCTGGAGTCTGGAGCAAGAAAGATGGATGGTTCTCTAGCAGGGTGCTCTGCCAGCAAACGGTTAGTGGGTGAATCTGTGTGTCCTCATGTGAGTGCTGAGCTGTTTCCATTTATGCTTATGGTAAAGGGATGTGTGTGCTGGCTTATCCTAAGCACGCCCCCTTTCCAGGGATTGGTCAGGGTCTCCTCTCTTCCTTGATAGGAGGAAAAAAACAGTGTGTCATCTTTATGGTTTGGGTTTATGAGGCCTAGAGTCCACCCCTAGCCTCTTGAACACAAAATCTACTTTTGGTACAATACATATCTACACATATGCAGCCTCTATAACAACCACACATATCAATCACACATTTTAAGTAGCAGGTACTCCACAAAACCCCATCACTGTATGATCTTGTGTCTGCTTTCCACCGAATGTTGCCCTTTTTTATCAGGAACACAATGTCCAGTTTATCAGAAAATGTGTAGAAATGTGCCTGTTGAACATGGGCATAAGTGTATGAAGTTTCATGCTTCTATCAAAGATATATTTTGTGAAATATCACATTTTCTGCTGTTTCTTCCTAGAACATGTCACAGAGTTCTGGTGCCTTTTAAAATGTGCAGCCAGAATTTAGATTCACAAATAATTTATTTTGATATATTTAACAATTTTAAGTGGTAAATTATATATATTAAAACAAAATGTTCTTTGTGAATGTCCAGCCACAAATGGTTGTTTGTCTCCACCTCCTTCTGCCTCTCTGCAGTTCAGAAGCAGTCTCCTCCCATTTCCTCATGGGCCCAGGCCATTTACGACCCTTCACACTTGGCATTCCTTTGAGCTGGAGGAAGTCCATTGTCTCCTTCTGGCTCCCCAGCAATTGGCAACTCCCCATGAGTTTCAGCTGGGGGAGGGAAGTGTCCTCGTTCTGGGAAGAAACCTGCCTTTCAAGTTCTTGCAGCTCAGCCGGCTTAAATTTAATGTTAATTCTGTTGCATTTTTCCTTTGCTTAAAACCAACTTGTAATTTCAAAACAGGCAGCTAGAACACTTATTTCAGATTCTAAACCATGGGATTAACAATTACAACATAGGTCACTCTCAGTAACATGCCATTTACATTGCAAACATTTGCTTTCAGCTTATACATTTTTAAAGTTAATCAGGCAGGCTTCTGACACTTGTCATACAGGCGGCCAAGGGTACTGCGCCCAGATTTTGACAGATTCCACAGGCAGGCAACTTTCGCTGTGGACAAATTCAGCTTTCCAGGACATTGTAATATCCCAATGATTTCTTGAACTAAATGAATTGTAGCACCCATCAAGAATATTGGATGTTTTAGGGTGTCTTGTACCGGCATTCTGCAGTTTCAGCAACCAAGAAAAAGGATTTAAAAGCAAGATTTCAGATTTCTTTCAGCAAAGCACTGCTTTTCCCTCTGTGCTCCATTTTTACTTGTTGTGAAGCCCAGTGTGAAGCCCAGTGACATGTTTCAGAAGTGAGATCACTGTTCCACCACTGACAACATGCATGGCAGATTTGGCAGCCATCTTTTTGTGTTGCAAAGTGCGATTTTCAGCATTTTTGATGCGCACAAGGGTTTTGCACACATGTTAGGATTTCTGGCACCATCAGAACACAGGGATGCCGCATGGCAGAGCAAAAGTGGGTCAATACATCCCACATAAGGTATTCTCTTGATGTACCAGAAGTGTGACCCTGCTGTGCAGCCCACCCCACAGTGCCCCCAATAAACCCAGACCTCTGTCTCAGTATATTGTGCCCTAAAACCAACACGTCATTATAACTCCCCACTTGCCTTAATGTGCTAAGAACCACCCAGTCGCCCAGGTTATCACAGAGAACAAGCCCTCTGTGTTTTGTACCACGTAAAAGTCCCAATGAAAGATGATATAATCTCATGCATGCAATTTATAGTTTTTTTAGAGTTATTCAAAGGTATACAAATGATCATTGTTTATTGTATGTTTAGTGGTAGTTTTTCATGCTAGCTTAGTTAGTGTCCATCCTATCTCACCGTGTCCTAACCCTCACCCCATCCGGACACCGGCAGATGGACCTCGTGATGCTCACCCTCCCACCAACTGAGCAGCCAACCCAGAGGAAGCAGCACCTAAAGTTACATATGTTACCTTGCTTCCCGTCCAATCCTGTGCTATTGTAACCCCGTATGTAATGATGTCACTGATGATGCTTTTTCCCTTCATAAATTCATGTAATTGTATTGTATGCCAGAGCACTCTCGAGGCAGCAGAGTTCTCTGGATACCAACTTTATATAAACGTACTTAATCTTGCAACCTGTTCTCTTAGTCTCATTCCCCATTGGGGTGTCTTATATTTTTTGGATATGCATGTGTAAATTGGGGAGTGAACCTTTACACTTTCCTCTTGGTTATGATAGCCTCCCTCCGTCAGGCTGAGGCCATCAATTCACTGTAAATATCCCACGGTCAGATTCATGCTTGTCATTCTCTTGTTGTGCCTCTTAGGTTCGTTTCCTACATAAGTCTGGTTTTCTGCCCCCAGTCAGGCTTCACTTACTTCAATATTATCGGGGTGTTGCTGACCACCCTTATTTGCAGGGATCCCTCTGTTGAATTCACATTTGCCACAAACACAGTTCACTTGGTGTTCACAAAAGGTCAAATACTTATGACTGTACAAGTGCTTTTCACTTGTCCCTTGTATAACCACTTTGACATCTTATGGTGGCCCTCCTAGGGCCTTCTGGTGTTGGTAGTTTCAACAAAAGGGGACCGGTCAGAGTCTTTCGACTGAATGCCCACGGGGTGCCTGTCCACTCTATCGCTGGTTGCTCCCTGGGTTTTCTATACAGTTTTGTAACACACAAAGTCTTTGTGCCTTGATTCACATTACGTTGCCACTTGCAAATTTTGCTCAATCACAGTTCTGTTTACTATCGGTTCTCCCTCCCACTCACTGGCTGTTATGAACCGCTTGGTATTTCTTATACTCTGGAGTCCAGGGTGGTACCACAGTTGCATGCGTCTCTCCCTGACTTGGTTATCAGTGCAAGAGGGTTCTGTGCACCATTGACACTTGTTACACCACATGCTGGCTGTTGTTCCCAGCCTTGTGATTCCTTTCTCCGAGGGTTTGCGGGTCTGGGTTGAAAAGGACGAGGGCACTTCCTTCCTGATTGTCCTTTTGGTTCTCGCCACCTTTTTCCTCCTCTTGAACTGCCATCCTGGAACAGCTGCCTCGTCGTAGGGTCTGCCTTGCTTAAAGTGTGCTCTCGTGCTCCAACTTTTATCCCTGTGGGGAAGAGAAAGGGCCAGCTGGTGCCCATAGTTATTGTCAATTGCCTTACTCTTCCTGACCCTTGTGTCAGGACATGTCCGGTAAAGTGCCCTCGGGTTAGTCTATTGTCATTCACGGTGTAAGAACATGTTTGTGTCGAAAATGGGAGAAGTTAGAGTTTGGTAGGTTTTTGGAAATTAATAGGGGGGATTGTGGGAATGGTAATGTTTTGTCAAAGTGGACTGAGATTTCAGAAAATAATAATCAGAGGGACATGGAGGAGAAAGACTGGGAATAAACGGGTAGGTCACAGGAAAACAGGGATACTGGGAGATGTAGTTTCCACCGGCATTGGGGTTTGGGTTCCTAATAGGTTTACCTGATGCGCAGGTGTTGGGTGGAAGGGAGGTAGATTTGGAGCAGCATACACAAGCTCAAGGGACTTGGTCCTCCTTACCTGGTATGATACCGCATCTCACCTGAGGGATTACCAGGAGAACCCTGGGTTCCTCTGCCCAGGTTCTCCTCCCTCGCTCGTTCACACACAGGGATGGGATTTGAGAGCTCCTGCCATCCTCTGGCCACCTGAATAAGGGATTCTCGAGTTCTACTTGGGAGAATACCCTCAGGTTCTCGCACATGTGAGACTGTGGAAAAAATAAGAACATGTTTAAAAAATCTATACAAAAAGGAGCCCATATATATATTACATGGCCCAGGTTGGTGGCCGTATAGTTATGGTTAAGTTGCTAATCCTATAGGAAGAGCACTTTTGTGTGGCTTATAACTTCGCTCTCCCTGGACGAATTCTCACCAAACCTTGAAAAAAAGTATATGGCCCACTCTGAATTTTTTTGCAAAGTTTAGTGAGGTTTGGTGCAGGGGGGTAAAGTTAAAAGGGGGGTCCCAAAATTTCTTTTATTCCCATAAAGTGAATGGGGAAAAAACTTTGCTTATGCCTACAGCTCAAACTGCTGGAAGGATTTGCACCAAATTTGTGGCAGGAGCAGCGGTTTGGGCCCGAAAGCGTACTTTTGTAGATTTGGTGGAAATCCATCCAGTAGTTTTTTTTAAACGACCAAAAAGAAGGTCTCAAAAAATTAGTGATATATATGTCCACTCCGCTGACACATTTCCCTGTTCGCTCCGTGGACAGGACACTGATTGGCTAATCGGCTTGCGTCATGTCCGTGGACTTGCAACGTGTTCGCTGATTGGCTGGGGCAAAGCGTGAGGTGCATCACATTGTTTTGATGCGCCCGCCATCTTGGATCCGCGGATATCCGCAGACAGCGCGGCGTCGAATGGGGAAAAATACTATTTTGGGGAATGTATTGGTGTGTAAGAGTGCTTGGGGAGGGTGGGGGAGTAAGGGATGGGTCAAATGCTGTACTTGTTTGGGTGGCAGGTGTCCCTGATGTGCTTGTCATGTCTGCGGTCTTCACAGCTGTTCGCAGACATAAAAAATGCACTACTGGCTATTTTACTTTAGTATGATATTAATTTTGGGTTGTTAGTAGAGCATTTATTGTAATTAATATCCTGTATAAGTAGCCCATATACCACAGTTAAAATGTTTGATTCTATGGGTGTGTTATGCTGCAGTGGTTGTGGCCAGGGCCTAGAGTCTTGGGTGCATGGCCGAAACGGTGCCCGGCCGAAGGCCTACACACCCAAGATGCTAGGCCCTGGCCACAACCACCGCAGCATAACACACCCATAGAATCAAACATCCATCAAATAACCACAAATCAAAAGTTTGTGTACTGTTTGATTTGTAGAGTTTGTATGTGAAGTTTTGGCTAAGTCATGCAATTAAGATTGTAGAGTTTGGTAACAAGCACTGCAGTATAACATATCCATGGAAGTAAACATTTTGGATTGTGGTGTATGGTTAGATGTTTGTTTGAATGGTTGTGTTATGCAGCAGTATTTGTGAGTTGAATTATTATATACTTACTGTTTGACTTTTTGTGATTGGATATATTTTTTTCATGATTTGGGTAACTGGAGCAGATATTCTTTTTCAATTTCTGTGATAAAAGAAAAGATCATATGTTAGTGTAGGAAGTTCATACTGAGTTATTGCATTACATAATAGACATTTCTACATTATTTTGACAATCATATTTAGTACCTTAGAAGTACTATATTTCAAACCAGTGTACTGTGCAATTTGCTCAGTTTCTGTGTTTTTTTTAATTAAATCATTGCGTCTGTGGGAAAAAAAATCCATGCTGGATTAAAAAAAAAAACTTTTTTTGTTATGGTAAAATATATTTCTTTCTTTGTTTTCAGTGCTTATTTGTTGTTTCTGGCTAATCTTCTATCTGTTGGCTTGTTGCAGATGTTTGGGGCAGTTTGATACTTGTCAGTGTATCCTAATTGTTTACTTATAATTTTATGCTAATCTTCTATCTTTTGTCTTGTTGCAGATTCTTTGGGGCAGTTAGATACCTGTTGGCGTATTCTAACTGGTCATAGTTTTTTATTTATACTTTCAAGTTATTCATCCATCTGTTGGGTTGTTGCAGAATCTTGGGGAAGTTAGATACCTGTTGGCGTATTCTAACTGTTTATAGTTTTCTAATTGAAGTTTTGTTAATGTTTATGCACAGATTAGTTATTACATTTTTGTTTTAAGAATATTAAATAAACGTTTTTAAGATTTGCTGGTAATCTCTGCTTCAGAGTAATGGTACTATCATTACATTCAAACCATCCACAATTCTTTTTTATATATGCAGTGTAGTGACCTGCATTGGTTGTGGCTCCTGCGTGGTAGATTATACCTATTGTTGTGAAGGTTTTCTTACCAAGTGATACTTGACCATGTGTGAATCCAGTCAGATTGCGGTTGTTTTTGGTACCATCTGCATTGTAACGTAAAAGCATTATTGTTACGTATTTACTATGTGTCTGTATTTTTAAGGTGGAGTGATTATCTGAATTGCAGGTAGTATTTAATCTGCCATGGTTTGCATTTTGTACAAGTTGCTGAAATGGAATGGATACACAGTTAGGTACGGATACATACACGAAGCGTTCATTAGGGATTTGTTCCTGTGCCACATGGTTGCAGAGAGTGCATGTATGTTTCCACATGTATGAAATCTGGAAAATTTCATTTATAGGTATGTTTTTGTTTTCCTGTACTTGTAGTAAGTACATTCAAAATTCTTGTGGATCTTCTTGTGAGTTTATAGTGAATTTGACCATTCCAGCACAGTAGTCCAAATCTTGTCTTATTCCATGAACACTGTAGGTGTTACCAGGATTGTTGGTTGCATTTCTATGAAGGACTAACATTTTCAAACACAATTGGTCTGTATTGTGTAAGTAAATGTTGTCAATAATTGGTGGCAATTGGAATAGAATATTTATTGCTACATTTGCGTAGCAATTTACACCAGTTATATTTGAAAATTTGAATGGACCTGATAGCTCTGTGTCCAAGTCATTTGTTCAGAGTGTGTGTTGCTTCTTTGAAGAAGTACTTGAGTTACTTTGAGCAGTAAATTCTTGTTTGGTTGTAGTAATTGATGAAGTATTAGCTTCTTTTAATTTCTTTGGAGGAATTGCAGTGAGATCCTGTATCGTTTCTTTATGAAGTAGTTTTCTTTTACAACGTTTCTCTTTTTGTGGAACATGATAGGTTTTTAGATAGGGGTGTACAGTGAAGGTAGGATATTTTATTCTAATATCAGCATTTACTTTACTTGCATCAAAGTTGATTAGAAATAGTCCATCAAGTGTACATAAGTGTGATAGTGCTACATAGCTCATGCCTTCTTTAAAGACTGTGCTACCAATATCTATCAATGCTTTATATAGGGTAAGACCTTGTGATTTGTGAATGGTGACTGCGTATGCTAGAGTTAGAGAAAATGGTTCTCTGCGTACATACATGTCTTTGAAAAGAAGGAATCGGGCTGTTGAGTGTCATATCCTTTTAACTTCTGATAGTTTGTCAAAGAGAATATTGACAAACTGAATGTTGTTGTCATGTGGGTATGTTTGAAAGCCAACAACTGTACCAAGTGCTCCATTAACTAGTCTTTGTTCCATGTCAAGGTTACGTTTAAGCATTACTCTACAGTTTAAAGATAATTTTAATATTTTCTCCAAATCAGCTGTGTTAGAGATACAGTTTTCTGAGGTATTTAGTCTTGTTGTGGCTTCTTGACACATGGGTAGTGTCATACCATGTACGTCCAGTTTGTCTCTGGAGCAAATTTCAATTATTGGTTGCATTTCTTTTTTCAACATTGTTTCATTGAATTTTGAACAGCTTGCAAGAGTTGGCATCAAGGACATACAATTGACATTTTTGTGTGCTTATTTTTCCATGACATCAGTAGCACATGAGTTATGGCCATTTCCTATGCTGCCAACAGTTTTACGGCAGAATTTGTGCCCTAAGTTTTTAAAATAGGTTCACCTTTCACTGGTGTTAATTGAAGAAGATCTCTGAAAACAATAATGTGTTTTCCTCCAAAGAGCTCTTTGTAGTCTGTTTTGAGTACCTCTTATAATCTGAGGTGAATCAAAGCCAACATGAGGTTGGAGACCATGCTCACTTCATCTATTAGTAGCATTTTCATTTGTTTCAAAACTCTTCCATAGTTCCATTGCAGCTTCTGTAGAAGGTTTGTAATAATCTGATTTGTGTGGGTGTTCTACTGGGAGTAGTAGTAGTCGGTGTAAAGTGACACTGCCTAAGTTGTAGGCAGCTAAACCTGTGGGAGCAGTTACAACAGCTGACAGTTTGTTGTTTGTCAGTTGTTGAAGGAACTTGCTGACGATTTTGATTAAGAATGTTTTTCCTGAACCAGCTTGACCACTGACGTACAGCAGTATAGGTTTGTAGTTTTGGCAGGTACAGTTTTTATTTTAATGTTGTACTCCATGTTCAATTTGTTTTGTTACTTCTTGGAAAATGCAACGCTGCTCATTGTTCAGTTTTGATTTCAGTACAGTGAAGTATTCTGTATCTTGTTCATAGTGACACATGGTGGTTTCTACTTCTGTCATAGCTAATTCTGCCTCATTTGCTATTAGTGGCTGTCCCAGTGGTTCTTGACTTCCTGTTATAGAAGGGTGACTACTGTTGGGAGTGTCCTCATCTAGTTGGGCCTGGAGTTCATCTTCGTGTTGCTGTTCATTGTGCAACATTGTTTTGTACTGTGTAAAGTTTAAATCTGTTATAGTACATTCATTTGCTTTGAAATGGTCTTCATAGGAGTCATAAATATCTAGTAACTCTTCTTCTTTTCTCCATGGTTTAAAAAGTTGTAGCAGGGACATGCAATATAGTTTTTTATGTTGAGGAGTTTTTAATGACAATTTGATATGATTAATTAAGCTTCGCTCGGTACGTTTCACTAAGCCGCCTTCACAATTTATCACTCTGTATCTACCTTTGTTTTCATCTGGTTTTATATTATTTTTGTATGTGAAGTTTTGGGCTATGTGGTAAAGACACATGGTTTCCAAAGTGGTACTCCTGTTTGGGTAGTATGTGTCCAGTAAATTGTTTTTTAAAATGTCTTGGCTGTTGGGATCATTTTCGGCTATTGTTTCTATGTCCTCATATGATTTGAGAACTCTTTTTCTACATTTAGCAGGACCAAGACTTAGCCATACTATATTTTCAGATTTTCCATACAAAGCAGTACCGGTTAAACGGCCTGCAGCTTCATAGCAGCCACATTCTCTATGAGAGAGCATGTGTATGCCTAAGCTGTACAATTTCTGTGACAGTGTTTTGTCAGATGATAAGTCATCCCAGAGGTCTTGAAGCTCTGTTTTTTTCTGCTTTGGTTAAGTAGGCTGTGAAATATTGTGCAGCTGCAGTGGAATTGTCTGCAATGTACTGCACATCTATGTTTGCATTCCATAAGAGGGCAATGATTGCATTGTAATCATTGATATATGTTGCTTCTTCTGTCCTTTTTATGTAATGTGTGTTCTTAGGTGATTTACCTTTGACACTATGTCTAACTGAAGACATGAAGTTGTTTACTTGACCTGTTGTAACTGGTCTAGGGAAACCAAAGCAGCATTTGGTGTAGTATTTCCCTTTGTTTTTATATTTGCGATGACAGTATTTCCCACATTTGTGTCTTTGAAATTGTAAAGTTTGTGCATGAAGGTCACTATTTGTTGTTTGTGAAGGAATTTCACAAGTGACATATTTTTCGATAAACTGTAAAACAGTGGCATCACTGTCTTGACCAAATTTAGGAGCATATTTAATCCATAAAAGCTTGTGGATATGTGTTGCTTCTCTGGCTTGGTTTTTTCTTCTCCAAAAGAAGTGTTGCACTTCTCTGAGGGAAGGAACAGTTTTATTACAAATAAAGTGTAGCATATCAATGAAGTGATGATGGAAATATATTGAAACATTAACAGGATCTAGTGAGCAGAGTTCTCCAGGTGTTAGTATATCTATGTTTGTTTTGTTTTTGTTTGATATGCGTAGGAAATCATGTAAATCTTCCCATGCATATTCTGCACAACTTAATGTAACAAACCAAGTGGGTGGGCCAAGGTTTCTTATCATACAACATACATCTCTGTGACGTCGGAACCAGCATTTTTTTGTACCACGCATGTTTGCTAACAGATTTGTAATTCTTGATTGTAGAACCTCATCTTTTCTTGCACTTTTTGTAGTAATTGCGTGGCTGACATATTTTGAAAATGGGTACCTGATTTCAATGTGTGTGCAACTCCGTAGCATAGAGTTGCTAGTTCACTTTCAAAGAGAAGTTGAATATGTATTCCACATTTTGTCTAAATCTGGGATCTTCAGAATACATTCGTAAAGAGTGGTATTCTGATGCTGTTATCTGAGTGGGTCTATCATCGTACCTTCCTCCTTTCCCAGTATGAAAGAGTAGAGGAAAGGCACGTGCTTCTATACTTTTTTCACATATGCTGATTGGTGATCCTTTGGTTTGTCGCATTTGGAACGTTTCCAGTGCATCATCTATGGTGTCTTTAGAGTGTAATGGATGAATTGTATAATGGTCTAAAATATTGGATACTGTAGCAGGATCTCGAAGTTGAAATTGATCAATTTCTGGTGACTCTTGAATTATTTCAGTGGTTTCCGTCAGGTTTTCTTCAATATTAATTTCTTTGTAGTATTCATTATTGTCTTTTAGATATTGCAAGGCTTGTCTAACTTTATATAAGTCCACGAGTTGTTGCCAAATTTTTGAGTTTGTACATTTTCTTTCAGATGTAATGGTAAATAAACTACTTTGCCACAAATCCCTTTCACTAATTCAGAGGGAGGTAATTTTGCTGTTTTTGGTTGAAGGCTATTATTGCTTGAAATGGGTGCACTGCTTGAATTATGATGCTCTCAATAAAATTGAGTTGTTGCAGGGGTTTTGGTAGTGGGAATAATTCCAAGTTATTTGCGATAGCACGTGAAGGAGTTTGGTTGTTGTCAAGTTTTGCAGTGCAGTAAGTGCAAAGTATTAAGGGGTCAGTTATTTCGTATTTGTTTTCTGCTATAAGGTAGAGAGCTAATTCAAACCATTTTGAATCTTCATTGTCTTCTATTTTGTATGTTATGTCTACAGTTTTTGTGCTACTTATATAAAAAGTTCTGCAGCAACACACACACACGGCTTGGTACTTCTGCGGATGCACTTTTAAATTTTAGTATTTCTTTTTTGTATGTGTTTAGTAGAAGGTTGCCATCTGTACAATTGTTGCTAGTCTGCTGTAAAGCTATTGCATTTTGTAAGTGGCTTTCACTTCCAAAATATTTTCTCTGGATATGCTCTATTTCTTCGAGTAGTTCTTTGGCTGTACCATGTAGAAGATTGTTATTTAAATTGGCTAGTGCTACAGCAGGACTTTTAGCATAGTAGAGTTTATGGACCAGATTTCTTATAGTTGAATGATGTGTTGATATGATTTTGATATGATGGAAGGTGCTTTTGCAAATAGGTCCTGAAATGCAGTCTAATGAATGTCCTTGTAGTCCTTGTAGTCCTGTGTATTTGCACAATATACAGGTATCCATAAATTGTAGTATTTTCATTTTGAATTTGTCTTTGCCTTTCACAGACTGATTGAGGAACTGGCAAAAAGATTTAAAAGATTTTTTGGCAATGTTACACATTGACGTGCACGGCCATTTGTACATTGGATGTTTTGGTTCATTGGAATGGAGAGGTGATACTGAGTTTTCTGGGGATATTTTTGTAAGCAGCATTTCTTGTCCCATTATGGTATTATTAGGTTTTTCATACCCTCGTCCACTGCTATGTATGGCAATTGTGTTTGTTTGCTTTTGTATGCTTCTTCATTAAAATATGGTTCTGTGCTCGTGGTGTGACTCCATTCACCTCCACAGATATTTAAGAAGTTATTTTTGTTGACATTCCTTTTATTGAGAAGTCTTTTCTGTAGTTTAGTAGTTAGTTTTGTTAGTGGTTTCAGTCTATTTAAAACTAAAATAACTTCCTTTTGAGAAGGATTGCTCTGTCTACGAGAGCTTCTAAGATTCATTTTCTACAGTAGGTTTTAAGGGTTGTACACGATTTCTGTCCTGTTTTTATAAGATTCTGAAGGACTCTGTGGCGTAACATTTTTTGTAAGATACTTTTTTTGGTATGGCTTCTTGCCACTACGTCAAGATTTATACGAGCAGTGTTAGCAGTAGTGTTAATCTTGTTAATCACTTTCTGTTTCGTTTTACATTTTGAAAGAGGAGGCAAAGATTCTGTCTGCAAGATTGTTTTGTTTCACTTAATGACTGTAATAGCTGTTTTCTTTGAACTTGTTGTACAAATTCTGCTAGAAATAGATGCTTATTTTGGACACTTTTATTTTGATTTGCTCTACTTCTGCATTGCTTTCTACAGAGTTGCTTTTTGGTAGGCATTCTTTGGGGTCTGTTTGAAAAAAAAGAAAGTATGGGTTGGGCTGTTGTGCAATGTATGTGTGCTGTGTGCATGAGTGTCTGAGTATGATGGTAAGGATGTATGTGGAGGTATGCGATTGTGCAAAGGCCAGCTACAACAAATTGGGAAGGCTATTCTTGTATATGTGTGTTACTATACTGGGGCTCATTTGACAATACAAAGTAAGCTAGTGGTGAGGGGAAGCACTAATACTAAATCTAATGGTATAGAATTAAAACAGTTCTTTGTTCTGCAATACTAACATTCTAGGGGCTGATTCATGGAATTTGTGCACCAAAAAACTGGGATTTGTGTGCCATGCTGCCCGCAAATCCCTGTTTAACAAATGGGGATTTGCGGGCAGAATGCTGTACAAATCCCCTGTTTTTCAGCCCCACAGTGTGTTTGAGTAACAGTTAGAACATTATGGTAGTATTGTACTTACTTTTTTGTATGGAAAGAGTAGGTTTCTTCTGAGTTGTTGTTCGTACTTCAGATGCTGCTGCTTTTCAGGAGAGTGGTCTTCACTGCAATTGTAAAAGAAAGAAGTTAGTAATTTTGTGTGTTTATAGCACTGTTGTTAATTTATATGTTGATTTTTATTTTTTTGTAGTAGTAGTGTTTTTTGATAACTGAGCATAGTGTGTACATGCAGTTTCCTTTGCCTATGTGCAGCCTGTATATTTTACTTAGAATCTATTAGTTGAACATGCTTTGCAAATGAGTATTATACTAAGCGTATGAAACTCACTTGGCTTCGTAAGGCTGTGTTATTGGATGTTAGGAGATAGAAGAACTAATCATATACTTATTTTGCTATTTTTATAGGGAACATGGCAGAAACTGTATAGAAAAGCATGGAATGTATGCATTTGTTAAGGTGTGGGTAATAAAGCAGAAGGATGAGATGTAGACGCACTGGTGTTGTTTCAGCTGGGAGCTTTTCTAATGATAGTGTCTATCTGTGTGAGTGTATAAAGATGCATGAATTTATCCTGGCTGCGTGTAATTTTACGGAGCTGTGAGCCTGAGGTGTGATCCAGTCCGCTGCAGACGCAAAGCCAAAGCCCAATGGAGCCGGAGGTACGTCCCCCGAAAGCTTTGAAAAGTCCTAAAACTTTCCCGAAGGACTTTGATTCGAAAAAAACATCACACTCGGGAGGGAAACTAAGCCCAGGAAAAAGGAGGAGTAAGTCCGACTCAGCTCCCAGACCGAGGACCACCCCGATGGTGTCCCCCTCTATCCTAGAGTTGTTACAAACGGCTCAGTTATCCCCCATACAGGCCACAAGCTTGGCTGCGACGAACTTTCAAGCACCGGGGGAGGAGCCTCCGACGAACATCAAACCAGGAAACGCTAACGTACCTGACTCGCGAGGGCAAGCGGAGGAGCCCGGAGGGGCGGCGGCAGCCCAGCCGGCGTCACTGTCGGGGAAGACCGGGGAAGAAAGAGCGGAGGAGCATCTCCCGAATGCGCAAGTGCCCGAGCCGGCACCCGCGTCTGTGTCCGTCCCCGTTTGGAGGCTATCGGCCCGCGGCGGCGAGAAAGACATGGAACTCGAACCCGAACAACCCGATCGGGATTGCCTTGGAGTGCTCTCCCCGCCCATACGAGACCCTGTCACAGAGGAGATGCGGACAGAAGCCAGAAATCCCACTGCTGGCCACATAGATGCAAGTGGGGGAACGGTGACAGGGTTTGAAGAAATGACAACGGACAAACCCAAAAAAAAAAGAAACCCAAACTCAGCGAAATACTTCTGAGGGGGAGAGAAATGCTCCCGTGGTGGAAGGAAAAAGGGCGGCCAATCTGCTAGCTGGAACAGTAAGAACTGACCCCATGCCTAATGCGATAGCCATTCAAGCTATGATGCATGAGACTGATCGTGACAGCGAGAAAACCGTGCAAGGCCGGGGCAACAATAGGGCAAGGTTACTCAACCTTGCTAGAGAAGTCAGAGACACTGTGATAATCGTTGATCCAGATAAAGACACCGATTCAGTTGAAGAGGACTCAGACAGTGAAAAACAAATGGAGGGTGAATCAGAAGATTCTAATAACGAAACGGACGGTGAACAACTGAAAACCGGAGCTGGTCCTAAAAGAAAAAAAAGAGGTACATCAAATACCCCAGCAACAACAAGGCCGCAAGGAGGGAAAAAAAAAACGGCAAATATAAGATTGCCAAAAAACACCATGCTGGGGGATCAAAAAATAAGAAAACTTAACAAAAAAGGACTGCCAAATCCTCTGCTATCACGCCCATTAAAAGCTTTCTTTACACAGCAACATAAAAGAAAACAAAGCATTGATACGGAAGTATCAGACACGGAGATGCTGGAAATAGCAATGCAATCCCAACCCACACAAAAACAGAGGAAAACTGACCCTTCCAAAGTGGCGAGAGACAAACAAGCCCGGTCAAACAGTTTTCAGCAGGAAAAAGCCACGATCCCCATAAATGATCCACATATTGACAGTGGAAAAGAAAAGGGCACAGAGACTCCGGAACCGGTCCCTTCGAGCATAATTGACAACCTGAGAGGGAGGAGCAGAACTCCCCAAACTCAAAATGCCCTTAATGGGGTTCCCCAAACTATAGAGGAGATCCTCGTCTCGGATGATGACCAGGAAGAAGAGGGCTCAAAGGGGGCACAATCCGATGGGGGATACAATCGTACGGACCGGGCCCAACAAGACAGAGAGGATCGTTTGGCCTGGACAAAGCTGTCCAGGAGGTTATCCTCGGTTTCACCCCTGTCATCGACGAAATTTGGATCACCAAGATACCCCACAAACACCAATAGAAATCTAAGATTAACAGGGGAATGTCCGGACATAAACTCATCAGTAAATTTGGAAAAACCGGATAACATCCAAGCCTCACCGAAAAAGAGACAACTTAGCGAAATTGCAGTGGCTCTACAAAATAAATCGCCAAATAAGAAACCAGAAATGATTGCCATCATGTCGGCCATGACCATTGTTCTAGCTCCCTTCTGTAAGCTGTATGAAACAATTAAAGAAAATGTACAAGACAATACAGCAATTCTTTCCAACATAATGGCAAAATTAGCCCAGATGGACTCCCGTCTACCAACAAACGCTGAAAATCCATTCAATCAGAAACCTCACTGGGAAAGGAAAATTGCAGCGCTGGAGAAAAAGATGGAGAACATGGAAAACCCGATCAGAATTAACCCAGTAAGACCGATAGAGGGACCACAGATTTTGCCAAATCGGAAAACAATGTGGGAAACCAAAATTGAAGCGCTCGAAAAAAAGATCGATAGCTTATAACTCTTGAATAAAAGGTCCTTAACAAGCCCATTGGCCTCCGAAGATGTGGGAGATGAGCCGTGACACAGACAAATGAAAAAAAGAAAACTCTACTGATATTAACTCAAGAAAAAACAGAAGGGAGGCCACTGGCCAAAGTACAAAAAACGCAGCCACCGAAAAGTGATTTGATCGTAAGGAAATCAAATCCAAAAAAGGATGTCAGCATGTCGGTCAAAGAAGACCTGAGGGTGCAGGGCTTTGGCGAATCCCTACCGAGCAAAAATCGACAAGATTCGAGATCTAACGCAGAGGAGACCGGCCCCACGAGATCTCCAAGAACAAAAGAGGAATTTCTAGGTTGTACCGACCTAACGAACATCTCTACTCACTCAGAAAAGGGGCCACTGGAAAAAAAGGAATCCACCACAGAAGTGGGGGTGAAAAACCCCTCAGATCGATCAGAATGTTACACAGCCAAGCCCAAAAGGGACAGGGAGCGACCAAGCCAGAGGGAAAAGAGCGTACCAAGCCTGCCAGCTACACAAGGAGCGGGCACCCAAGCAACTCCGGAAAATGAGAAGCTTCAGACCTTTGTGCCAAGAATAAGAAGAAGCCCTCCTCAGTCGAGAGATCACCGTGAAAGAGCGGATACCCAAAGAAGCCCGCGGAAGTACCAACCAGAAAAAAATGAATTGGAAAGTAGAAAAGAATCCAAAGAGGAGATACGAGTTTTTAAGCTGGAACAAAAGGAAGTGGAGAAAAACTTCTGCATTCTAAACAGACCAACAATACTTCAAATAACAAAGAGAATGAGAACCTTGAAAAAGATCAGAACAGAGGACCTCCTGCTAGTTGAACCCTATCATAGGGAAAAGAAGGCGAAAGCATATCTACATTGAAAAGCAGTTGCCATCAAATAGTCAGTCTACGAAGAATTCGATCAACTGGGATTTTCCCTGATGGAACATAAAAGTAATACAGACAGTCAAGCCCCTCAAGAGGTAAAGACGGAAAAGCCTAAACGCCAATACCACTACAGATCTAAAAATGGAGGACTTATACCAGCAAATCCGAGGGTATAATACTCAGGAAAGGCAGGAGATGTATAGACGTCCATACCATCAAGGCCGGAACATAAAAGGGCCCATGGACCGGACGGAGAGAGATCACACAAATCAAAGGCATTACCAACGCACTAAAGATCAGTCCGACTGTACGGGGAATTCTACCAGCTACAACAAAGAAGAACAGAGATACGTTGGATCCCACACCAGGTCAGATCGTGAACGTTCAGAGGACACGACAAATAGAGAGGTCCCGCATCAGGAAAAAATGGCAGACGAAAGACATCCGAAAGGCCCATGGAAGTGGCTAATGACAAACTGGTTGAAAAAGGATGGTAAATAGCAACGACCAGGGTTAGCTTGCCTCAGCGACTCCAGCGAAAATTTCCGCGATAAAAGCAGCGGCCAACCCGTAAAGGAATCCTATATTTTGGGCTCATGGAACACAAGAGGCCATATGCACCTCACGATACCCGGAGATGTCGATCTGGGTTCCTTCGACATCCTGTGCCTACAAGAAACCTGGCTCGTCTACCAACCAGTTCTCGATGGGTTCTCGGTGATGATCTCCCCCGCAGTCAAAGGCCTTTTAGGTAGACCGTCATCGGGTCTTCTAACTGCCATAAAAACAGGTACGGGACTGAGCGAACCAAAAAAGTGGAAACAGTCCTACGAAATGCTAGTCATCTTGACCTCGCAAATCCAGGGAAAAGCCGAGTGGGAAAATGGCTTTCAGAAGACAGTGGCCATAATAAACTGTTACTGGAATCCCCAGAGAATGTCAACCAAAACTTTCTACGATAACATCTCTGAAACGATAGACCAGCCCTATGCAGAATTTGACAGAATCGAGCTCATCATATGCGGAGATCTGAATGCTAAATGTACCGAGGCTTTGGGTGACAAACAATGCGCTGCCGCGCAGCGGGGATGTCTCGATTCAACCATTGAAAGAGGTAAAGCCTGGAATGAAGCAATCAGCCAAAGAAATGTGCAAAATGTTGCCTCTTTGCTCCCCAATCAAACGAACAGTCCGACATGGGAACGCAACGGATCCAAAGCTACGTTGGATTACATCTTCATTTCCAATGGACTCATTCACGGGCTGACAGGCTTCAAGGTCCAAAAGACCATCCATAGTGACCACAATCTACTCTGCTGTACCTGGCGTACTACAATCATGAGATCAAAAACCTATGACTGGATGATCGAGATAAACCTGCTACAAACCCGCCTTCATCTAACGGAACAAGACATTGGGAAAATCAATCAGAGCTGGGAGAAGAGAGTCAGTGATCATGCCCGGAATGACAGGAAAGAAAGACCGAACTACTTACCCTTACTTCTTTCCTTCCAGGTGAAAGGCTCAAAGAAATCGAAAAATCGCCTAGACAACAAACATACGTATGACAAAGCCTTAGTGGAAAAAAGAAAAGTCGGCTGTCTACTGCTAAGAATAGCAAAGAAATCTAACGCTGAGTGTGATTGGAAGATCTGGCGCAGGGAAATCAAAAGCTATAATAACTGGCGTAAACAACACAGAGTCATACAATATCAAAATGACGCCCAAGCAATGATGCAGAAATTACAAACCAAAAAATCGAGTGAATTCTGGAGGTTGATAAAAGAGATGAATGACACCCAGTCCGCCTCTATGTCTAACGCAGTAGCAGAAGAAAATTGGATCCAATACTTTACTGCGGAATTTGAAGGTCCGACCACCGACACACTAACGACACAGCAGAACTCGGAGACATCGTGGGGCGACTTGTCAAATATTGAAGACATAGAAGCATCGATACGGAAGTTGAAAACATCTAGAGCCCCGGGTCCGGATGGACTCACGAATATGGGCTTAAAAATGTTTCCAGAAAAATGGGCGGAAATGATCAGCAAAATCTTTTCGGAATGTGGCAGAACGAACATGGTGCCGGAATCATGGCAAAAAGCGGTGATAATCCCGATTTATAAAAAGGGTCCGAGACAAGAACCGGCGAGTTATAGACCTATCGCCCTCCTGGACATTCTAGGCAAACATTACTTTACCCGTCTCCTTGTTCATCTTCGAACATGGGAAAAAGACAGTCAGGCCAAAGATCGACGCCAAACAGGCTTTCAAAAAAATGGTTGGACCTCCATCAATCTCATGCTACTCAGCATCTTGAAAGCAAAAGTCAAAGAGGGAGCGCCAAAGGTATACCTAGCTTTCGTGGACCTCTCCAAGGCATTTGACAAGATTGACATACAAACTCTTTGGGCTAAGCTTCAAGGTTGGGACTGTCGTGCAAGTATACTGGACCCCATAAAAGCCCTCCATTCGAACACTAAAATAAGAGTCAAACTAAACCAACAGGGTGTGCTCTCAGAGGAGATAAATGCGAACCGAGGAGTTAAGCAGGGGTGCCCTCTGGCGCCGGCTCGGTTTACGGCATTCTTAGGTGATTACCAACTCTCCGAAGAAAAAATTAGATCTTTTCCCCCTAAAATCGGGAAAACTGAGATCCCTCGGCTGCTTTACGCAGACGATATTATCGTGATCGATCAGACGAAAGTGGGCCTTCAAAGAAAACTTTCCAATCTGGAGTCTTATATTGTGGAAAACAACCTTGAACTCAACAAAGCGAAGACTAAAGTTATGGTGTTTGTCCCCAGAAAAAATACGAAGACTCTAAAGATCTACCTGGATAAGACCAAAATTGAAATTGTAACTAGTTTCAAATACTTGGGGATACAAATGGACAGCTCCGGAGTAGAAAAGAGCCTCTTAAACCAACTATGGGAAAAAGCGAAAAGGTTAACGACCCAAATAAGAGCAGTGGACTGTAAATACGGAAAATTTTCCTTGATTCCGGCCATAACATTCTATAACGCAAAAGTGGTCCCAGCGTTGACGTACGGAACAGAGGCGGCGTTATACCTCCGGCGGAATACTTGGAACAAACTTGAAGGCCCTGAACAAATTGGTGAATGCCAGAAAGAATGACCTGGCTAAAATCAAATGTACGGAGGAAGACCTGAAAGAAAATCCGGACCGAATTAAAAGAAAAATTGAAAACATGGACTGGATTTTGACAACAGAGAAAGCGGTGGGGAATAAACTGTTAAACATCTACCCCCGACTTTTAACAAGGGAAAAAAACCCTTGCAATTCTGTGCAAAGTTCCCTAACAAGAAGCTGAGAAACACGATTATGAGAGCCAGACTTAATCTCCTGCCTACGAGAGAGATTATAACAATCAGAGGAATGGTGTCGAGAAGCGCTGTCGATTATGTAAAGACGATCTTGTCATCGAGACTTTGAAGCACCTGGTGATAGAGTGCCCCAGCACGACAGAAAGTAGAAAGCTATACCTCCCCGCATTGGCTGAAAACCTGTGGATTTTTCAAACAGATGAACTATGGAACAGACTAATCTCTGGTGAGAACACAAGATGGAGCCAAGCCCTGGCCAAACTCATCAAACTTGTGTTTGATCAGATAAACAGCCTACAGCCTGAGGGTGACCCGGTCTGGGGTTCTGATCCAGCAGAAAGATAACTTAAATCCGCCATGTCAGCTGTTTCTCTCCTGCTACAGAGGCCTGGCCAGCCCCCCCTGGGGAGGTTTTTGCATGACCCTCCTTTTCCTGTCGCTACCAGCGGAACCTAGAAGGTTTTGACAAAACTTATTGATAACTGAGTAAAGTTCAAATAAATAAATAAATAATACAGTGTTAGATAACTGTGTGTGTAAAAAAAATAATTGGAAAGCAGACAGGTTTTCAAGTGACAGTTGATTATAGCAGATGGTAAAATTACAGTAATTTCATTTTGTAGGTTATACAGGTTAAGTGGCAGTTACCCTGTTTATATGCATTTGTACAAGAGCTGTACATGTACTGTGCAGGAAATATGCATGCCTGTAGTTTGTATTCATGCATGTGGATATGCATGAATCTGCAAGTAGAAATCTTGGAGACCTGTACAGTAGTTTTTGTAGTAGGTGCTTTCCAATGACATGAGACTTGTACGCAGAGTGATCAACAGTACATCTGAAGTGCTGAACTATGATGGTGGAGTTAGATGTAGAGTTCTTGGATGTGATTGGTAGATGGTTGTGTGACTGCTTAGCAGTATCCAATGAGGGAATGGTACAGAAATTGAAGTGTAAAGGGTAGAAGGGCTGCCTAAGAGTTACGCACTCCGCGGACACCACAGCTATCCATGGACAGGGCGTGCCACATCTGGGGGTTTTCAGCAAATCCAGCAAGGAAAAGGGACTGTAGGGATTAGCCAATCAGGTGTTGAGGTTGTGGATTTGTGTTGATAGAGGCTGTGTAGTGAAGATTGCAGAGGTGGAGAAAGTCAGGGTGTTGGTGGTTGGAGATATGTTTGTGCATGGTTTGGAGCAGTATGCTAAAAGCAGGAATGCGGCAAACAATTTTGATGTTAAAGGAGTGGAGGTGGTGTGGAGCACTGTGCCTGATTTCAATGTGCAGGGAATCGTACAAGTTTGTGAAGATATGGGCAGGATGAACAGTCCCCATGTTGTAGTTTTGCACTGTGGTGCTTTGCATTTGGGCTATGTCAGTGCCCCTACTTTGTTGGCATATTTGGAACACTCAGTAAGGAAAGTCCTTCCAAATGCCAAAGTAATTTTTTTCTGGTTTAGTACCTAGGGCAATATGGGACAATAGTTCTGTTTTTTGTCCTCAGCAAAACATTGCTAGGTGTGCAATCAACCGAGGGATGTTTGCGTCCATGCTTAGAGCTGGTATGTTCTTTTGTAATAATGAGAACATTGATTCTGGTAATGCTGTTTATTTTAAAGAAGATGGCATTTCTTTATCTTTTATGGGAAATGCCATGCTGTTTTGGAACATAAGGTTTGCTTTGGAGAAGCTAATGTGAAGATTTTAGAAGTAAAATAAGAAAGAAAAAAAACAAAATACAAAATATAAGGTGTCTCTGAAGCATCTGCAAAAAACAAAAAAACGTCTCTTTTCAGAGCCAACCTCAAAGGAGAAATGGTGCAACTATTTAAATTTACATGCACACGCTCAGATTTTTCAATTTGTCCGCGGACAACAGGTATTACATACAGGGATTTTGGGGTTGAGAGGCATGCAAATGAGACTGAGCAGAGCAAGGGATTGGTCAAAAAGGTTTACTGGGTGTGTTGCGTAAGGAGAGAGTTTGTCAGAAAGTCTTTTTCCTGAGAGAAGAACAGATAGCTATGTCTGTGTGTTACAGAAAACAAATTATATGGATTTTGGGAGACTCATGGATAAATTGGTTGGAGGTGCATGCAGAACGCTGTGGAGTAGCTGCACATCTTGGATTCCCTCATGTGGAACTGCACTGGCATGGAGTGCGTGGAATGAAGTAGCTGGATTTGGTACCTCTTTGTGCTACTTTGGTGACACAGCATCATCCAGACATTATATCTATTCACAATGAAAATATTATGTTTCGTAGCACATACATTTTTTGCAGAGATTGAGTACATCTTACTTATGCTGGAAATCAGATTTCTTTTGCGAAATGTACAAAATGCATTGCAACCTTTTTTGTAATTACATTAATACATTTTGCAGTAGGTGTTAATCATTTGAAGTTTTTGAAACACAAAAAAAAAAAACACCAAAAGGCTCTTTTCAGAGCCACCACTTCTTCCCATAGAAAAGTGCAATGGTTCTGATAGGGCGGCACCCCCAAAAAATAAATGTCCACGGACTGTCCGCAGACCTCCAAAAAAATGCACAGTCCCTTGCACTATTTATTTGTCACTTCTATTTTTAAACTGTGAAAGGTGTCTCTGAAAAGAGCCTTTTTTTTGTTATTTTATATTTTTTTGGTTTTTTAAACATGACACACAAGGAAAGGAGGGGAAAGGAGGGTAAGGAAGGGACACCAACCACAGGGATAAGAAAGGGCAGGTGGAGAGAGGAAGATGTAGGATGGGCCTTATTTAGGTGGGTAGCAGACCTTCTCATGCTCCTTGACCGCAGTCTCGAAAGCACTTCAAAGATTCTCCCCCCTGCAGAGTACTGCATCGCAGTACATGCACAATATTGTGACCCTCGAAAGATAAGGGTCAACAGCATCATGAATGGCCTGCGAGGCAGCTGGAGGGATGCACTACCCACAGGAGTGTCTCTTGTAGTGGCAGGAACGGAAACGGAGGATGCTGCAGTGGAACAACCTCAGGTGTCGCTTCATTGATGTCGTACCAAAGTTATACGAACCAGGCCTTCCATGACTCAGCACCATGCGGCACTGATTGCAGATCACCTTATTCGCACAAGCTTTTGGCACTCCATCAAGAGTGGTAAATAACTGCCACACCCAAGACTCCCAGTGAGTGCTGGTAGTAGGGACTTCCACTACCTCATCCTCTTCATCACTCTCCTCTGCATCCTCACGCCTGTTCCCCTCTGCAGGCCCTTGGGGAGGTGGTGGTGGTGGATGGGGGGTGATGAAGCTGAAGCAGCTATGGTCGCCATCTGGAGGACAGCAGGCAGAAGTCAGCAGCAATGCAGTGAATGCAGGTCAGAAGCAATGCTCTGTCAGGTAGCCAGAAGCACAATGAGGAGCAATTCTAGGGTGTGGCCTTTTATAGGGGTGCAGGTGCGCGCTCTGCGGACACCCGCGCTGTCCGTGGATAGATCGAACTCCAAAAAAAGGCTGAAAAAGTCCCAAAAAGTATGTAGATCGCCAGGGACATTGTCTGGGACATGTGCAATGGTGAGTTTTTACTGTAAAATACCTTGAATTGTCCAAAAAAGTACTTTTAAAATGTTCAGGGACCCGGACAGTGTCCGCAAATAAGGACACACGCTAAGCGTGGGTGCGGTCACATAATGACGTCGTGGACACGTTCGCGGATGGGGAGGCTGTCTGTAGGACACCAAATGTGCATATTCAGTTGTGCGCATGCATGCAGGTTTTCTACGAACAGTGTTCTAGTCCCCGAACTAATTTAAAGTGCGACACATGTGCGACTGACAGTTACGGACAGGCGCGATGTTCGTAGGACTCATGGGTGTTGTGCGTATGTGCGTAGATGTTCTACGGACAGTGTGGAAGACCCTGAATAAAATGAACGTGCATCATAACATTGTGGACAGACGGACGGGTTAAATGTTCTACGGACATATTCATTCTGGTTGTGGACATTGCGAAAAGGGGGATGTTCTTAAGACACTTTAATTTAAATAATTACGGACATGCAAACAGATATCGTGTCCTGCGGACACTCCCATTTTAATTGCGGACAGTACGAACAGGTATAGTGTCCTTAGGACGCCTCCATTTGGTTAATTGAGGACATCCGGACACCGGGTTTATTCTAAGAACAGTTCCATCATGATTGCGGACAGTACGGACATGTATAGTGTCCTAGGACATCTCCATTTTGGTTAATTGCGGACATTCCGGATATCGAGTGTGTTCTAAGAACAGTTCCATTTTGATTGCGGACAGTACGGACAGGTATAGTGTTCTTAGGACACCTCCATTTTGGTTAATTGCGGACATTCGGACACCCACGCTGTCTGCGGACACCTTAACTGCCTTTAAAAAAAATAACACAGAGGAATAAAGTAACAACACACACAATATTTGATTATTATATACAAATATAAAATTTATGAAAGCGAGGGAGAAGCAGAAACTGACACAAATACAGGGAAATTAGGCGTTTGGAGATGATGGATGGGAGGGGATGAAGGGATGGAAGTCTCATCATACCATTTTTCTTGGTGGTGAGGGTTTGGGGATAGTTGACTGGGACATGGAGAGGGGGAACAGGTACATGTGTGACAGTGATATTTAATGTTTTCTTTTATGTGGTCCTCCACAAAATGTTTTAAAAGACTGAAATTAATCATTAGCATATCCATTTTTTGTTCCATTCTCTGCAGAGCATTTTCTAATGTCTCTCTTGGTATATTATTTTCACTGTTTGTATGTTCTGTTAAAAAAAATGTGTTAAGTACACATAAAGTAATGGTTATTAATTGGCTTATATAGAGAAGTGTTGTGTCTACCATTAGTATCACTGTCTTCACTCATTTCATCACGTGGGAAATGTTCTTCAAGCCATTGCAAAGTACTGGACATTTCTGTGTAAGAAACAAAATATTACTTTTAGTGTACCTAATACAGAAAGTGTAGAAATATATAAGAAAAATTAAGTTTACTTTCGTTTTTGGTAGGTTGTGTTGGTACTGTTGTATAGGCCTGGTGTTGCTTTTTGCTGTGCAGTTTCTGTGAGGTAATTATGTTGGAGGCATACATATTTTGTTTTGGTATATTCAATTCTGGTGCATATGCTATTTAAATAGACGGTTGATTTCTTACATATATAGGTTCCACTTCTTATTTATTATTACATATAATGTGTTCATGTGCTGCTTTTTGAACTTGTTCAGTGTTTATATTGCATGATACAACAATGTAAGATACCCCTTGAGTTTTTGGGTAGTGTGGATGTTGACCACATCCATCCGCAGACATATGCACAGTCTGCGGACATCAACACCACTAGCTGGGAGTTCAGTTTGTTCTATGTTACATGTATATAAACTAAGAGAATCCTAATAAACACCTATCAAATTCTCAAATTCACACTATGAATATCTATATATAACTTTGGTAAAGGGAGGTTATGGTTAAGTTACTTTACTAAAAACCTATGAAATTTAGTGAAAAAACCTATGAAATTTAGTGAAAAAACTTTGTTAAAGGGATGTTATGGTTCCAAGTAAAACCGAAAACCCTCTGAAATTCGCCAGTTATGGTATGCTAAGCAACCATAACTCGCACCACTACCGTGCACTGCTAAGACTAACACCCAGGACATCAAAGATGACATCACATGTTCATTTACTTTTCATGAAAAGTCTGTACAAGGGATTCTTATTGTAATGTTAATAAAAAAGTGTCAAGGATCATTGGAATAAATATCATGAGGTATGTAGTGCATTAAGCAATGCATTAATCCAAATAGCATTGCATTATGAAGTTTTTTCCAATATACTAAGGTATACATGTAGTAACATAGGCATAGTGTGCAGAAAACATGATGGAGATTCAATATTAATAATCTTGCCATGTTAAATACTAAAATTATAAATGCTTTCTTATTAGAGTTTTGCATACTGAAAACATTACGTAATAAAACACATTTAGTACATTATTACATTATTGCACACAAAACAGACATCAACACATACAAATATGAGCATGTCCAGGGAAAGTACAGTAATAAAAAAATAAAAAACTGTAAGAAAGTGTTGATAACCTTACTGATTATCTTCAGACACACAAAGCATTCAAGTCTGTGTTTTCCCCTATGTATATGTTTCATATGATGTGAGTGGACCCTAAGTGAATTAATGTAAGAACATATTTGAAGTATAAGTCTACAAATATAGTACTTTTTGAATTTTGTGTTCCTGACTGTTACTGGCCTACACATATCAGTAAAGGAAAAAAAAGTGGCCAGACATGTGATGTCATCAGTGATGTCATCAATGACATTTGTGATGTTATCTTTGATGTCCTGGGAGTTAGTCTTAGCAGTGCACGGCAGTGACACGATTTATGGTTGTTTATCATACTATAACTGGTGAATTTCAGGGGTTTTTCGGTTTTACTTGGAACCATAACCCTTTATGTTTTTTCACTGAATTTCATAGGTTTTTAGCAGCACAACTTAACCATAATGTCCTTTTAACAAAGTTTTTTTACTGAATATATATATATATGTATATATATATATATATATATATATAGCTATACAAATAGTGGGAGCGATTGCTGTATTGAGGCAACAGCAATGGGGCGTTTACCCACGGCTATTTACCACACACCTTTTGCGTGGCCCCGGCTATGAGAGATGTTGGCCAATGATTAAAAAGGATTTCAGTGAGTTTTTTGTGATTGGTTGTTATTTGTGTAGCTGTCTGTGATAAGTTGTGGTGACAATGTGTCATCCATTTTAGTAGGTTTTAGTAATTCTTTTTATATAGTCCTCTATTTTGTGGTATTATTCTTGAAAGTATGATAGCCACACTTTCCTGCAATTTTATCTTTTTGATTCCAGAACTCAGTGTACACATGACAAGAGTGTGGTTGATGTGAAAGTAAGTGTAATATGTATTGACATATTTGAAGGTTTATTTGCAGTGTTGTGTGTTTTAGTCATATAAAACCCTGCTATCAGAAGGTGTCTGCTCTGATTGTCTGGCAAG
This sequence comes from Ambystoma mexicanum, assembly GCF_040938575.1. NCBI lineage: Eukaryota > Metazoa > Chordata > Amphibia > Caudata > Ambystomatidae > Ambystoma > Ambystoma mexicanum. The sequence goes on along the minus strand of NC_090928.1, from coordinate 936,059,900 downwards.
TTTTTAATGTATTTTTAACTTTCACTAACATGGACCTACAAAATTAGATTTGTCAATCAATGGCATTTATATGCAGGTATATTGTTTTTGTATTCATGTTAGTGATGATGGTTTATTTGACTGTATTTGTTGTAATTTTAATGCAGTGTCCGCTGTGCAGCACTTTTAGTTGTTTTGACTTTTCTGTGAGGTAGTACAATTGATGATATTTTGCAAGTTAATTTTAGTCATTTTCTTAATTTTTTTTATTTTCCTGTGGCTGCTTTTATTAGTATCTGTTGAAAGAACGTTGTATAGTTTGCATTTATTTTCTGTTTGGTCTTTGTTGTTTTTATGGTGGGCAGGTGCTGATAGGGTTGTAGTACTTGAGGTGCTATGGCTGCTGAAGAAGTTCATCAGTTAAGTCCAGTGAAAGGTCAACCTATATTCAAAAGTGTTTCTCATGTTCTCCAAGTTTACTTAACCTACCCCCTTCACTCTATTGGAATGCCTTAGCATAATGTCCCTTGTTTGTTCTCACCTGGCTTATCTATGTATGTTCATTGATTATAGGAACAGTGTTTATACTTTTGTTGTACCTCCATTGTGTTAGTGAATTAGTCATGGCAATGTACATTATGTTTGGGGAGAGTGATTTCTCAATGGGCTCGTGTGGGCCGGGAAAAGCCAATGGTGGCATAGGCAACACATTACTCTCATAACTGAAACTTTGGAAGCAGTACAACTGGAGAAAGTGGGATTGAAAATGTTGCAGAAGTTGAGGGTTCATTCACTGTTGGTGGTGTTCCACTTAAACTGGATGTTTCCAAGCTTTGAAATGGAACATTTGAAGGTGCATGTCTTAGTGTCTTTTTGCAAAAGGTCCATAGGGTGCATACGGTTTTCTCTGTGTTCTCTTTTCTTTTTTTTTCAATCTTTGTATTCAATTTCAAACCAGTACAGCCTGTTACAGAAAGTGGGCAGATGAAACAGCAGACAGTTAATTCACCGTGTGATTATAGCTTCAGTTCACTCAGCCAGAACACCATCCTACTGCGCAGAAGCAACAGACATGCCACACCTATAGCTGTAGTAACTAAGCCCCCGGCCCCCACTCCCACTTCCCCCAACCCTCCCCTAGACCCTCCATAAGTCTCATGTGTTGGATCAAACTAATAGAACTAAGTCATATAACATTTGACCCTAAGGTCTTGGAACCACCCCAGAAACAGGTAGGTCACATCCAACCTTGATACCCGCCTTTGTTGCTCACCAGTCCATTACCCTCGCTGATCTGTGATAGTCGAAAAACTATCTGGCTTGGGGGGCTGGAAGACCCAGAGTCAGAGCTCAGGCAGGGTTAGCAAGGAAAGTAAGGGGAACAAGCAGCCCGGGTAGAGGTAGCTTTGTAAGATATGTCTCCCTTCAGCAGTCTGCACGCTTCCTACGCCCGCCCACATCCGTGTGTCCCAGAATAGGTCAGGGGCCCTCTTGGAGCATGGCAATCTTAAGTATTGGGGTATTCAGATATATGGGCCGGCCAGTACCCCGAAATGTGCCACCTGCGCAGGCCTAGATAGGCGCATGTCGGTGCTGTGTTCCAAAGAACATAGCTTGGCTAGCAATGTCCCCCACATGGGTTTAGTGGCTGGGTTGTCAGCTTTTCAATTGAGGATCAGGTTTTTGCGTGCGGCAAAGAGCATTACATGTATGAGCGTGCGCTGGAGAGGGTCTGCGTGCCAATCCTCCCTCTGTGCCCCAAACAGCATTGGGCCGGGTGCCAGTTCGATTTCTACTCCATCAATGCATGCAATCTGTCCATGTATCATGCGCAAATATGCCCCAATAAGCATGCCGGACCACAGGTTGTGCCCCAAAAAGCCCACCCCCCCCACATTTTTGCCAGCATGCTGAAGAGTGTATGAGACCCATCCTAAATAGTTTGCTCGGAGTGTAGTACATCCATTGGAATATTTTGTGTTGTATATCACGATTTAGGATACTGAACGAAACCGCAGCAATGGCTTCAAAAAAGTCATACAGATCACCTGATTAGGACGGTTCAGCAGTATACCAGTTATGTCAATTTCCGTGATGCTGTCGGAGATGAGGCCCGGAGCTGACCACAGCATGCCAGGCAGATCAAAATTCGAGTTGATCCAGGCTTCTTTATCTGCGTCATTCAGTCTGACCAGTGGACTGACCTCGAGGTATGTAGGCGACTTTAATATGCGCCCCGTTAGCACTGGCAGCCCCTGTCGTGTCAGCACATGTGGCTGCTGTGCGAGGGTGGCCCGGTGGAATCAAGCATCTACTATTGGGCTGCTGGGGGCCAATCTTGCGGTCGTAGTCATCGACCTGCCTGCCAAGGCCAGGCATCCATGTATATACCCCTCTGCCGGTTTGCAGTTTCAGGGGCATTGAGGGTTGCCTCTGCGGCATCTACCCTTGCCAGCCAACATGTCTGCACTGTTTCACCTGGCCCACCTAGTTAAGGCCACAGCATCTGCCAGTGGCTGGTCCTCAGGTCATTGGCAGTGGAGTCAACCCCTGAAGCACAGTGTGATTATGTCGTCGCTTGGGGCAAACTCTGGGTAAGAGGCTGGGGCCCGGAGTCACATGGCTCACTTACCCTCCCGTCTATCCGCTATACTGTATTAGGTCTGTAAGGAAGGCATGGTATCAAGAATAGACAGATGACACAAGTGATCACAGTTCAAGCATGTTTATTAAACTGTATAGGTAAGGTAGAAAAACGCCTAATCTAAATGTAAATCTAAGATGGGAGCAAGCTCCAACCATCAAATTAAAATAAGGCAGTCCTAGTGCCGTCTTGTCAAAATGAAAAGGGCCTATACTAAGAAAAACCTATTGCCAATCCTTGCGCTAATTACAAAAAGAGTATGGGATAAGGTTTCACAAGAAAGAAAGAAGTGTTCACAAATGATAAGCCAGGATGTGTTATCCGGGGGTCTCTCTTCCCCAATTTTGAGCACGGGACAAGGTGGGACTCCTGAGCACAGCACATGCTTGCGCTTTCCCACCACGAGACAACAGTTCCGCTTTCAGATATCAGGGCCATCTGTGGTTAAGTCTCTTTTCTATACATAGTGTCTTGCCTCTGAGGACCTGATGGATTCAAAAATAACAAAAGTTCCTTTCTGCTTCTATGTTGGGTGATGTCTTTTTACCCCTGGATCCCCCTTTTATGGGCTCATATCCCCAAACAGTTCTTAACGATATCAGGACCTTCGACGGTTGGCTTTCCTACCTCTGATGGTCTGATAGATTCAAAATAAGTTCCTTTTGAATTTGCACTTGAGGTGATGATTCTTCACCACTGCACCCCCCTCTTCTGGGCTCAGACCCCTCTCAAATATCAGCCTCCCTCCCGTCGGATTCCCTCTGGCGTGTATTGAAAGACATTTTCTTGCTTGCTTTCACGTGTTGTTGGGGTGATAGCTTCTCACCCCTGAATGCCCCTACCAGAATGGCCTTCTGGTAACTGTAGTTTCAACCATAGGGTAATCGCCCAGAATTTCTCGAGTGACACATGTGTGGTGTCTGACTCCTCTGTAGCTGGTTTTCCCCTCTCGGATCAAACCAAGAGTTCTTTGTACTTTCTTCAATTACTCATTTGCTACTTTTGTTCAACGCAGTTCGGTTTCTTATTGGCTCTCCCCTCGACTCACCGACTGTGATGAACCTCTTGGATTTTCTTGTCTCTGCAGTCAAGGCCGGTACCACAGAGGCAAGCATCTCCCTTTGGCTTGGTTATCAGCGGAGGAGGGCCCCATTTTCCATTGACATCTGCTGCAACACACGCTGGCTACTTCTGTGGAGGTTTCACAGGCCTTGCTAGGAAAGGGCAAGGTCGTTTTTCTCCTTGTCACCCACTCGGTTCATGCCATCTTTCTCCTCCTCTTAAACTGCTGTGCTGAGTTAGGTCTGTTGTCCTGCGGTCTGCCTCACTCGTATTGTGCTCTCGTGATCCACATTTTATCCCTGTGTGGAAGGGAAAGGGCCATCAGGTGTGTGTGATTCTGGTCAATTGCCTGACTTTGCCTGACCCTTGTGTTGGGACATGCTAGGTAAATGGCTTTGGTGTTTGTCCATCGTCTTTAGTGGTGTGCGAAAGTGTTTGTGTCAGAAAAGAGGAGGGGGTAGTGTTTCGAAATGTCCTACATGGAAGGAGTAGGAAGAAGGGGGATACTGTATCTCTCCCGTCTGTGCCCCACTTCCACTCCCCGAGCACCCCCCTTCCAGGTGATCCTCCCTCACTGGTCCACCCCCAGGAACTGGATCCAATAGCGATCGCTGTGTCCTGGCCACCTGGATGACATATCCCCTGGGACTAGTTAGGGAGACACCTTTCGGTTTCTCACAGGTCACCCACAGGCAGCCACATTGCATTCCTCCCCTCAACAGCTCATCTGTGAGCTGTTTCGGCAGCGGGCAGTCAGCACTGCATTTCAGTGGCAATGTGGGTTAGGGTGGGGGGTTGCATCCGCGTTGGCGCTCCCGGCTTGGCAGTTCACATCAATGCAGACCCCACCTCTGATGACATGCAGGGGTTAAGTGGCCATTGAGCCAAAGATCTGGTCTGCTGACATTTCGGCCAGTCACCCTGCGCCAACACTCAAAGCCCAGGCACCTCACGGGTCAAGCGGGCCACCTCCCATCCAGTTGCCACACTCTCCCAAGCATTTGTTCCCCTCTGACACCATTATCAGGCATGGGGCGGTGACTCGAGGCCAAGAACTGGTCCCAGTCCAACGTTGTAGGAAGTCACTGCTGGACGGCAGGCCCGGACACTGCAGCTACTGTTCCCCACGATCTCCACCACCAACAGCTCAGCAATGAGGTTGGCTAATGAGCCATCCTGCGGGCATTCGTCTCCTCACTAGTACTCAATACTTCCACTGCAGGATTCTGGCCTCATATTGTGTCTGTGTTTCAGGTTACACAGGATACTCACAAGTGTCTCTCCAGTGTTCTCTTTTCTTGAAATATTTCTACCTATCTGCAGTGGTCTTCTTGGAGGTTGTTTTTTGTGGGGTGATAAAGACTGCTAAAATAAATTATAGTACTAGTGTTTCGACCTGTGTTATTATTTTCTATCCCTTGTTTTCCAAGTTTACTTAACCTTCCTGATCCTTTGTCCTGCAACCATGCAGTATAACGTCCTTTGTTTATTCTCACCCAGTTTATATATCCCTGTTTGTTTTTGTAGTGGTATTTTTTATACTTCTTTATATTTTTGTGTGTTTTTTCTATCCAGTTTGGATTTTTCTTTCCAAGGACCCAATGATTAGTATGTGCAAAGAGAACAACAGTGTTGTATGCTTAAATGTTGGATGTTATATAGTGCATGTGATGCACTGCATAAAAGATATGAGGGTCATAAAAACGTGTGCATTAAATTGTGTTTCTTAAAGTGTGTGTGTTCTTGAACTAATTGTTTTCTTTTTTTACAGACAGAAAGATATTATTTTTTTTAAACACAGATTGATAACCTTGGCTACGGTATTGCCCAATGGGGTGTTGAATTTCAGAGGTGAGGTTAACCGCAGCAACAACTGGGCAGGGTCGTAGCCGCTGGTTTGTTGGACCATACCTGCGGCTATAGGCCTCAATGTGCAAAGAAGTATGCTATTTGTACTTGTAAGAGTTCTTTCTAAGAATGATCTATTATGTATATATGTATGAAAATCTATGTGACCTACCTCCCCAAAGTTTCATATTGTAACCGTGGCTTGAAAGAAAGACAATTAACTCTAGCTGCGGCTATGAGTGATGAGTTATTTTAGAAAAGGTTTTTGAATGTAATTTCATTGTATTTGTGTATTTATATGTGATGGATGTTATTTCATTGTATTTGTATATTTATATGTAATAAGTAGTCTCTAAAAGGACTGTTTTGGAGTACACAGAGTGCAGTATTATACCACATATGATGTGCTCTCTTTATTTCCATGCACCTTATATAACTCCTTTTAACTAACATTGTATCACTACTGTCTCTTTTGTCATCCATATTCCATACTCAGATAGTTTTTTAAAATGTTTTTAATAAACGCGATTACACATGACCAACCGGTTGCACGGCATTGCTACCCATGGTTCAAAGTAGTACTATGTGCGGCTGTGGCTATAAACCAGCAAATGGCACGTCAAGTGTTCGTGGACGTGTGATATCCATGGCTACGAGGAGGGTTTAATGCAAGAGAACCGTGGCTATAGAAAAGGGAAGTGATTGGTCTTTTGTGGATCGTGCCTAGTCACAGCCAAGGCTAGTGTGTTTAACCACGCCTATCCTGCACACACCAGCTGCAGAGCGTTGCTAACCGTGGCTAAAAGTGGCACCCTGTGCAGCCGCGGCTGCACACCAGCAAATGACACTTTTTGTTGTTGAACGTTTTGGGCATGTGTAATAACAGCTGACCGGTGAGGCTATAACCAGCACGTGCGTGGGCGCATCAATGTTTTTTCATCTTCTCATTGGTTGTTCTGATAGACGTGGCTACTGTTCTAGCCGCGTCTATTGGACCATACATTTTCTGTGCAATAATCATATTTTTATGTGGTTGATACAGGTCATAATTTTATCTGTTTGTTAACTTGTGTGCTTAGTTGATCCCTTGTCTTATTTGTAGTTTTGAAGGTTGGCTTAGTTTTGGTTTTCAGTTCGTAGAAAATGTAGCCATGGCTACAGGCAGGATTTGTAGCTGCGTTGAATAGCAGCAGCTACTAGACATGCTAGGCAGGGTTGTGTATGTGTTTCAGTGTGGCTGGTGTTAATGTTGTAAATGTGTACTTCTTTGTGATAGGTTGCAGTGAATATGTGTCAGTCATTTTATTAGTTTTCTTACAATTTAGTTCTCTTTTTCTGCCTTTGATTTTGGAAAGAATAAAACCCACCATTTTGTCTAATTTTCTAATTGTGACTGCAGAACTCACACTGTGCTCATGTTGCCTGTGACAACATATTATTGGCATTTATCAGTTGTTTGTGACTGTTTTGTTGAAGGTTTTATTTGATAATTCAGTGGTCCTGCTGTATATGTGGAAAATGGGTGGGAACAATTGTTGGAAGTTGTTTATCAGTAATTAAAATGTATTTCAGTGAGGTGTATAATATAGAATCAGTAAATATACTTCTTGCACTCAAAATAAAGAATGATCACAGAGCAGTGTGTGTTCGAAAGAAGATATCCGTTAAGACAACCCTACCAAATGTATCCCCGAAGTGGTGACAACCTAAGGGAGGAACTCCCTTAAGGAATATGAGAAAGCGCACAGAGGAAAAAAACAGTGATGTCATACAAAGTATGCACAACGTCCCGAGACATTGAGTGAAGAGAATGTATAGACTTTAAAGAAACTAATGACAAAGTAAAGAATCGAGTGAACTCTCAAATGAAAAAGATTACATGTGCAGGAAATGCTGTAGAAAATTAACCATTAAAAAAAATGTTGCTGAAACGCAAGGTAGACTTAGTCATCATATAAGCTGGCTATACGTAGTGAATAGAACACAGGCAAAATTACCATTATAATGAAGCTGGACATCGGTACCATGAATTTAGTAGAGTTTGAACTGGAGTCCGAGAACACGATAGTGAGTGTCTCACTCCCATGTATTCCGATAGACCAAGTTGCAAGACCAAGTTCAAAGACCATCTTCATGGCAGAAGGCATGGGGATTAGAGATGCTGGGCTAATTGGGTGGGGAGGTAGCGCCATGCCCCATCGCCTTGCAACTGGGTCTGGACTTATGTGCTGCTAAGTGAACCCAAATGTTCCAGACCAGGCACAAGGGTGACAACCAATTGTAGTAGTTCATATAATAAAGGACCTTATAGTTTGAAGACCAATGAGAAACTGTGTATCTAATGTTTCTGATGATTACATGTTTTAGAGGTAGGCATACGTTGTCCAACTGATAGCCAATCACAGTTCTAGTCCTTATAGAAAAGTATACTTAGATGTTCCTCTTAGCATATCCCGAACTTTTTCATTATTGCCACAAAGTATGATGTAATTTTGGTATAAAGTCTATGTTTTGTGAAAAGATTGCTGAGAAAAACTGAGCGTACGTCCGTTGATGTTCGTTGTAAACTTCCTGTTTTAGATAATTGTTAATAAAACAGTACTTTGCCATCTTCCTGAGGTGGCTCGGTTATTTGGACTCGGAATTAATCTGTGTGATCCCATCCATTACATATGCACGTTCCTAAAGGGCCCTACACTCATGCTTTTTGGGGTGATCTGAAAATGTGTCTGCTTTAAAGAGATTTGTTTTGCTGGAGTGTGTTAATGTGTGGTTATCTAAAAGAGAACATATATTGGGTCTGGTTACAGGTCCGAAGATAACCCTGCCGGTGCTACCGGTGGGTTGCCGCCGGACCCGTAATATTTTACCAGCGCCTGACTTCCCAGTGACACTGGCTCATTATGAATCCAGCAGCCTGGGAAGTCAGGTTCAGGCAAAATTGTAAGCCCCCATTCCCATAGAGTCCTATGGCACTCTATGGGAGTGGGGACATGGAAGCATCGGCACCGTTAGCAACAATGCCAGTGCTTCCATGAACAGTCTGCCTACCATGGCTGCAATGCCCGGCAGGGCAGATCTGTTGGGCACAGCGGCCACGGCATGCAGACTCAGAGGTTGCCGATTGGCACCTATGTGTCCGGATCGGCAAACTCGTAATGAAGCCCATTGTCTTCATTTGTTTGTTGTTTCATGAAACCTCATGTTTAATTTAATGACAAATATGTTTGATTGGTTTTATTTCAATGTATACTCATAAAGAATATAGGAATGGTATTAGTTGTGCAAACTCCTATAATAGGAGTAAAAAAGAAGTAGAATGTATTTTCTGGTGCAAATTGTCGCAGTAAATGAAGGTGTACTATGGGCTTCAGCAATGCAATTTCGGTCCACAAATAATGGGGGTAATTCATAGATTACCGCGCATTAGTAGTGCAGAGAGGAGCGTGCGCCAGCGTGCGACAACCGCGTGTGCCAAACTGCATTTACGCCCACTGCATATTCATGGATTACCCAAGCCATTTCTAGCCGTGGTGCAGCGAACATCCAGCAGCGCCAGTAACACCCCCAAGAACGCCCCTTGCTGCGCTAACACAGGGGAACCCTACACCCCTTACCATGGCCCGCAGGCAGCCCACACCACAGGGAACCCCCCTAAACCCCTGACCATGGCCCGCAGCCATCCCCTCACCCCTGACCATGGCATGCAGGCAGCCCACGCTACAGGGGACCCCCCTACACCCCTGACCATACCCCACAGGCAGCCCACACCACAGGGGACACCCTACACCCCTGACCAGGGCCCACAGGCAGCCCACACCACAGGGGACCCCCCTACACCCCTGAAAATGGCCTGCAGACAGCCATTACCCCTGACCATGAACCCGCAGGCAGCCCCTCACCCCTGACCATGTCCCACAGGCAGCCCACACCACAGGGGACCACCCTACACCCCTAACCATGCCCCACGGGCAGCCTACACCACAGGGGACCCCCCTACACCGCTGACCATGGCCCGCAGGCAGCCCTTCACCCCTGACCATGGCCCGCAGGCAGCCCACACCACAGGGGATCCCACTACACCCCTGACCATGCCCCACAGGGGACCCCTGACCCCTGACCATGGCCCACAGGCATCCCACGCCACAGGGGACCCCCCTGCACTCCTGACCACCCAGCATGCAGCCCCTCACCCCTGACCATGGCCCGCAGTCAGCCCACACCACAGGGGACCCCCTACACCCCTGACCAGGCCCCGCAGGCAGCCCCTTACCCCTAACCATGGCCCGCAGGCAGCCCACACCTTAGGGGACCCCACTACACCCCTGACCATACCCCGCAGGCAGCCCACATGGCACCATACACCTGCGAGCCCCGACTCATGCCCCCCCTCCAGTGACAGGCACCTGCCAGCAGGCACCGACTCATGTCCCCCCCCACCAGTGACAGGCACCTGCCAGCAGGCCCCAACTCATGCCCCCTCCCACCAGTGACGGGCACCTGCCAGCAGGCCCTGACTCATGTCCCCCCCCACCAGTGATGGGCACCTGCCAGCAGGCCCCGACTCACGCCCCCCCACCAGGGATAGGCACATGCCAGCAGGCCCCGACTCATGTCCACCCAACCAACACATTGTCACAACATACATGCATGTACCAAATGTCCACCCAAATGCCACCCCACACAGCCCTTCCACAGTGCAACTCCACACCCAGCCATTGTCCCCACTTCCCAGTACAGGCCCCATGGCATGTCATGCACAGAAGCATACATGCATTCACCCAAAGACGTGCCCAACATGGCCACACACCACCGACACATGACTGAGGCAATGACGACTGACACATGCACCAAACTAATGAGAGCACACAACACAAATATATGAACAGATGAAAATGTATTACAATAACAGAAATCTCACAAATGAAAACCAACCATGACAAGGATAAATAAATGAAAGTTAACTAAACTGAAATGCTAATCCCCAAAAATCTGTGATCAAAAATATAAGAAAAACATCAAACTGGTCAATGTCCAGAAAAATGAAAATCAGAATCCAAAGGGTACATGAAAAAAAAACATTCCATCACGGGTGTGAAAAATCAGAAAATAATGAAGTCCACAGTTCCACAACTATATACAATGAAAGTTCTCAGGGTCCATGATCCCAAAACCAAATGAACTATGTACGAAAAGTGGAGCAAAGTTCATCAACTCCCAAATAAAAATGAAACGAAAGGAAACCTAAGCCTAATAAACTATATATAATGGCGGTGGGCTAGTCCTACCTACGGATCACTTCTGTTGTTAATGTCTCTGGCCAGGGCATCATTGAACTCCATGTTGATGTCCCGGAGGCGGGCCTGGGCACTGTCCTTGAGGGCTCGCAGGGCCATCACCATGGTGTCCTCCAGCTCCCTGTGAGTCTCCTCAAGGAACGCTGTCTGCCTCAATGCTCGGCGCATGGAGTTCTCCACCCTGACCATCGTGAGCCGTGCCCTCTCCGCCCGCCGCCGCTATGCATTTATCTGCTGGCCCAACTGCTGCAACATGGAAGACACACATAGTCGAGGGTCCTCCTGGCCATTGGCCGATGCCTGCCCCTGTGATGTAGACGGCCCCGAGGCCTGACGCGTCCCACGTCGAGCCTGCCCTTAGCCTTAATGCCAACTGCCTCTACAACCACAACTGCCCCCGGGAAGATGGAAAAACCTGGGGCTGTGGTGCACGTGCCCTTATTGATGGTGCCTGCACAACCTCCATTGGCAGGGGTCCAGTTTCTTGGGTAAACACCTCTGCTGACCTCTGACTCCTGACTGTGGCAGGGATGTGATCTCCACCAGCATGGTGGCTTGGGCAGGTCCACAGAGGGCCCTGGTGGCATGTGGGCCAGAACACGGCATGGAGTACGACTGGCGCATATTGAGTAAAGAGGAGGAGAGGGTCGCAAGGGCGCCCTGCACATGGGGGAAACCCGCGACCATGAGCCTTCCCAGCCGGCTTACGTTGGCACACATCTGTTCGTGATGACATACGCGGTCCCCCCGGAAAGCACGCACATCATCACGAATGTCATTTGTGAGCAACGTGATACTGATTGGGATGGGATCAACCCTGTCATGGATCGCCACGTCTGCAGGTAGAGGAGTGCCGGTTGACGTTTGCTTCCCCCCTAGATGCAGACCGGCCTGGGACGGGGCATCCCTGCTGGTGCATGATGATGCAGTGTCAGTATCAGGGACAGGAACATGCACAGGCCCCTCCACGGTGACCTGTGCTGCCTTCTGCCCCTGCCCCTGGACTGCACCACTTGCACCAGTGGAACCACCCCCACCAGGCCCCATGTGTGTATCTGATGCGGCCTCCTCCTCCTCACCCACCACCAACCTGGATGCCTCTGCACCATGTTCCTCTGTGGACAGCCCCTGAGTGGGCTCACCTGCCCCTACCACTGCTGAGGAGCCCACTTCCAACCTCTGCCTCTTGGGCATCCCCTCGGCAGGCCCAGCCATGGACGCGGTACCAGTCCCCTCGCACCCAGAAGATGACATGCCCTGTGAGGGTGACTGGGCCATGCGTCCCCACCTGGTGGAGGCATCCCCGCCGCTCTTCTCCACAGCGCCGTCTCTGCCCTCTTCCTCAGTCGCCACTGTAGACGGGGAGAGATTGAACACAAGCATCAGTGTACTGAACAATAGTCTCCTATTCACAAATCAATTGCACCCGAGTGGCACTGTGAAACGTCACTTCCATCATCACCTTCCACAACACATACGTCAGTGCAAGCAACACACATGCAGAAACAGGAATGGCACATGCAACAGACATTTGCATCCATGTCCAAGGAACCGTTGGAACATCCGATGGGGGGGCTGAACCTTACATGCATCATGGGACATGCTGATCACATGTGCACACACCACCGGGCAGTCATGCATCTGGCCATGTCTACCCCCCAACACAGTGGATTCATGGAGAACTAGGCCGCATCAGTGAATTCACACATCGTCATGGACATGTGTCATGCATCCATGACATTTCCCAGTCACACACACACTACTCAGACACACGCACATGTACACCATGCATGCCCATGACAGTGACAGCAGCATCCATGTCTCACACCCCAAACATGGCCAAGTACAGACACAGGCATGCAAACATGTGTAAATTCTCACATGCTGCTGCGTATTATGCATTGCAACACATACACCATCCTTGTGGAACACACCTGACTGGACTCACATGCAGCACCATCATGTTCCTGCACACACACATCTATACATGGCCCGTGTCACACATACAGCCAAATTGCAAACTCTGCAAAACACTGTGTTGCACGAGAATGCATGGGCACTTACCGCTCGACTCCAGATGGGTCTGCATCTCGAGGACCTGGTGGTGAAGCACTAGGTGAATGCAGTCCAGGACCCTCATCTGCTGGATGGTAAGCTGGCCCCCTTGCCCCACTGCATCCTCTGCATCCAAGCGGCGCCGGGCCTTCTTGAGGGTCCTGGACTTGTCCTCCCAGCGCTTCAGGACGTGTTTCATGTCGCTGGGTGCCATCCCTCTGCGTTGATGGCACCCACATTGTCCTCCCAGATCCTCATCTGTGCTTCCTTGTCGGCACGCAATGGTGTGAAGAGGGCATCATACTACCCCAGGACTTGCTCCACCAGGATGCCAACTTCATTTGCACTGAAGCTGGCAGCCCTCTGCCTCTCTGCCGGGGGGTTGCCACTGGTGCCAGATGGTGTGGTGTCTTACATGGCAACCCCCGAGGCAGGTGTGGGTGGGCAACTGGGTCCTGCGGCTGGCTGTGGAGTGATGGAACACCAGTCGGGAGTCTTCTGTTCCAGTGGGGGTGGTCACAGCAACTGGACCCCTGCTGATGGCTGATTTGCAGGCACCAAATAGCAGGGCATGTTGGCATCAGGCAGGCAGGCAGGCAGCAGTAGATGGCTCATAGGAGGATCCTGGGGCTTTGGGGAGCAGGTAAATGGCCTTGTGCACAGGTGTGCAGTTTTCCGTGTGTTGTCGCGTGGCCAGCTTGATGCAGAATGAATCTACACGTGCAAAAGCAGCATGTCAGCGTGAGATTGCGTGAAATCCGATGAAAGGCCCTTAACGCGTAAGCAGGTGAGTGACGTTACACGTGTGGGTGTTTCTCTGGGTACGGGATAAAGGTTAGCGCAGGCCAGCAGTTCGCTGTACGTGCTTTTCGTGTAGACCCACGTGTGTGTTTATTCCTCTTGTGGTTTGACACGCGATTACTTCACAGCGGATAGAGTTTGTACTTCTTCTTTTGGCAGGGGTGTTGCCTACGCGCACAAGCACGTGTGTTTTTCTTTTCCACGCAAGGCAGACGGTTAGTTGCGCACGCTATTTTTCCCACTGTGGTTCCCCCTGTGCATCGCGTACCCATTTTCAAGGTGATAGTAGTCTGCGTGTTCCACACATACGCGTTTTTTGGTGTCCCTGGGTGCCACAGCCTACTGTGGGAGGTTTATTCCACGCAGGTGGGCTGCCAGGGGTTGCGTGCAAGTTTAGTATCATTTTATGGGGTGCCTGAGCGTTGTGTGACCCGTCATATCACCAGGGGTCACAGACAGCCTTGCAGGAGCACAGGGGTGTGTCTAACATTGCATACCCTGCCCCCTTCACCCCAATTGCCCAGGACAGTTGTTGAGTGCACCATTGGCAATATACTATCTGTGCCATGGTTGGGAGGCCACCAAAGGTAAAGGGCGGGAAAGTTGGGCATCCTCCCAGAGTTGTGTGTGGTCGGGGATGTGGCCAGGGTGGCCGCAGAGGGGGAAGAGACAGGGGTGCACCCCTGGGGCAGGATGTCCAGCCACGTGCTGGTGCAGCCATGCCACCACCCCCTGTGGCTCTGGGAGATGCAGCTATTGCATCCGACCCAGGCGCCCATATGACCGGACAGTCAGTTACATCGCTGTCACAGGCCCACCGGTAGTGGTAGCTGCAGGTGCAGCTGTGGCAACCGCCACCAAGCCTCGGGGTCAGCCAGCGCATGATGCGTTGGAACCTGAGGACTCCCAGGCAGAATTCCAGGTGGTCAGGAAGCACAGGCCACGTGTGTCCTGGGTTGCTGTGACCGAGGCACATGAATCTCGGGCAGTGTGACATCTGCTGCCCCAAGCAGCCAGGTGGTGGTAACTGCATGGGCAGATGCAGCCAACACCACCCCGGCTGTGAGTCTGCCAGCCAGGACTGTGTCGGTCACAGACCTTGGCACTGCGGCAGATGTGGCGCTGGGTCCTGGCAACAGCACCCAGCAGCCACTGACTCAAGTCAGGCCTTCCATCCTGGTTGTGCCAACCACTCCCATGGTCCAGTCCTCCAGTGCCACTGCCCCTACTGATCAGGGTGACGTTGGCCACTTAGGGTCCGTAGCAGCGCCGAAGAGGAGGAAGCGTGCTCCTGTGCAAGAGGCTGGGACCCTAGACAGGGCTCCAGCCTCTGGCATGTCGAGGAATAAGCCTTTCAACAAGCAGGAACTGGACTTCCTTGTGGGCTACGTCTCAGCACACAAACGCGATATCCTGGTGGGTCTACAGTGCCATACTATGCCTGCCTACCGTTGGGTCCACTGGCAGCATATTGCAGATTGTGTGAATGCCATGGGATTTCAGGTGCGCACAGCTCAAGACTGCTACAAGCGTTGGAATTACCTCTGACGCTGTGCAAAAAAAAGCATGCCTCCAATAATGCCATGACTCAGATGACTGGCAGTGGGCCAGCACCAGAGGAGGATGCACTCACTCATCACGAGGAGATCGCTGCAGAGTTTATCAAGGCAGAATTAATCCATGGAGTGGGAGAGATGATGGATTATGATGCATCGTCCGGTGAGTGTTGATGTGCGTTTGTCCAAGACATGTGTGTTTGGCTTGTGTGATGATGTGTTGTGCTTGACTGCCACTACATGCTATGTATACATGGTTGTCATGTGTGAGTCATGCAATGCTTCACTGATATGTGCCTGTTGTGATGCATGCAGGATATGTGATGCGCACAGGGACTGTCCTCATCACCACACATGCACCCTACTCACATGCAAGTCACTCGGCTGCCCCTCTGGTACATGTTCTGGTCTCCAACCTTGACTCTAACACTCCCTCTGTCCTCATCCTACTAGTTCTCTCCTCTGCTTTTTACACAGTCAACCATTCCACCCTCCTAAATTGTCTCTGTGACAACCTGGGTATCACCGATCAGGCTCTGGCCTGGGTGACCTATTTTCACTCTGATTGACCCTCCCAGGTTCAACTTGGGTCCTTCCTATCCTCTATCTCCCTCTCTACCTGCGGTGTTCCCCAGGGGTCTAACCTCTCACCCTGGCTTTTCAATCAATACCTGGAAACTCTCTCGCCTACTGCATTTCCATTTTCTGCTCAAATTTCCAGTGCTATGCTGACGACATCCAACTCATTTTCAGGCATCCCTCAGCCACCTCCGCTCCTTCCCTCATCTCTGACTGCCTAATAGCCATTCAAAATTGGTGTGCCGCAAATGATCTTTGTTTAAACGCCAACAAGACTGAGATCCTCCGCATTGGTACATCCCCTGCATCCTTTCCCCTCACTCTCTGGCCGGCCTCCCTTGGGTCTCCTCCTGCCCCTAGCGGTGAAGCTAAAAACCTTTGGGTCATCTTTGACTCCACACTTTCCTTCTCCGCACACATCTCGGATGTCTCCAAAAAGTAAAACTTCTTACTGTACCTCCTTAAAGACATTCTTCCTTTCCTCTCCTTTCCACAGAAGCTCCTTGTCTCCCAAGCTCTGATTCTCTCGAGGTTGGACTACTTTAACAGCCTCTTTCTAAATCTACCTTCCTCCACTCTCCGCCCTTTACACCTAATCCAGAACAGGACTGCAAGCCTTGTCCTGGGCCTCAAGTCCTGGGATTGTATCTCTCTGGCTCTGAAATCCCTTCATTGTCTCCCTGTGGTCACAAGGATTACATTTAAAACCCTTTGCATTGTCCACCAGGCTTTCTGGGGCCTGGGTCCTAATTACCTTCAACTATCCCTCCGTAAATACCTCCCCTCTCGCGCCCTTCGCTCCTCCTCCTCAAACTCCCACAGGGTCAGCTGTTTTTGAAAGAAACGGGCTGGTGCTAGATCCTTATCGTCTTCAGGGGCCTCCCTCAGGAACTGCCTACCTGCCACCTTGAAACATGAGAACCATCTACGGTTCTGGAAGCTCCTCAAGACCTTACTCTTCGCCTCTGCCTTTGCCTCTCTTCTCCCCTGCTGATCTACTATCTCTCTCAGCAATGCTGCACCTGGCCACCTTCTGCCCTTCGGACCCAGGTACCGGCTCATCCTGCCAACCTCCTGCACTACCTCCTGGCCACCCCTTGCTCTGGGGTGTGTATCTGTACCCATACAGGCACCCCCCAATCTTCTTCTGCACTTATCAGATACTCCCTTTCTGGCTAACCTCGCACTTGGCCACTCACAGGCTGCATTTCCACTGTTTTGGATCACCATATTTCTTTATTTATTTACTTAATATTTATCTTGTCCTCTCTTATGCTCTGCACTCTCCAATGTGTCCCCCCACATGCACTTTCCCCCTTTCCCTCCCCATGCACTTGCGCATTCGCAATGTCACTGGGCCTAGTAAGATCATTGTTTTTGTTTTCTCCCCTGTTCCCCTCCCTTTGCCTGGTCACGCTCTGAAACACCTGTGTACGAGCAGAATATGAATAAATTATCATATCATATGGGGGAGGGTAGCTCAGCGGCAACGTGCTCGCCTTGGAAGCAAGATGACACGAAGCAACACAGGTTCGATCCCCGGATCCGCGCTTAGAAACATCTGGGTATTTAAGCGAGTTATAAATACGCACCTGAGACAAAAACAATTACACAACTGAAAAACAATTCCTGTAACAGTACCTCGATGCCCACGGGCTGTGTGAGCGCATTAAAAATGCAAAAATAAAATGCACTCAGCACTCGGCCTATCTGATCACATGACTGCCGTGTATGTGTGGACAGCCTGCAAGGTGGTCCTCCTCACAGGCACGCTTCCTTGACTCTCTAAACCCCTGCAGCTCAATTGCAACATGGCACTGGTGAGTCACATGTTGGACTATTGCAATTGCCTGTTCCAGTTCCTGTGTACATTCACACTTCCCTCTGCAAACCTGCAAAACATGTACTGTGGTGTACATCCTTTGTCCTTGGTGCAGTGTGTCACACTCAGACTGTGCAGATGGCAGTGCCTCCCCGTGGACATGAGTGCCCATTCATGCTCCATGAGAATTCCATATATGCCCCTATGGGTCCTTGACAGGCTGATCATCGTGGTACGTCTCCAGGATTATTTAAATGTTAAGATATTTGGTCATCCATTCGACGCTCACTCTGGGTCAGTCCCTCATCACGCACAAGTTTAGGGTCTCCTTGTCTGTGTTGTGCACAGGCCTCACCCTGTTACAGGCCCCCTGCCTCTGTTCAACTGGTGTTGTGACTTCTGCATGCATGGGTGTACTACTGATGGTTCCTCATGTGTCCTGCTTAATGTCCACTTCTCATCTGCTGTAGTGTCATTTGACTGTCGAGATGCAATTGACGCATGCCAACACTGTCTGTCATTGCACTGTTCTCTGGTCAACCTTTCATTGCCATGCACTGCCTACCTGCAATTCCCCAAAGGGTGGGGGTTCACTGTATCCATGCAACCCAGTGCATGCACTTTGTACATGATGGCTGCACTTGCCCTACTGCTGTCTAATGTTGGAAGTTGAGGCGGTACACATGCGCTGCACTGCACCCAACCACTTCTGAACCATGTTCTGGCCTTCAACATGCCTACGCAATGCTGCTATGTCAAACTGACCTGGCATGTATGTTCCCATGTTCTTCCCTTCACTGTATTGAAACACACTAGTGTAGGTGCATCCTGTGACACATGTACTCTGTATTGGTGATAGTTGTTGAGTGCTGCATGTCAACATGCATATTACATGTGTCATGGTGTGTTTGGTTTCACTTGCCGCTGTGGCTATTTGGGTGTTCCGCCATGCTTATGCTACGTGCCATCTCTTTGTTGTCATCTCTCATTTCTGCTTTGGATCTGTGCCTGCCAGAGGTTGTGTGTGATGCAGGTGATATGCAACATGCAGTACATGTGTAGGCTTCTTCGGGATACCCTTGCATTTCAATGCCACTGGATGCATGTCAGAGTTTGAGTTCTGTGTGACATGTGTGTTTCATGTGTTGGCTGTCGATGTTGTGATGTCTATGTGTGTGGTAGTTGCTGCTGACATGTGTGCTCATGCTTCTTTTGTTTACATTACAGGTGATGAGGCACTGGAGGATAAGGATATGATTCCAGACACGGTGGTGGCTTTACGTCACCAACCTAGCACCACTGGTGGTCGTGGGGTGGTAGACCACGAAAACCCATTGTTGTTCCAGGCCATCGTGTCCAGGGCTGACTATGAGTTTAGCTCTGATGAACTCTCTGATCACACTGTTGAATTGGATGTGCATCATGATGTGTCAACGCCAGTGAGTGATCCTGCAGTGGATGATCTTCTGTCCGCGAAACCTGCAGTGAGGGTAGTGCCCTCAAGGGGCCAGGCAGTGTTGGAATATCCGCCTCTGGTGGTTATGGGTACACGGTCACACTCCACACCAGTTGCTCGTGTTCCTGGGGCATCAGGTCGATGGAGGGATGCAGTCCAGCAGCCACGGGCGGTGCCAACCCAGCATGGACCACGGCTCCTTGGGCCCAGCACGTGTAGTGTGCGGCAACGCGGTGGCCTGCACCACCGGGGACCACTGAATGGGAGCATGCCATGTATGCCATAGCACAGCAACAGGGGAGAGCAGTTGAGATGATGTCTCAAGGCATAGAAAGTGCAGCCTGTTCCATCCTCACCCCTGAGAGGCAAGTGGAGCTCCATCAGCAGGCAACGCGGTCCATGTGCCGCTCACCCAGGCTGGACATGACAGCCTCCGACAGGGCACGTCGGGCTGAAATGGTGGCTCTGCGTGAAGCACTTGCTGCTCAGGCAGAGGCACACAGGGTGGCCCTGAGGGAAGAACACCAATCCCTCAGATCTACTCTGGGTGTGCTAATGATGACCCAGAGGACGCGGTCAGAAGAGAGGATGAAGCAGCTTGAAAACACCATCTCGGCTGACCTCCATGCAAGCTGAGAGGCGCTCTGTATGTCATGTAAGGCTATGCAGGCAGAACTCCGTCATACACGTGAGACCTTGCAGGAGGAAGCACGTGTATCACGTGATGTGCTGCATGCAGACTTACATGCCATAGCCATGCCGGACCGGGCTTACCAGGCTAGCATGCTTGCTGCCGTGGAGGGGCTTGCTGCGGATAGGCGTGGTCAGGCAACAGGGGGCACAAAGTTATGGTGGCTTTAGCTGAATTTCCAGGGGTTTGTTGCATTAAGTTCTCACCTTAACGTCCCTGCAACTAAAGTTTTTTCCTTGAATTGTAAGGGTTTTGTTATTACATAGATGTTCACCGCACATGACCAGTGGCCGTAGCCTACTGCCATGCCCACTGTATATGTAGAACACTATCAGACCACTGGTTTTGTTATTCCATAGTTTTTTCAAATGCTTTTAGACCACTAGGATGGTCTGCGGCCATAGCCTTTGGGCGTACCCACTGTCCATTTTAAAATTCTACCAGACCACTAGCCATGGCCTACGGATTGCAGGCTTTGAGAACTCACTATGTTTTTAGTCAATACACAGTGAGATAAAATGATTTGCCATGGAGCGCACACTTTGGTTAAGCAGCGTTCTCCAAGCGGTACACCCCTTTTCAGTGCCATCATTTTGGTGCAGGCCGATATGACATGCCCATTCCACTGCAGCGCCCATTTCAGCACGCCCTTTTCAGCGCAAAAGCCATTCCGCCGCCGTTATTTTGGCAGCGAGGGATGTTTGGACATGGCTGACATTGCAGCCACGTCTAAATGCCTTCATGCCAATGAAGATCACAGGACTGCACTGCAACAAACCTTGCCACCTCCCACTTGCGTTGCTTTTCTGTTAAATTAAATTAAATTAAATTATTTAAATATAAAAAGAAAACATACTGCCTTGAACCCTGGTCTGCCAGAGTTCGAGGCCCAGAAAGTGCGCAAGACAAAATAGCATTGGGTGTTTTAATGAACACCAGAAAAATAACCTGGGAGAAGAAATCTTTCAATAAATATGCTGGCAAAGTATAAAAGGTACTCACCTTTTAAACCCAGAAATCTGTAGTGAAATATTCCATGGAAAACAAAATCCCAATATGAAACAAGTGTGTGTGGTCTTGTGGGTAAGCTTCTACATCGGGAACATGGCAACCTGAGAAAAATCCTGGTATCCAAATACTTGAGCAAGCTTACCAACCTCAAAAAATTAAAACAAGGGATTGTATCCGCCCTCTGAAAGAAATGTACGCTGTCCACCCACATGTATCCTTTACTGGTGCCCTGAAAAGCAACCACAATCAGGGGAAAATAACTGCACCAGTGTCCAGGATTGCAAACTCTCTTGCCACATCATGGGCAAATATTCATGACTTACTTGCCCTCTCATTTCCCCTCCTCACCCCATGTCCGTATTTCAACAATACACTGCTTTATAAAGCTAACTTCAAAAGTACACATGCCATAGTGTTGCTCAAATATATCAATCCTTATAAAACTATGTTAGGCAAAAGTGTACAATTGTGGCATTTCCCCCCCCATTTTGACTGTGAGACTACAATTACCAGAATGCAATTCAGCAAAAGGCAAAAAAATGGTCTTAGTGCAAAACTTTCAAGGACTGACAGTAGCACAGTTTAAAAAAAGGAAATTATTCAGATGCCCATTTGGTCACCCATGCATGACCCTGCTTAGCTTCAAAGTGGGTCTGACCATGCTTAGCTTCAAAGCAAGAAAAGGGCCAGTCCATTCCTCTAAGTGGTCTTGTAAGTTTGGTTCATTTATCAGGCAACATGGCCTGAGTAGGCTGTCCCCTTTCTCACTTTGAAACTAACCAGCGTATGTCCTAGTTACTGCATGAATGGGAGACCTGGGGCCAGATTACAGAAACTTTGCACCGGTGCAAGTGCAAAGTTGCACGGTATTAGCACTAGGGCAAAGTTTGCCCTATTTTTAAATACACTGGGACACATTAGAAAACTATTGCACCATGACAAGTGCAGTTAGACATATTAAAAGCATCAGGCCAAAAATTGCCCTAGTGCAAAAAAGATACATTTTTATGCATTTTTGCATCAGGGCAAAGTTTGCCCTAGTGCTAATACCATTCCGTATTAGCACTAGGGCAAACTTTGCACTGGTGCAAAAATGCAGTAGAAATGCATCTTTTTTGCACTAGGGCAATTTTTGCCCTGGTGCTTTTAATATGCCAAACTGCCCTTGTCATGGTGCAGTAGTTTTCTAGTGTGTGCCAGTGTTTCTAGAAATTGGGCAACCTTTTCCCTAGTGCTAATACCGTGCAACTTTGCCCTTGCATTGGCGCAAAGTTTGTGTAATCTGGCCCCTGGATGGCAATTGAGTCACTGGCCATGGCCTTTGGCCATAGCCAGTTTATTCACCCCCGACATCACTATAGTTATAAAAATGTCTACAAAAACAGCCAAAAAAAGAAATGCTACCCACCTCATCTGTGCCAGCTCCCCCCACTCCCCAGATGGCTTCCTCACCTCCCTTGCCCTCTCCCTTTCACCCCAGAGCACACGCTGCTTCGCTTTCAGATGTTGGCTATAGCTGAGGCTACAGAAAGCTTTGTGTTGCAAACTTGGTCCCTGGACCCCCTCCAACTTCCAAATTTCACTCTGTGCTTTCTAGCCATCCACCCACATCTACCCTGATGGCATTTGTATGTTTTTTGACCTGCAAATAGCTTTTTACTGAGTTTCATTTTCCCTTAACTTCGACTATAGCCGTGAATATCTCTCTAATCAAGAGAAAACAAGATAGGGGTCATTTCATTTCTGAAAACCATGATCCTGCAATGCACCATTGGAGGTATAGCTATAATTTTTGGGGAAGGTGGCACCCCTTCTCCGACAAATTTTAAAATAACTCTGGCATGGAGTAACCCCAAACCATGCATGGATCGCGAGTCAACACTTCATGATCAAGTTGTATCGACCTGGTCCAAATCCGTCCAGCGGTTTAGACTGTGCGCTTTGACCTTTTTTGTCTATCGGAAAATGAATGGGATGACGCTGCACTTTTGGAAAAAAATCTTTTGTTGACGCTTAATAACTTTTTTATTGTTTAATGAATCTTCACGAACCTTTGCAGTCTGGGGGCCCGCATTTATGTGTATACATTGATATAGCCGTTATGAAAGTAGCTACTCAGAATTTGTGGGTAATGAGATCATTTAAGTATGGTGTTTCATAGATCATTGACATTTTCCAAAAATTTTCTTAAATTGAAGGAAGTGAAACCCATTTTTTTAATGTCTTTTGGTTGAAATGAATGGGGCAGCATAAACTTTGAAAAGGTGCTACAGTTTCCTAATCTAAAACGATAACTTATCATGAAACATTTGTGTGACCCTATCAGATGAAAAATTACTGATTTCAGTGTTGATATCCAGCCTTTTTGTGCGTCTCTGTGAGGATTTTTTTCAAATCGGAAAATGTCTGCTATTACTGGCAAAAACAGATGAGCAGCGTTGTAAAAGAGGAAAGTGTTTCCATTAGAGGGGTATACAAGCTAAGTCGTCGAAGTGTACGAAAAGAAGTAGTGGAACTGTGTTCCCTGGTGGCCTGTACCTACTCCACACAAACCACATTGCCACACCCCGTTCATCGCACAATCCAACCCCCCCCCCCAAACACACTTGCTGTTTAAGGGAATGTTCAGTGCAGTGCATATTAGTACAAGTTTCAACTTCTTCCTACACTTTTATTTTAAAACTGAACCGTTTCGGAATGGTTTCTTTTCAAAATAAAAGTATAGGCTAGGCACAGTTAAACCTTTTTTAAAAAGTACGACGCAACACTCCCAACCGCTCTCACCCACTTCAACCACTGTCCGAGCTCCATTGATGTTCTGCATCAGTAAACAGAAGGAAAGTGGGTCATTTTACATCTGGTGGCTGAAAGATAAAGGTGTATTACCAAGTGTAAAATACACATTATACATATCTAGAAACAGAGAGGGAGAGAAAGAGGGAGCGAGAAATAAGTAAATTGTCATTGCCAACAGAGGTGCGCACTGGTTCAGGGTTCGTATTGTCAGTGGTATGAACGGGACTGAGGGGAGGAGCTAAATGTTGAATGATGCGTGCGCTCTGAATATAGGATGCTGGCTGTTTTGCATAAAAACAAAGTGCATTTTGGGAACATAAGAATGACCACCAATTTATCAAACATGTCTGTGCTAATAATTCAAAAGTGCATTGCTTCTGAGCATGCAATACACACTTAATATGGTGCTCATTTCCTCTGTCAGAATAGTCACCCTGGCAGACAAATGTGAGCAAAGCATGAGACGTATATGGTATGGTTTATTTGTAAAGCGCCTATACACAAAGCAAGTGTCTCAAAGGATGGAGGGAACAAGGGGAAAAAAGACAACAGTCATTCAGAGCCCTTGAAATTCTGAACGATACAAGTCTGCACAGGCAGAGTGGGTGCATGGAACAGTGCATATAATAAAACGAATAATGTACATGACAGCAAATAGGTCGGATGATGATCTGAGTTTTTCCAAGTTTATTGAGGCGCCACCATGCAAGGAGGGTAGACAAGGGAAAAACAGATAGGCAATCTTCAAGGCATGGGGCATTCAGATCGCGCAAGTGTGCAGATAGGTGCAGGAGAGGTGGAGGGGACAAGTCCATTGGGGTCGGGACCAAGTGCGCCCAGTCAGTCAGAAGCTGGGGTAAGTGCTGATAGATGCCATTCTCAAGGGTCATTGACCAAGTGCAGTAACGATCCAGCAAGTGCAAGCCCAGAGGCAAGTGCGAGAGGACTGATGAGGGTTCCAGGGACCTGTGAAACTCTGAGGTACACCAGGCAACCAGTCAGAAGGCTGCGTGGAAAAGGAGGGAGAGAGAGATGGAGCGGAGAGAAAGGTTAGGAGGGTAGAGGGAGAGAGAAGGAAGAGGAGAAGAGGAATGTCTTAAGGAGTTTCCAGAACATGCAGCTGTGGACGGTTTCATTGTTTAGGTTTGGGTTGTTGAGCAAAGGACAACTTCCAGATGGAGTCTGTAAGATGTGCGCAGCTAAACTGCATGCCTTGAGACAAAGCAGCAGTTGAGGGCAGAGAGCTTTCTCAACAGCGCTTTTTCTTGTTCTGGCCAATTCCTCCCCTGACTATTATTTAAATGTGACTGTTGGAAAGGCTTTACAGGGTGTGCAGTTCGGACAGAAAACAACTCAAGTTGACAGAAGAGAGTTGCTTAGCAGAAATCTGTGTGTAGAAAAGGTAACCCATG
This sequence comes from Ambystoma mexicanum, assembly GCF_040938575.1. Taxonomy (NCBI): domain Eukaryota; kingdom Metazoa; phylum Chordata; class Amphibia; order Caudata; family Ambystomatidae; genus Ambystoma; species Ambystoma mexicanum. Next base: position 936,034,891 of record NC_090928.1, on the reverse strand, counting down.
ACATTGGAATTTTAGTAGTGCATGCTCAGTTTTGGGTCAAAAACAAGAGTTAGGTTGAAGGCAGACTGCTGAAAAGAAATACATTCTGCAGAGCCATTGAATAGAACGCCTCCTCCTCATGATGATGCTGTCACAATACAGCAGACCAAACAGTGTGTACAGCACTGACCGCATACGGATTAGCATAATGTTGCCTTTTCAGCATGAACACATGCTCACTATTTTAGATGTTTGAGTGTTGGTTTACATCCCATATGCATATAATTCTCTATGGATGTCTGATACTTTGAGATGGGGCTTGCTCATACTGAGAACACAGCCCTCCTCTTATACAAATCTCCAGAAATAAGACAGCCCTAGGTTCCCAAAGGAGTGACATGTCTTTCAGTCATACTAAACGCAAATCTAATTCCTTGGGCTGTCCAAATGAATATATTATTGTCCATGGTTACAAACTTTTCATTTTTAGGGTGACTGAAAAATTAAATGTATATTGTATATTATGTACTTGGTGATTGAAGGATACATCCTTTTTCATCAAAGAAATATTTGTCAGACTTAATCGGTAATTCTTGAGTTCCTAAATGTTTGTTGACTTTCTGAAAAGCAGCCATGAACCGTCATTGGTTCTATTGTTTCCTTTTCCCTTTCTCTTAGGGGATTTTGTACAATAGGTGTATACTAGACCGTAAAGCCTGGAACCATAACATTTTCTCAGAAAATAATTCATATGATTACTCTAGGTTTTGATTGGATGCTTTGCAGGTGTAACATTATGTGTACAATCTTTAGGAAACTAGCGGTACCAGGCAGCGTTGCATGGGTCTGTAGCTGAAATGCACATGGGGGTCTGCTATAGCCCTGTGTATGTTTTATTGTGTCATAAATTCCCATTTTTGATAAATTGCTAAATCGGCATCTCCCGAAATCGCCTATTCTGATAGCAAAGGGTGAATGGGTGAGGTTGGTCAAATGTCACTATCGCCAGTAACCCCAGACTGGTATGCCAACCTTGTGTCCTAACTTCCTATTATTGGAAAAGTCACAAAATCAACAATCTCCCGAAATTGCCGACACTGACAGCACAGAGCCGGACCCCGCCCTGTGCAAGGTGAATGGGTGGGGTTGGCCAGATTTCACTATCGCCAGTACATTCCAGACTGGTATGCCAACCCCGGGCCAACATTTCAGCCCATTAACTTTTGTGGGGCTGGAGCCAACAATCGCAAAATCAGCAATTTCTTGAAATCACCTGTATTGACAGCACAGGGCCCGACCCGGCCCTGTGCAGGGCGAATGAGTGGGGTTGGTCAAATTTCACTATCGCCATTACACCCCAGACTGGTATGAACTTTATGAAATTATACAAAGGACCACTTTACAGTGTTAGTACAATTAAACATTTTCCTTTATTAAGAGTTTCTTTTAGGAAAAAAAACTGAAAAAAAACGATGTACTCTGCCCCCTTCAAGACATCTGTGTTTTTTTCTCTGGCCACAGTGCTGCCCGCAATGGTTGGGATTGCTTAACAAACGTGCAAATGACAACATGGCTCCCACCTGAGAAATAGATTGAAACAAAGGGAGAGAGATATCAGAGGGAGGGAGAGAAGAATAGAGGGAGAGCGCTAGAATGCGGTATGATACACCGAGCACAGCCAGTAGTTAAGGCAATATAAGGTTTGGATTTCACTGTGGACATGTTCTTGGCTTTTTCACTTGACCCAGTTTAATACATTATTTTTTGGAATGCAAAAAGGCATATCATGTATCAATATTTCCATTTTGAAATAGTTTGTTCTCTGGTTGGTCTATGGTCAGTATCCGTTGCATTAGTATTTTGGATGTGAACGTTGTTAATAGTGTACATTATTTATTGCACTGATAGATTCCTTGTTTTAAGCATGTAGCAGGGTGGCAATGCAAGCCCAGCACCTGTGCGCGTGAATGGTCAATTGCAGCCCTCCAACCTCGTAGGTACTGGGCTCAAGTGCATGTGTGAGTGCCGCCACCATGCCCAACCATACATGGATGGGCGTACTGCAGATCCCTTGTATTTTTAATCCACCCCTCCCCCAGCCTTCAAGTCTCCTTAGCTAGTGAGAGGACTAGTGCTGGCTGGAAGTAGAATGTGAGAACCACTTGTCTCCTCACATTCTGTTTCCATAATGTTTTGTGAATGTGGGCCAAAGATTTAAAATTCCCAAAAAATAAATTCTAGTAGCACAAAGAAGATGTGTTCCTGAAACACACATTGCAATGCACATAAATAGCCAGTTCAATAAAACTGAGGAATACTTACAGAAACTTAACCCCTTAAGTGCCAAGGACGAGTATGCTCATCCTTTTTGCCTAGACTTTCATAATAGCCTGGCAATATTAGAGTGTAGGGCAAAGCAACTGGCGATGGGTTATTAGGTAGGCATTGCCAAAGATTCTCAAGCCTGCAGAGCTGACTTCTGCTTACAATGAATTCTGGCCCACGCACACTCATACCACCCACAATGTTCTCAGTCACCTCCAACAATTTATCTCTATAGAGACCTCGTGTCAATACCTCAAAGGATACACTGCCATTGCTCACAGTCTGTAGCTACCAACAAACGTGAACTCCCTATTTGGGGGCGTTAGTGAACAGATACAGAGTACCTCTGAAGACGGATTATAAAAAAAGTTACTATGAATACGATATCCATGCTCGCAGTGAAGAGCCTTAGACAGAAAAAAGAAGGGGGAGTGGGCACTGAGTTAAAGATACCAAAGTAGAAAAGGTTAACTATGACAACCCAACAGCCATCCATGCACTCGGATAAAAATGAGCAACCAAAAAAGGAATGGCCGCACTCGTGTAGTAAAACACGATGGCAATTTATGCAACAAATTCCATGTCAAATTACATATCAAAAATGAATCCCAATCAGGTAAACAATGGCCAATGCATTTCGGACCAGGCAAATACCTTTGTCAGGGCAATGTCTGGGCCGGAAAGTGGGTGAGTAAACCACACTTAAAAACACAGTGCAGCCTTGTGGCATGGGGAACAGTGGACCTAAAATGGTTATATAACAGAAAATGTTGCAGCAACATTCACACGTTCAAATGTTCAAGAAGCCATCCAGCCGTAGAAAGGATTCCTTTTTCATTGAAGAGTCTGCCACACATACCTACATGCAAATATTACATATATGTGCACATACCATTTCTCTGCTACGGATCACTGTGCATTTCACACACAAACACTATTAACAATACATTGCAAGTTTTCACATTTGGGCTTACTGCACAAAAACCCAGACTCACTTATAGTGGAAAAGGTTGCTTTAATGTGACAGGGCAAAGCTTACAAATAACCGCTTACCTGCTCCCATGGCCTTACAGACCAACAAGATGTTTTAAACAACCGATTAATAATTCAACACTTTCATTTTCCCCAATAAATAAAAAATTAAACAATTCTCCACTCCCTAACTATCCCCTGGTCCCTACAGTCTCCTTACCACTTCTCAAGGCGTCCTGCTTTCTCCCCGGGCTATGCCCCTCCTGGTTGAATACCTGTTCCCCCGGGGTAGCCCGTTTGTGCAATCAGCACCACCCCCATCCTTTCCCGTGCCATTCCCCCGTTGTGCTTCCCTCCCCCCACATCTAAAGGGGCCATGCCCTGGGCAACAGAAAAACCCTCCACCGAGGTGTTCTTTCTGTCCCACCCCTACCATTCTTTTCTACTTCCAGCTCCTTACAATATCTCCCACCAGCAAGGTCAAATCCGCCAGATAATAACTATTCCCGAAAACTGACAAGTGGACACCATCCTCTATGAATATCATGAAGCCTTCATAAACTATTTCTTTGTGCTCCAAAACCTTTACCGCCGCCGAGGCACAAAATGTTACCATCTCTCTGTTTATCCCCTTCCTTGCCCGCTCTATTGCTACCTTACTTCTCGCTCCCCTCCACACTCTCCGCGGCAACAACTTAGTCCAAACTACACATGCTTGAGGCCACATTTCTCGGATCCATACCAAATCCCTTTTCATTTTTCTAAGAGGAGCCACACCTGTATCTCTTACCAGGTAATTTTCCCCTTCATGAATGATCACCCCCTCTGGCAACCCAGATCGTTCCCTGAACCCTGCCAACATAGGCAGTAGCTGATCCCAGCGAAGCCCCCCTAAACCAGACCATTTTACCAATGCTTCTTTATAGCTGCAACCCAATTGCCTGCCAAAAACCCTTTTCTCTGCTTCCTTCCTTTCCCACTTACCAATTGAGTGGCCCACGATCCACATTTGCGGCATCTCCAACGGCCTCCGAGCAGCATCTGAAAAAGAAATTACAATATCACTTACAAATCACAACCATCCTACCAGATGATTGATCACTATATCCTCATTGTCTGCGCTTTCTGAAGGAGTCAAGTTGCAATCAACATCGATAATGAAAAACAAGGATAGCCACTTGTAGTATCAAATGCTGGTTTTAGCCAGCCTTTTATCACTTCAAAGTTAAATCAGAACATATACATTCTCAAGTGCTAGTTCCTAATAATTAGTGAAACTAAAGTAACTGAAAAGACTGAAAGAAACACCAACACGTGTTTCAACCCTGCTGGGTTGTCCTCAGGGTGTATAAATAATAAAATAACTGTATACCAGGCAAGGCATATTTGTAAACCAGTGGAAACATCAGTCAATTAAAGCAAGCAAAAGTGACAAATAGCATCACATACATGTTGTGCAGTTATCACCCCTTTGCTGTTATAAGTCCGTGCAACCAACACCCTCCCCACAGCACATGGAACGTTATGAACTGCAGGAACACCCATACGATCGCATTAATGTGCATTATCTGGTGAGTTTAAAAGTGCCAGTCTGTATTAAGACCACAGCAAACTTACTGCTATCACTAATTAGTCATACTTCTCAAAATTAAGCTAAAAAATACAACATATCAGTAGCATATACTACGAACTATATTGTAGAACGGCATGACTACAGCACATATCCATTCCAACAACTATACATTTCATTTTCAGAAACCGTTTGGAAACGATAAATCCATTGCTATTAACATTTGAACCCTGTGGACTCAACCACAACGGCGCATTACCTACATTGCGCACCAATTCACCAATAGACTCTAATCCCTATGACCTCGTAGAAGGCTATAACAACACCAAGCGCATAGCCTTAGACGCCATTGCACCATTGAAACTTAGAAAATCCAAACCAAAAAAGCACCTCAACCAATGGTTCTCCAGCCATCTTAAAACCCTTAGATTGGAAAAGAGTAAACTGGAACAAGTCTGGAGACAATCTCCGACTGACCACAACAAACTATTGCTTAACAAAATAACGGCCAACTATAAAAAAGAAATCATAGCGGCCAAACAAGAATCCTATAACCAGAGAATCTCCCAATCCAACTCCAGCTCCAGAGAATTATTTACTATCCTGAAAGAATTGGAAACCCCGGTAACAATCCCAGATACTTGCGTTAAAAACAAACAATGGTGCACCAGTGTCCAAAATGCACTAAACAACAAAGTCACTGGCCTTCAAACAAAAATTAAAAATAAGAAAGACTCCCTCACCAATCTTACCAACCCCATCAACGCCCACTCGAGCCCTCCACCCTCACACCACACACCTAACACTGCTCGCTTCAGCTTTTCCAAAGTCTCTTCCCTCGAAGTAGAAAAAATAATTCTTGGCCTTAAACCCTCCAACTGCAAAGGTGACCTCTGCCCCCCACAAATCATTAAAGACGCGGCACGAGACCTCTCGCCATTCATCACCAGACTCATCAATGCCTCTTTTTCCTCAGGAACAGTCCCCAGTAACCTTAAAGAGTCCTGGGTCCTCCCTCTCCTCAAAAAACCCTCCCTTGACCCGTCCATCCCAACCAACTACAGACCGATTACCACCGTCCCATTCCTGCTCAAGATACTAGACAAGACAGCATACCAACAAATTCAAAAGTATCTTGAAACAAACCACCTTCTAGGAATAAGACAATCTGGCTTCAGACCCCAACATGGAACTGAAACAGCCCCGATAGATCTGAAAGCCCAAATAGACGTCCTTAGAGATAACGGGAAAACTGCATTACTACTCCTGCTAGACCTCTCTGCGGCGTTTGACCTAGTCGACCATAAAATCCTATGTAATCATTTAGACTCAGCTGCCCACTTTTCACAAGAAGCCATCAGTTGGATTGAGTCATTCCTCAACAACAGATCCATGCGAGTCTTCTCCTCCTCTGCCGCCGCCGAACCCATCCCCATTACATGTGGAGTCCCACAGGGCTCGTGCGTCTCCCCCACTCTGTACAACGTGTTCACAAAGCCCCTGTTTGATGATCTAGATGGCCTGGGTATCACCTACACTAACTACGCCGATGATACACAGATCCTCATCCCGTTGACGGGAGATTACAACCAGGATTTGGCCTTGGTGAACAGGGTGTATCTCATCATCCAGGCATGGATGGCTTCGCACAGTCTATGCCTGAATGATGACAAAACTGAACTCATCATCCTTGGTTCCACGTCCAACCTAACCAAACTCGACCACAATTATGCCAACTTCATCATAGATGGGAACCTAATCAAGGTTTCGAAAGAAGTAAAAACCCTAGCAATATACCTCGACTCCTCCCTAACCTTCCACAAACAGGTTAGCTCGATGGCATCCTCTACGGCCTACACATGTAAGCTCATAAGAGCAGCCAAACCCTTCCTCTCCACCCACAGCTGCACTACACTAGCCAGAGCATTGGTATTATCCAAACTGGACTATTGTAACGCCCTCTACATAGGAGCCACCAAACAAATCACCAACAAAATTCAGACGCTACAAAACAACGCCCTTAGGGCAGCACTCAATATTCCCAGGAGGGAACACATTTCCAATATCAGGAAATCCCATAACTGGCTCAGCACAACAGACAAAATCCTGCTTAAAGTAGCATCGCTCACCCACAAATGCCTGAATAATGCTGCCCCACGCTATCTGGCAGACAGAATATGCAAACACACCCCCATCAGACCGACCAGAACCTCCAATGCTAATCTGCTCACCGTCCCCAGGTTTAAACGCACTAAAATGGGTGGCAACAGCTTCCAGGTGAAAGCACCTCAACACTGGAACTCCCTACCACCATCGCTCAGAACTCCCCAACCTTACTCACTTTTTAGACGCAACTACATCCATTGGTTAAAGAACACGAACCACTAACACCCTAATACCACACGGCTGCTCTCCGCGTTGCATGCTTTAAGAGAATCTGTAAATTTGTAATACTAAACTTGTATATATTTGTAATTCTTTAAATACATCTACTGCATTCTCTCCTGCCAAACTGTACACATGTTCCTTCATCGTCACACTGTAATTATGTAATGTAAAGTATAATTATGTAATGTAAAGTATAAGCATCCTGTAACCAAGCTTTGAATCACCTTGCTGCTCATGCGCCCTCATACCCTCGGGTCTGGTGCGCAATACAAATGAATAAACTAAACTAAAACTAAACTATAAGAAGGGACACAGGCAGGTAAACCAAACTTTTGTTTCCATGGATAAACAATCACAATATAACAGTATGCAGCTGCTTGAGATGCATGCATACACACAGGCTGGCTCTTACATAGTTTATCTTTGTTTTCAGACACTTAGAAATTTCGATGACATGAATACCAAGAGCACATGTATTTAATCCTTGTGGGGGAACGTATCCCAAACCTTAATCTCACCTAAATTTGTCAGGTAAATTACCTTTTACTCTACTTACTACTTATGGGATAGGGGTACGTCTACCAAGTGTTATCTGACGCACCTAGTGAAATCTGCCAGTATTAAGAATATTCAAACTAATCATTTCCAACATGTGAAATATTATTAATATATTTGTCTGTTGAATACTTGTATTATGATTCTATTTGTGTTCATGATTTCAACTGAATACGTGATTACTAATGTTATTCCCGTTTTTGTTTTTCCTAAACCCTTCCCTCCCCCTACTTACCCTCTTCCCCCTTTTTCTTGTGATAACTGCACAACCTGTATGTGATGCTATTTGTCACTTTTGCTTGCTTTAATTGACTGATGTTACCACTGGTTTACAAATATGCCTTGTCTGGTATACAGTTATTTTATTATTTATACGCCCTGAGGACGACCCAGCAGGGTTGAAATACGTGTTGGCGTTCCTTTCAGTCTTTTCAGTTACTTTAGCTTCACTAATTATTAAGGAATTAGCACTTGAGAATGTATATGTTCTGATTGAACTTTGAAGTGATAAAAGACTGGCTAAAACCAGCATTTGATACTACAAGTGGCTATCCTTGTTTTTCATTATCGATGTTGATTGCAACTTGACTCCTTTAGGAAGTGCGGACAATGAGGATATAGTGATCAATCTTGTATAGTTAACATAGGGGGCTTTGTGAGAAATGACCCCCTCATATCCTCACTGCTGACGCATACCTCACTCCTAACTATTCACTGTTGAACTGTGTATTTTTGTAATTAGACTTTTTGGGTTTTGCGCACATCCAGTTCAAGGATATTTTCTCACACATCCTGCTTTATGACTTTTTAGAGGAGGTCCCAGATATGGCCTGCACTCCAGCCACCCATTTTAAAGCACCAGGAACATACACACCAAGATATGTGACGTATGATGAGCAAATAAACCAGCAGAGAGCCGCGCTAGGGCTTTCCCCAGTGCCCATTGGAAGAGCAATACCTGTTGAAGTGCCAATAACCAGACAACCATGGGCAGCACGGTACCCATTGAGACAACCGTACCAGCAGCTGACACAACATGAAGACTACTTTCAAACTGTACCAGAAGAGACCCAAAGGGCCTTAATCGAAGGTGAATGGTGACAACAAGGGGCCTGGACAGACGTACAGATAAACGAAACAACAACCAAAAAGATGACACACTAAGATGAAACACCATGGATAAGGATATCACAGAGAGAGAAGAAGAGACGATGTTGAAATATAAAGAAACGTAACTGTAAAGCAGGATGAAAGTATGCAACCTGCTAACGCCTGTACATAGGCTTGTAACGCAAGAAGCTAAGAAACACTGCGGCTTGCTGTGCTTAGTAGAAGAATAGAGCGGCAAGCGCCAATCATATATATATATATATATATCTGCCTCAATGAAGCACGTTATATTAGTGCAGTCCACTCTACACAAAAGCAGAATTAAGCCAAGGATGGTAGGGGTCAAACAGGCCAGGATTCATATACCAGCACAAAGCCAGACGAAAGAGCGGAATCGAAACTTAGCAAGAAGCAGCTCATGCCTAGGAATTCGAGGTCAACCCAAGGAAGGGAGGAGAGCGGCAACTTCGAAGAATCGAAACTTAAGAGCATAGTAGCCTATCCTTGAAGGTCGAGATAAGGAGGCCGAGGCAGGTGGCAAGGCCGAAGGGAGAATCAAATACGCAAATAGATGGCAAATAAAGCAGCTTCATGGTGTACTAACACGTGACCAGCCAGGCGCGAAGAGGTACCAACATCTGATGTCACCCAAAACCAGAGGATGCCATAACTTTTCCTGATAAGAAGCTAGAGTTTCGAGGCCATCCTCAGCCAACTAATTGACACATAGCCCTAAAGTACTGTTTGATGAAAGGGAGGTAGGGTGGATCTTGGGCATACCGCATCTGGGTGACCATTCTGCATGCTGTTAATTAAAAGGAGATTTATGCCTAGGGGTGTAACCGACCCAATCACAATGGACCAAATAATCTAGGGTCCTATAGCTAGTAGAACCAATGAGACGTTGTACTTTTAGTGACATTTGGCACGAGTGATGTAGAGGGATGGGCGTAGACGCCCACCCGATAAGAGTTATCCAATCCTCACACCCCGTTACCATATACAGATATAGCACCTATACTTAAGTTACCTTTTCCAACCAACAGACTTGCATGACAAACCTTTGAGTATTACACGTCAATGATGATGAATTTTGCCTATAAGAATTGCTGTTTGAATGAAGATTTTGGAAGTTGAAACGAGACAGGCGATCACATCACTGTTGATTTCCATGTTTCCCCGTTTGTTGTAATTGTCATTAAACGGACTTCTCTTTGCCAAACCATTGAGTTGTCCTTATTTGATTGGTGTTGGAGTAAGAGAATCCTGCACCCCCTCCACCTCACGGTGCAGCTATTTCGTCTTAAGGTACTCGAGGGTGAGCTCGGATCCCATGGGCCCTTCAGAGGTCGCTCCGCCCTCCTGTACACTTGGTAGCGGAGAGGATGGTTGTGACCATCAATCATCGATTATTGATTAAAATAAGACACCTATTGACTGTCGACACGAAGTAACTCTAGGTCTTCGGCAATATCACAAGTCCTTCGCCATTCAGCTGAGTAGACTGTGAAGCTTCCCGTGGACAATGATAGTTTAAATCGATACAAAACTGCAGTAGGCCTGAAGGGAACTGTTTTAAAAACATAACCCTTCCATTCCTACGGGCAGCGGATCAGGCGAAAGACTGAAGGAGGCGGTAACGGAGGCAGTGATCCCGAGGGTCCAGAGAGGAACGATGCGAACGGTGAGTGAAGAAAAACTGAGTGCTTTGGCAAATGTCATAGGCTTTAGATCAAGAAAAGGGAAAAGGTAATGGAGGGAGGTGGAGAAAACAAAATAGTCAGAAGAAGAGAAGACTGTATATATATATATATTTGTATATATATATATATAAGGGGATAATGACTCGAGAATAATTGAGATATTAAAGAATACCAGGGTAGACACCTGAGATATTGAAGAATACCAGGGTAGACACCTGAGATATTAATGAATACCAGGGTGGACACCTGAGAAGTTAGAGAATACCAGGGCGGACGCCTGAGGAGAGAGAGAGGATATGCCTTATTCCTGCGCTTTAATATAGCGGTCAGAAGAACTCAGAGCCCCACATAATAGGAGACGACTAGGCTACTACCACGTTTAAAGACGTGGTAAAAGGGGTTCGTTGAAACTCCATATTGGGGTACAAATTAGAGGCAGAGATATTTGTGTCCAGCTGGTGTCTGTCTAGTCTGTCAAGTGTCTGTCGCATGTTGTACGTGTTCTGTTGTGTGTCACATGTAAGGAATTTTTTTGTTTGCTGATTAGAATTGAATTGGGAGGTTGTGCGATTCGATAGTTGAATGGGAATCACACACAAATTGATGCTTTGAGTAAATGATGACATTAAGGTTTTGGCGGGAAAAAATTGGATTGGAGCTTGCAGTGTTTGGTGCTCGCTCATATTGTTTACAGTGTTAAAGTTGCACGGAAGCATTGAAAAGTGGTGTTTAAGAGGAAAGTAGAACAGATTTAAGCATGGAAGAAATTACACCATTAGCACACTTATGTAAGCAACTGCCAAAACATGCACCCAAGCTTAAGAAATATAGCACCGAGTGGGTTAAGGGTACAGCCCACAAGATGTTTATGCCGTGGCCACAAAATGGGTCCTTATCCAAAGCCGTCTTACAGCATATGACGACTTACTTGCATGCCATATATACAGGCAAGAAACTAGAAAAACGCCTTGCTGGTCTAGAACTTTGGAAAATGTTCGAACAGTCGAAGGAGGAAAAGCCACCTGCAGACTGGATATTAAATGTATGCACGGAGGGGGGTGAGACGCCTACCGCACCATCTGCCCCACCTGAAACAAAACTGAGGGAAGTAATCCAGAGGGACTCTACCCTTTAAGGGAGCTTAAAGCGGCCACAGGGTACAGCAACCCCGCATATGAGTCACCTACTTACAGTCGTTATGAAAATCGAGGGAAGGATCAGAACCAGAATCTTACCTCCGCAGTCCCAAGGGACAAGGAGAGACGCGATGATGAAAGGAAGGATCAGGCACAGACTAGTGCATATCTCGATAAGGAGAGGGAAAGAAATGGAAAGGAAGTGAAGACAGAACTGATGAGATAGCATTTACAAAAGATGAATGGATGGGAGGACAAATCTTATTGAAATTCGATGGGAAAGGAAGTGATGATGTGAGACCTAAAGAGAAGTTAGATGAGGCACAGAGAAAGGAGAAAGAAAAGGAGTTAAGGGATGAAAGGATAGGACGGAAGGATAGACTGAGGCGTGAACAGCTATATCGCGAAGAGCAAGAAAAGCAGCTCAATCGCAAACAGAGAGCAGTCTATGCATAAGGCAGACAGAAACAGCAAAGTTTAGAAGAAGAGCACAGAGTACGTGACAAGAAGATAAGGAGACGAAGGGATGAGGAAGTCCGAAGGGAAAATGAACGTAGAAATGAAAGGAGAAAGGAAGAAGATAAGGTCAGAGAAGAGGCGAGGAAGCGCAAAGAATTTGAGAATGATATTGAATGCAAGCGTAGACAGAGGGCACGCGATTTCGAATATTTGGAGAGGGAAGTTAAAAAACCCGATCCTGTTGTAGACTGGGAAGATATTGAAGAATTCTTCCTTGCGTACGACTCAGTACCAGGCATGACTAAGGCAAATATTGAAGATGACTTTGACACCAGAAGCATCGGGGAAACAATCGATAAGATACATGATGAAATGGGGCTAGAACAAATATGCCAAGAAGGGAGGGAAGACGAGCGCTTGGAAAGCACTCAGCTGTATGACACTGAGGATGTCACCCGAAGTAGTGGGAGCAGGAGGCTGTCCCTGGACAAACTGGAAATAAGTAGAAACGATGATGACACAAGGAGTTGTGTGAATTGGGAACAATCAATGTCCGACTTCGGAGAGGAGACGGAGTGCAAGACAAATAAAGAAGGGAGACGGCGCGAAAAGCGGCTCCCAAGGCGATGGTCAGATGCTAGCAAGTCCGCACCGAGGACATCGGAGTCTGCCGCGCATTCTGACCAGCATGAAGGAACTCCCCATGGTCAGAGGGGGGTGTCAGCACCTGCCTATGTAGACAGGTTGAGGACATTGCCAGACAGACGGCGATGCAAGAATGTTACCCCAGCAATAGACAGGAGAACTATGAGAGAATAGAAGGAAGGCTGTGCATTCCAATTCCTGCTACTAGCAAAGGGGGGAGCAAGACCGCAATTTATTCCATGGCCACACATGGATCGTGAAAACCTGAAAAATAATCTTCCAATGCTGACATCGGGAGCCGGGAATTGGATACATGAGTTCAGGGGGAGTCACGCCCGCAATAGGGGACATTAAAGGTCTCCTGATCGCCATACTTGGTGAGAGAGCAGACAATGTGTGGACACAGGCAGGGTATCCTGTTGTAACCATAATTAACACTGCACACGACGGAGCGCCATTTAATAATTGCAGAGCAGCAGCATGGAAAGTGCTACGAGTGCTTTACCCGGACACTACCGATATGGAAGCCATAATGACTCGAAAAATGAAGGAGTCAGAAGATCCGTTGATCTCATATCCAGAATTTCCAAGACGCGTGGGTGCTCGAAATGCATGAATCCTGCACGAAATCTATACCGGTGTTCTATCACATATTGTGCCAAGGGTTGCCTGAACCAGTGCAGAAACAGCTCAAGAAATTGGTAGGGGTTAAATCTAAACCTTGGGCAGAAATACAGTTGACTATCGCACATTACTGTAGATTGTTGAAAGAAAAGAATCGAAAAAAGGAGGCAACTCGCAAGGGTGAAGAAGCAAAGCTGGTACAAAAGAAATGATCAAAGTATGCTCTTGAAGGAGCCATGCTAACTAACCCAGCTGAACAGAACATACAACAGGTGGCCAACCCACAGCAGAATAACAAGGGTAATGTAGGACTGTACCCGAGGGGAAGAGGATTTAGAGGAAGAGGATGGCAGAAAAATCAAGGAGGTTTCCAAGGTAATCAAGGAGGCTTTCAAAACGTGCAAATGGGCAACCCAGATATGTCAAATGGACAAATAATCCGACCACCTCCAGTATGTTGGCTGTGTGGAATGACAGGGCATTTGGCGCGCACGTGCAGAAGTCAAGACGTGTTGCAGAATAACCAAGGAATGGGAGCAGGTGCAGCGAATCACCCTGGAGTCACACAGGGTGGTGCACAGAATCACACGGTGCAGCAGCAAGCACCAGGCGTGCAGCAAGGTGTGCAAAAAGGGGTTCAACTACCGAACATGGGAAATATGCCACAAGGGCAATCCCAACAGGTACCACCACAACCGTTTCAGGGCACAAACTCTGGAAGGGGAGGCAACCCAGGGAATGGAGAGAATCCACAAGTGTACAGTGGACCAAACTTATACATGAACTAGGACAGCTCACTGGGAACCCTGATATGTTCTATCCTATCAGTGACACCAGACCTTAATAGGGAACCTAGGGTGAATGTCGTCATAGGGGGTACAGAATATTCCTTCTTAGTTGACACAGGTGCAACACGCTCGTGCATACGTGAAGGCAGGTTTTCCTTGTCCGGCGAGGACATAGATACTCAGAGTTTTACAGGAGCTCACTGTCGAGTTCCCTTTATAGATGCACTCCCAGTCTCCGTAGGAGAGTGCGAAATGAATGTACCTTTATCATATCCACGGCAGACCCCAGTAAACATTTTGGGTCGAGACTTAATGACAAAATTGAACATGACGATCTTGTTCACGGAGGAGGGCATAGTATGCTCCACTCCACGAATGCATTATTCAAACGTGTGTGATATGATCAGAGCATATTCAGGACACGTAGCCATGAGAGCTATATCGCTGGAGCCAGAGGTTTTCGCATATGGCATGCATGTGCTCATGGCAGGATTGCCAGGCCTCGCAGGTAGAACTATGAGAACCCCTGATTAATTTTTGTTCAGACCAAGAATACCAATGCATGAAGAGGAGGGACAAGTATTTTCCTTGACGATGCATGCTGCGGCAGTACGAGGGAAGGTACCACTGGTCGAAAGGCTACGATGATGAAGGAAGACAATGGTGTGCGATTATCGCCATTGAAGAAGGGTATCGAGTGACTGATGTCACCGATGATGATCTGTTCGAAGAGCAACCAGACTTAGAAGTGACAGAGGTGGAAGTTTTGGGTAAAAATGATCAAAAGAGAAGTGCCTCAGAGAATGATGTTGGCTCCGATGCGTCCAGAATACTTTGATGACGACATGGCACTGGTGCCTGCCTCAGTATGGACTACAGGACCTTATGACGTAGGCCTCCTGAAGGGGGTGGGAGAAGTCAAAATTAAACTGAAACCAGGAGCAATTTTACAGAGAGCCCGACAATATGCCATGTCCAGAGAGGCAGATGAAGGGATCGCGAAAACAGTTTCCGCCATGATGGATCAGGGCATCTTGGTGATGTCAGAGTCACCATGTAATACAGTGACTTATCCTTTCAAGAAATCAAAGGCAGGGTCTTGGCGTTTAATTCAAGATTTAAGAGCATTAAACGATATTGTTGAAGCCGAGTTCCCTCTAGTCCCTAATCCATCTACAATCCTATGTAACATACCCATCAAGGCAAAATATTTCATGGTGATTGACTTGAAAAATGCCTTTTTCTCAATCCCGTTGCACCGTGACTCTCAAGATCTGACGTCATTCACATTCAGATAAATGCATCTGAAAAGCACGAGGTTGCCACAGGGGTACTGTGAGTACCCGTCCATCTTCAATAGAGTCCTGCAGATGGACCAAAGCAATATTGCATTAGAAAGTGTCGTCTTGCAGTATGTGGATGACATCTTAATCTGCAGCACCACAGAGGAGCAATGCAGACGCGATTCTGTTCGGCTACTGACTATACTGGCTGAGAAAGGTTATAAGGTTGACAAGGAAAAGTTACAATATTGTCAACAGGAATTGCTATACATAGGCCAGCTAATCTCACATGAAGGTAAAAAGGTGACCCCGGAAATGGCTGAAGCCATCATGAACACGGCTAAGCCACTCACAATAAAACAAATGCAGAGCTTTTTAGGCCTGTGCAATTATGTTAGAGCATGGGTCTTCGATTACAGCTCATATATCAAGCAGTTGCTTCAGGCTCCAAAAAAAGCACAAGCGACAAAGGAAAAGATTGAATGGTCTGAGGCAATGAGAAAAGGGTTTGCTGAACTCAGGAGAGCGAATTGTATGGCTCCAGTTCTAGGAATACCTAATTATGCAGAGGAATTCTACCTGTTTTCACACACAGATGGCAACGTTATGACGGCAGTGCTCGCTCAAAAAACTCAGTTGGGATACAAGATGCTGGCATATTACAGTGGCAACCTGGACCCAGTAATGAGAGGCAACTTCCCATGCGAACAAAGTTTAGCTGCCGCAGAGTTCGCCATAGAAAAGGCAACAACTATTATGATGGGATGTTCCACAACGTTATACGCCGAACATTCACTATTCGCTATTTTAGAGAAACCTAAAGGCACACTGACATCTCATTTCATCAGAGAGCTTCTGCATATGCAGTGCTCATATCTAATCCATCAATCAAAATAGTTTGATGTAAAACAGTGAACCCAGCTACATTCATAGCAGAGCCAGTCACTGAAGGAGAGCCGATACATGACTGTGCAAACTATGAAGAATTCTATGATGAAATCCCCAGGGTGAAAGAAAATGCCCTGGCGGGAGGGGAGATCGTTTTTATTGACGGATCATCGAGAATCAACTAAAAAGATGGACAAAGATATACGGGCGTTGCCGTAATGAAACACATAGCAAACGGAGAGTATTGAGTACTCGTCAGCGCGTGAATGCCATCTCACTATTCAGCACAGGCTGCAGAATTATTGGCACTGATACTCGCCATTGAGAATCACGCAGACCAGGAAGTTACTGTGTATAGTGACTCCGCCTGTGTGACGTCCACAGTGCACGCAGGCTTAGCACGCTGGAAATGGAGGGGCTACCTCCGAGCAGACGGCACGCCAGTGCAGCATGCAGCCTTATTGGACAGACTGTTTAAGGCACTACAGCTCCCAGTGGGCATAGCGGTCATGAAAAGCGCCGCCCACACCAAAGGGACAGATTTTGTGTCACGCGGAAACCACGCAGCAGACACGGAAGCCAAGCGTATGGCATCCAAAAGTGAGACGATCATGGAAGTGGAAGTGGCGTGCACCCATGAGAGAATGATGGTGGCACGTTCCACACCCGAAGCCTATAGTATTCTGGGACAGACGCAAATAATGGAGCTTCAAGGGGAGGCACCAGAGGACAAAAAGAACCTGTGGAAACATTGAGGGTGTTCTTTAAACCCCTCTGACGGATTGTGGCGGCAAGACAGCACTGGTAAACCAGTAATGCCTGTAGCCCTACTAAAAATAGCATTGGAGCAATTGCATTACCCACTACACATGTCAAAAGAAAATCTGGCAGCAACGCTCGCAAAAGACTGATTTATACCGAATTTAGCAGAGCATGTTGCATTCTTTATGGTGAACTGCATAATCTGCCAGCAATTTCCTGCTAGGCACACATTAAAAGTAATGAGAGGAGTCATCCCCGGCCATATGGGCCTTTTCAGCACTTGCATATCGACTATGTCGACATGATTCAAGTGTAACGGGTGCAGATACTTAATTGTAGCTGTGTGTCCATTCTCTAGATGGATAGAAGCAGGTCCATGTACACACCCAGACTCTACTTGTGTGGCCAAATTCCTAGTGAGGGAAGTGTTCCCAAGATGGGGGGGTGTGAATTGATGAGATCAGATAATGAGGCTCATTTTGTAAATACAGTCTTTGAACAGATTAGCTTGTTGCTTGGTATAAAGCACACATTTTTGTCGGCGTATCATCCGGAAGGTAATGGTATTTGTGAGAGGCTCAACGGCTTGTTAAAGGAAAGGATAGCCAAGTTGAAGCTTACTCTAAAGAGGGGATGGTTGCACTGTCTTCCACTGGCATTGTATGCTCTCCGGAACCAACCAGGCTCCGATCCCCATCTTATGCCGCACAAGATAGTCACAGGAAGAAGACTGAATACTCCCCTAGCCCTTCGAGACAGAGCTAGATGTGATGCCCAGCCAACCCGAGAGGTCCTGGGATCCGAATTGCAAAAATATCTGAACTGCATGACATCCAGTCTTACTGTAATTTCAGACCAACTGCAGCGACAACGAAGAGGGTGCAGCACAGCACAAAACACAGCAGGAGACGCTACAACAGACCCAGCTCAAGGTCTACGTGTTCCACTCGGTTTCCCTGAGGATGCTGTGTTGGTGAAGAACCACACGAGGAAAAAGTGGGACAAGCTGAGATTCAATGTTCCTTTAATCGTGGAGGTCTGCACTCCGTCAGCTGTGAAACTGCAGGGCAGGAGAGCATTGATTTTCAATAACATTAAGCCCTATATCGGAGAAAGTCCTCTAGCTGCACCCCACCACGAAGAAACTACTGACAATGGGGAAGAACCTCAGCACATGCAGACGAATCCATGACGAGGAAGAAGGATGCATGAGCCTCAAAGCCAAGAAAAAAAAAGAACCCAAATTGTGGCTTAAATTGGACAATTCCTCTAAGCAAAAGGGGAATAAGGACATAAAACGGACACTCTATGCATCATAGTTGCAGGGTGAAGAAGAAAACTGCACATGTAAGCCACAACACGTTTGTTGACACGAACTTGTAAACCAAGCCACATTTAAGCATTGTTGAGAAACAAGACTCTAAGAGACAATGATTAAGGATGTTTCCTTTAAGAGCAAAATACACCATCCTGAATCATCCAATACCAAGACTTTGGGCCTCATTACAACCCAGGCGTTAAGGGTTTAACGGAGCTGTCGGCGCCGTTAACCCTTAACGCCTGATTACCATTTTAACGCCTGCTTCTAGCAGGCGTTAAAATGCAAGGCGCTAACCCGCCTTGGTGCTAATTACGGCACCGTAATTTACGGTGCCGTAATTAGCGCCTTCCCCACTCCCATTATGCCCTATGGGGCAAAAATGGGAATGGGGAAGGGTAAATCGGGAATGGGGATTTACCGCCCCACTCACCTTGGAATGGGGCGGTAAATCCGCCATCCACCATGGTGTAAACAGAGTTTACACCATGGTGGTAAAGTAGGGAATTTACCGCCTGGGTTGTAATGAGGCCCTTTGTTTGGCAGCAGTTATGGGGCCTCATTACACGGTAGGTGGTAAAACATGGTGCTATTAGCACCATGGTTGCTGCCAGTACCATACCGGTACCACCATGGAGGAAAGGGGAATTACCACCCCATTCCAAGGTTGGCGGGGCGGTAATTCCCCTTTCCTCCATGGCCCTTCCCCATTCCCATTTTTGCCCCATAGGGCATAATGGGAATGGGGAAGGAGCTAATTACGGTACCGCAAATTGCCGTACCGTAATTAGCACCAAGGTCCCTTTGCGGGTCCCAACTTTAAAGGCTGGTCTACACCAGCCGTTAAGATCGGGTCCCGCAAAGGGACCTTGTAGTAAGGTGGTAAGGGTTTACCGGTACCGGTGCCCTTACCGGTACTGGTAAACCCTTACCACCTACCGTGTAATGAGGCCCATGGTGTCCCCCAGTAGAGACATCACGAAGGACGTGCTCAACTACTTCCATTTAGTATTGGTATCATATCCGTTGCTGGTAGGGAGGGTCACCAGTGTCACAGACTTTATCCAAGATCCTGCCAACAAGAAAGTAATCTGGCAACTACTTACCGTCATCGCGGAAGCCTTCATTGTACTACCTGAATACAGTGATAAGGACACAAATGCTTCACCACAGGCGATTCTAGATGAACTCATCAATACACTTTTCTTCTGCATAATCGAAGAGTGTCCAGCTATTGTCGGAAGAAATACTGACACGATGACTTTTATTCGAGATCCAGCAAACACTGAACATTTGAGCCAGCTGTGGAACAAACTAAGCAATTTGGTCGCAATCATCGCGTCCGGAAAGTGCAAGCATTGTTCACGTCAAGGAAAGAGCCTGTAAACCTGAACCCAGCAAAGCAGGGCAAATGCCCCTGTTACCCGAAGACAGCCGACTGGCTCATAACATCCTTTTTCGTCTAGTAACTGACTTTCCAGAGATGGTGGGGAGACCTATCGAGGTTGACATCCTCACCTTCATCAGAGATCCAGCTAATATTGCTAAAATGGGAACGCTCCTCCATGGCATAGTGTTGCAGGTGGAGCTGTCTAACTTTCAGAGAGATTATATGAGGAGATTCCAGTGAAACTTTCCGCCGAGGGACAGATGGAGGAAGCAGAGTCAAGAATTCATTGTTTTATTGTTGATATTTCCTCACCTTCTTCACATTGACCAGCATCCAGAATGTCCTCCAGACTGAAGCAGATTAGAGGATTGGACTGGGAACTCAACTACTTTGAGCATGCACGGTAAAAGTGACTCACCGAATGTGTTAGTATAATTTATTTTTCCATAGTCTAGCAAGAGAACTCTATCCTGTATCACGAGACAACCGTCACCCGTGAGAGGGGGAACACATCTGAAGCACTAGACATTTTTATGACACAAACTGTTCAAGAACAATATTGAATTGGGGGAAAAGAATAAACATTGACACTTTGGTTATGATCGAGATGGGGGCCCAGAACAGTAACCTGGTCCCCCCACAAGCAGAGAGGCGCTCTCGCTTCTCTGGAAGGAAATGCTGCCGTCTGACCTACCGCACTATTATGTATTCATGCATTGTGTTTATCATTATTTTACTGTCTTTGACGGTCAGAACTGCATTCTTCATTGATGCACGAAGCGTTCCAATTTCAGTGCACCCACTTGATGATGTACGCACGAGTCCCACAAAAGCACCCAGACCCTATATAGTTATTCCTGTCCCGAGAAAATCTGATGGCAAAGTAAATGAACAAAAAATGAATGTAATTAACAGTGTGCATACACACTTGAGGTAATGAATGAGGAGAAAAGCTGGAGACAGGGTCAGCACGGAATGAATAAAAACTCAGCACTGACAACTACACGCACCCACACACTGAATGCACACGAACCAGGGCGAGTGTCAATGGACACAGAACTTCAAGCAAAGGCAACAGAGAGCACGAGATGGCCTACCGCACAACCAGTCCCAGTAAATAATGAGAGAGACCGAAAAGAATCAAGTGAAAGGCCAACTAAAGCAGAGATAGCAAAAACCGTTAAAAAGACAGAAGCGGCTATGGGAGAATTAACTGCAAAGACACAAATGTTAATAGATCATTTATTCCCGTTTATAGCTAGAGTGAAGAAACGGCATGAGGAACTGAAAAATAAAATCGCAGAAACTAACACAAGGGACAAGTACCAGGCCCACGATGCCGCCATACACTGAGCCAGTGACAGGCTGGTGGTTGATAAAGACACTTCTAGAGGGCAGAAAGAGAATGCAAGAAGAGAAGGAGAGAACTGCAAAACCTCCATCTACCCCATCGATGTAGATAAAGAATCCTGCACCTTGGACCAGAATGCCCGAGAGTCCTTCAACAAGGAAAAGACATACAGACGCTTTTAGGGATGCAGTTATCGCAAACTACAGGAAGACACTAAGAATCAAGAGAAGCCCACAGGAAGATAACAATGAACTGAACGATTACCTGGATAGCACAGGGCACCTGGGGAACAACATTTGGTACCAGCACATGAAAGAAGTTGGAAGAAGGAAATCAGAAGGAGAATGCTTCGTATGCGCACTCCTACCGTACAGCATGGGGAAATCCAAGATCTTCGGGGCTGTAGAAATTGATGTCCCGACAGCACACTGTCTTTCACACGTAGCAATGTGCAACACAAGACGGCAGTTCATGGGGAGGGATGCCTCATTGATCTGGGCAACCGAGGCAAGTTACCCTGATGAAGATGATTATATACAGGACATTAAGACGAGAAACAAAGCCCATACTTGGAATCATGTGATCAGGTATGAGAAGCCTGGAGTTAAAGGAGCAGCAATCAGGTGGGAAGTGAACCCAAAGCTAAATGTCCAAGGGTAAACTCCAGAAGAAGCTCAAATTTGGAAGAACAGAGGCCAAATGCAGATTTGGGGAAGAGTGGTTTCACCAAACGGATGGGAAGAAGGAGTGTTGATCTGCCGATGGTCCTTGGAGCCTGCAAAGAAGCAATAGAAAACTCTCTATGGCCAAAGCCCACAAAATTACTGACATGGGTCGAAGACAGGGGGGGACCCTTGCAGATAGTGCCGCTGGAAAGCCCAAGATTGTGCTTCAGGAACAATGGCACGAGGAACATGGGAGAGAATCAGAACTGTGGACAAATTTTTCAGGCTCCAGGAATGACGCATTGAACCGCAGTAATTATGGATCATTATTGGGCGTGTGGATCCAAAGCATACATAAGACTGCCAAAAAACTGGGGAGGCATATGCACAATAGTGAACGTCCACATTCCAGCACTAGTGATCATGAAAAGTGACCTGAATATTGACAGTTTCCCGAAAGCAGATGCTCACCTGAGGAAAAAGAGATCTGTGGAGCTGGTATCCCGAAAGAAAAGAGAGAATTACTTTTCTGCCAAATCAGTAGAAGCATTCCATGCAATCCCATATGAACACAGGCTGTTTAGCCTCACCTCATTAGTGTTCAAAACAATCCTCATGCCAAGATTCCAGGTTGGAGCAAATACTAAATGGTTGCAAATTACCAGATGAGAATTACTGCAAACCATCAACACGACCATAAAAGGATTCGATGGAATTAAGGAAGAATTAAGAGCAATTCGATTGATGACTCTCCAGAACAGATATGTACTTGACATGATCACAGCGATGGATGGAGGTGTTTGTGCAAAAATCGGAGAATAATGCTGCATATTTATACCGTCACATGACGAAGAAAATTGAACCTTTACAGAAGCCAGAAGTATGCTGACAAACCTACAGAACCAGATGATCAATGAAACTGATGAAGTTGATGATGACAGCTGGTTTGAAACACTATTCTCATGGGTCCCACAATGGATGGCAGACATATTCAAGTTTCTGGGAGCCCTGCTATTCATGATACTACTAGGATTTTGTGTCATTAAGATAATAATCTCACAATGCCAGAAAACTGCGAAGAAAGTCATAGGGATGAAGATCATGATCGATGTCAAACCAGGATGGAAGCCCAGAGATCTGACTGATGAAGAAATTAGAGACTTTGTGAAGGTCAGCGAATATGCACCAGAAGGAAAAAAATGTGTGTATCCCAGGAAACAAAGGAAGTATGAAGGAAAATGGATCTATTGCAGCCCAAATGGACAATGCGAGCTAACGACCTGGAATACAGACAAACATGTAAAAACAGCAGGAAGTTTGAAAGGAGTGATAAAAATATGGACTCCAAAGAGACACTCCTTCACACCATCATGTACAAACGCAGAAGACGAAGAAATGGATACAGAAGAACCAAGTAAGATGAATCCAAAAGAAAAGAAGGAAGTGGTCGATGAACCAACCAGAGGGGGGAGTGTAGAGGAGGTCCCAGATATGGCCTGCACTCCAGTCACCCATTTTGGAGCACCAGGAACGTACACACCAAGATATGTGACGTATGATGAGCAAATAAACCAGCAGAGAGCCGCGCTAGGGGTTTGCCCAGTGCCCATCGGAAGAGCAATGCCTGTTGAAGTGCCAATGACCAGACAACCATGGGCAGTGTGGTACCCAATGAGACAACCGTACCAGCAGCTGACACGACATGAAGACTACTTTCAAACTGTACCAGAAGAGACCCAAAGGGCCTTAATCAAAGGCAAATGGTGACGACAAGGGGCCTGGACAGACGTACAGATAAACAAAACAACAACCAAAAAGATGACACACTAAGATGAAACACCATGGATAAGGATATCACAGACATAGAAGAAGAGACGATGTTGAAATATAAAGAAACGTAACTGTAAAGCAGGATGAAAGTATGCAACCTGCTAACGCCTATACATAGGCTTGTAATGCAAGAAGATAAGAAACAGTGTGGCTTGCTATGCTTAGTAGAAGAATAGAGCGGCAAGTGACAACCATATATATATCTACCTCAATGAAGCACATTATATTAGTGCAGTCCACTCTACACGAAAGCAGAATTAAGCCAAGGATGGTAGGGATCAAACAGGCCAGGATTCATATACTAGCACAAAGCCAAACGAAAGAGCGCAATCGAAACTTAGCAAGAAGCAGCTCATGCCTAGGAATTCAAGGTCAACCCAAGGAAGGGATGAGAGCGACAACTTCGAAGAATCGAAACTTAAGAGCATAGCAGCCTACCCGTGAAGGTTGAGATACGGAGGCCCAGGCAGGTGGCGAGGCCGAAGGGAGAATCAAATACGCAAATAGATGGCAAATGAAGCAGCTTCACAGTGTACTAACACGTGACCAGCCAGGCGCGAAGAGGTACCAACGTCTGATGTCACCCAAAACCAGAGGATGCCATAACGTTTCCTGATAAGAAGCTACAGTTTCAAGGCCATCCTCAGCCAACTAATTACCACATAGCCCTAAAGTACTGATTGATGAAAGGGAGGCATGGTTCATCTTGGGGCATACCGCATCTGGGTGACCATTCTGTATGCTGCTAATTAAAAGTGGAGATTTATGCCTAGGGGTGTAACTGACCCAATCACAATGGACCAAATAATTTAGGGTCCTATTGCTAGTAGTACCAATGAGACGTCGTACTTTTAGTGATGTTTGGCACGAGTGATGTAGAGGGATGGGCGTAGACGCCCACCCGATAAGAGTTATCCAATCCTCACACCCCGTTAGCATATACAGATATAGCACCTATACTTAAGTTACCTTTTCCAACCAATAGACTTGCATGACAAACTTTTGAGTATTACACGTCAATGATGAAGAATTTTGCCTATAAGAATTGCTGTTTGAATGAAGATTTTGGAAGTTGAAGCGTGACGGGCGATCGCATCACTGTTGATTCCCATGTTTCCCCATTTGTTGTACTTGTCATTAAATGGACTTCCCTTTGCCAAACCATTGAGTTGTCCTTATTTGATTGATGTTGGAGTAAGAGAATCCTGCACCCCATCCACCTCAAAGTGCAGCTATCTTGTCTTAAGGTACTCGAGGATTAGCTCTGATCCCTGTGGGATGTATTTACCCATGCATCCTAGCCCTACCTCAAAACTGTGCAGTACTGACATGAAAACATCATGATGGCCAGAGCTTCCCAGAAAATGCACAGGGAAATGCAGGAAGAATAGGCTGCCACCCATTTTTGCCGATGTTATGGGCACAGAAGGAAACTGCCTAAAACCACCATTGGACTACCCACACAGTAGTCTGAAACCATTGGGAATGGCAATGCTGATTGCCAAATGCAACCTAGAATTGTGGGGAATTCATTTTCTTAAATCCCAAAAATGGGTGCAGTACCAGTGCTCACCACTATCCAAAAGCCGGCAGTTTAAAACCACCCTGTGTTTCTCTGAAGGCAAGCCAAAGTGCCTATTTCAAACATTGCAATATGTGCAAAATATTTACTGAACACCAGCAGACATTTGGCAGAATGGAGTGTTGTGTGCCTACAAAATCTGGGAAATGAAGAGCCCAAAACAATGCTTATAACAAAACTGCTATGGAGTCAGCAGTTTAAGTTGCACTGGATTTAAAGACACTAAAATCGAAAATGTTTAAATTGACTGAGTGACCTACTTTTGAGTATCACATAGGTTGCAATTGTTTAAATGTCATAGTTTTAAACTTAGAATCAGCCTTCTAGCTGCATATGTGAAAATGTTTAGTTTTATTTGAATGCAGGAACTGGGGAACAAAAAGTGACATTTTATCTGAAACCTGGCTTAAGGAACTGAATTCTGCCTGGCAACTACCCCCATCAGAAGGGAAACTTGAGTCACAGCTGTGTTCCCAGGCCAACCTTCCTTTTGCTGCCCACACTAAGGATATGCCATCTATCTGATAATTGAATTATCTGTGCTCTGTAGGAAAGTGAACAAAGCCCTGTCCTGGCCCAGGCAAAGGTTTTATTGGCAGGAGTCGTAAATGGTCATAAAAAGTGGCTTCCTCCTGAGGAAAGGGGAGGAGCACTGCCTGTGAGAGCAAGCTGGCTTGGCAGAACTGGATAAACCAGTATTCAACCTTGTGCTGAGGGTAAACCACACCCCTTTGGAGCCAGAACATAACTTTAAAAAGATGAATAAATCATAGAGCGGACATGTGAAAATTTTATAAATGATACCATAATTCTTGTGATTTTTCTGCCCACATTTTAAGAGGTTTTTCGACCCGGTGGCATGTTCAGGGGGGTTTTAGCGGAAAAGTGGATATAACTCTAAATGTATGCATGTTAAAAATCTGAAACTTCATCAGTTAATGTCCCTACTCCCTGCGCACATGTATGTAAAGTTGGGTCAATGTCAGAAATTGAAAAATCAGTTAAAAAGTGAAATATGTGCCATTTCTGAATGCAAGCTCCCAGGAAGAGCAGAGTTTGAACAGGGGATACCTCCTGTAATGCATGATGGGTGCATATGATTTTAAAACAATATGTACCTCTGCAAATATGTATTTGTTTCAAATCTAGATTTGTGTGTAAGTTGACAGGAGGAGTGGACTTTCTGCAGGCTGTAAAATGACATCCCTCTGACTCACAGTTCATTCCCCAATCAAATGATAAATGGAAGTTTGACCAATTAGAAGCTGAGAGAGAGGTAGGGTCAGTGATGCTAGAACACACCCACATTCTAAACACATAAAAGCAGACAGACAGGACAGATAGAGACCTTCAAAATCCATCTGCCGCTGGAAGCTCTGCCGGAAAAATCCATACTTTACCTCCATCAAACCTCCAGAGAGCCAAACTAGAGACTTCAATCTATCCAGAACTAGAGACCAGACCAGAGGGAGAAAGCAGTGCTGTACCCAGAGAGAGAAAGCAGTGCTGTGCCCAGAGAGAGACCCGAGCCCAGTCCAAAACCCTGACCAGATCCGTGATGAGGCCCATTTAATTCAAGAATATAGTGTGAGTACCCAGCAGAACTGTGTAGAACCAATCTCTTAGTTTAAATTCATCTAATTCAATCTATTTAACCTAAGTAGAACTGCCTCCTAGCTGTCACCTGTCATTTCTAGTTGCAAGCTGCACTTGTCATTTTGAGCTTTTGAAATTTGCAAACCCAAAAACGACCTTTATTAAATCGCTCATATCTCCGCGACCGTTTGGGCTAGAGACTTCCAGTAACTTTCCTCTGATAGCTTAGAATCGTAGCTTTGAATCGCACCAAGAACCGCATTCCTACCCCTTATAGTTTTACCGATTGCAATTTCTTCACATGTAAAAACTGCTGCTGCTTGCCTTCCATTTGTCAGAAATTCGTTTGACCTGCTAACTATCCCTGCATCATTGCTAGTGTGAGCCTGGACTAATATTAACTAGATACCACTCACCCTGAACCTCTGTAAGGGAATTAAAAGCGTTTAGCATATTTTTTTAATTCATTGCCAGCACATATCAAAGCATTTGGGCCTGTGTTTTCAAAACTCCTATCTGTGTTTTAAACTTCTGTTGTCTAAGCTTGGGGGGGATTGAACTGATTACATTGATTGCATTTCTGAGAACTGTGTGTTTTCCTCCCATTTCCTTGCATTGCATAAAGAGGGGGGGAGTGAATAGCCAGAGAAAAGTGAATACATTGTTTGGTTGAAGTCATATTGAGTATTTTCTGTACTGCATTCATTGAATATTGCATCCACCTGAGCTTACATAAAGCATCCTCTACCACATTATACTTTTGTTCCTATTTACCAGTGTGCTACCTTATCCATTTCATGTCAACTCATTAGTGATTATAAGAAGTGTGCTAGTGCCAGATTCTCCTTTGTTGATCTTTATCATATCAGATTAAGTGCGCTATTCAATTATTAATTTATTATAAAGTGTGATATATATATATTTTAAATTATCAAATAAACCTTTTAAACTTTCAAAACAGAACTACTTCTTGGCTCAGTGGGGTCAGGGGGATTCCAAGAGAGGGGTGTTATATAGGGGTAGTCATCCAGAACGCATGAACTGGACATAAAGATATATCCATAAGGGTTTTCATTCAGTATTCTAGACTAGGCGTTAACTTAGCTGTAGTGCTGAATTGAATCCTCTTACATCCCATGGGCCCGTCAGAGGTCGCTCCACCGTCCTGTACAACTTATCCTTTGGAGTGCTGCATAATCACTAGTACTATATCGTAAACCGAATATGGCCCAATACTTACACCATGGTGTATAGATAGTAACCCTTTTAAAAATAGAATGAATAAAACAGAAGCCCTTGCTCAAATATTTATTCAATTGGAATGTCTATGCAAGAAGGAAATTAATAAATATTGGGAACATGTGTCCCTCAAAAATTACCTAAAACAGAATATCATTGCCAGATGCCTCAGAAAATTAATCTTTCTGGACCTCACAGAACAGGATGACCAAGATTTGGCATCGGATTGGGAAGCAAATGTAACTATTAGTTCAGAGAATATGATAAAAATCTTAATTAAACATGCAGAATGAGAACATGCTAGAGTTACGTCAGAAATAGAGCAAATGAAAAAAGAAATCTCAGATATGCCTAATCCATCTGGAACAAATGATAAAAACTATGAAAAGATGTATACAATCTTGGGAGAGTACCAAGATGACATTAAATTACGCAAATTCTGGAAATTCTATAGAGATGAGAAAGATTACCTCAATGATAGAGTATACACCTTCCAACCTAAATATGATGGATATCAATCATCAATTAAAACTCCCACAGTGACAGAATCTGAACCAGGCACAGCTAGTACGGTTGATACAGTTTCTACTTTTGAAGAAGCACGTCACACCAGAAGGTTTTTTTTTTGCTGAAATAAAAAGGTACAAAAAGGGCAACTTACTCAATTACAATCCTAACTACAAACTGGTTTGCTTCCAAAAGACTCCCCCTTTAGGTCCAAATATTTCAACAACTCCAACTACCTCAGAGGAAGAAGAGGAAGAGGAGCAAGAAAGAGAGGGAACTGACGATATAAGAAAAGGATTAACGAGATCCAGTCTCAAACACCCAAAGAACAAACCCATACTCAAAACCTAGTCATAAACTTATATGGTAAACAACTTTCTAAACAACAAATAACAGTCCTTAACTATGGCCTCTCCTTCGAACCCTGTGTTATATCAGACATGACAGAAGTTCAAATTCACTTATACAAATTCACCAGGAAACTCAAACTCAAAAATTATTTTACAATAAGTCAACTTTTTTCAAACTTTTTTCAAACCTCAGGAAACCCTACCACCGATTAGTAATAGGAGCATTCAAGAAATTGAAAATATTCATCTTCTTGCTAACCTAGCATGTGAATATAGTCAAACTGTATCCGACATTCAAAAAGAACTAGGGGTGCACCAACGAAACATGGACATCAATGAACATAAAAATAGATCCACATTTTTACCCCCCATAACAGGAGACAATGCCATTGAAATCTTTTACAGGTCTATCACAAAGAAAATTCACCAATATATTGATGGTCAACACATAGGTTACAATAGCAAGAATAATAATTTGACCAAATTGGAACGTGCAGCTCTCAAGGAACTATCGGCAGACAGCTCAATTGTTATCAAGGAGGCAGACAAAGGAGGTAACATTGTTATTCTCAATACATCAGAATATATCAGTATGGCCCAGGAACATCTCACCACACCAGAATGCTATAAAGCACTTACTAATAACCCGACTACTCAGACTGTACAAGAACTTGACACACTGATTTGTCACTGGCATGGCCATGGGTTATTGACAGATGATGAAAAAGCCTTTCTTATCAATCCTAGACCGTTGATGCCAACTTTATATTTTCTGCCAAAGGTACATAAACCCTGCACTTACTTGCCAATGGTGAGACCAATAATGAGTGGCCAGGGAGGGGCCACAGAAAACCTAGCAGAATACATTGACTTAAGCATCAAGCAACTAGTACCTGAGATACCAGCATATCTTAAGGATACGACTCATACCTTACAAATATTAAGTGACTTTACATGGCAACCACATTACTTTCTTGTTACGCTTGATGTGACTGCTCTATATACATCTATTCAGCATACACTGGCCCTTGAAACTATTGATTACTCCTTCAGGACGTTTTCAGCATCACATGCCACACATGTCCAAATGCTTAAGAGTTTTCTGGAATACACCCTCAAACACAATCAGTATATTTTTGATGGAAACTATTACTCACAAACCAAAGGCATAGCCATGGGGGCAAAGTATGCCCCCAGCCTAGCAATTGTTTTATGGCATACTTTGAAGATCTTCATATCTTTCATAACAATCCATAAAGTCAACACATCATAACTTGGAAAATATATATTTATGATGTCTTTGCAATTTGGTCTGGGAGTTTAGTTCAGTTTCAATCCTGTATGCAGTTTCTGAATAACAATAGATTTGGAATTAATTTCACAGGGCACATTGATGCCACAGAGATCATGTTATTAGATTTACGGATCTATATAGTTAGAAACTGCCGTAAACTCAATGCTACATGCAGGCAGCAGTCACAGAAAAAGTGTTATCAATAATATACCCCGTGGGGAATTTTTAAGGTCCAGGAGAAACTGCAGTAAGGATGAAACTTTCTAGGAAGATTGTAAGTCGATTGGAACCAGATTCAAAGAAAGAGGCTATCTGAGCCCAATCGTTAACAAGGCCTTGAAAGATATTAAAGAAGTGACACGTGCTTCCCTTCTCGATCAGATTAAGGACCAAAAACCCAAAACCACAAAAAATGTCCCAACTCATGTAAACTTCACCAAATTTTCCAAAGATTCGAAATTCATTTATCAGATGCTGCACAAACACTGGGATCTCTTATTACTAGACCCAGACATATTGCCATATATACCTGAGAAACCTAATATTATCTTCACTAAAGCACCTACTTTATGGAACTTACTCAGCCCTTCTTTTTTGAAATCGGGTCCCATGAGACAGCAGAATTGGCTATCAGAAAATACCAAGCCAGTTGGCTTTCACAAATGCGGTACATGCAACTTCTGTCAGTTTGCTCTTTCACCTACCATAACCTTTACCTGTCATGGAGATCGACAAGTCAAGATCACAGACTTCATTAATTGTCGTTCCAAATATATCATCTATCTATGGGATCCAATGTGTATGCATGAAAGTGTATATCGGCAGTACCATCCGTGAGTTACGAGTAAGGATTAGAAAACATTTGGCTAATCTCAAAAGTCAAGACGCCAAACTTCCCTTTGCACTACATTGGCAAACCGAACATCAATTGGACCATTATTGGGATATAAGATTCATTGGACTCAAACATATCAAACAACATGCGAGAGGTGGCGATAGACAACTCATCTTATGTCAAGAAGAAGCACGCATGATTTGTAAACTACGCTGTTTACAGCTTGGCTTAAACCAAGAACATGAGCTTAATGTATTTTTATAAAATTATATAATTGGGATCAAGCCATGAACTTTGAAACCTTTAGACTATATTTTCTGTATGTAAAGGACAAAATTTACCATGCATTAGAGCCTAGACGTGACTCTGGTGTCTCTGTGTGCCCTAGGCGCTGTTCACTTTCACACTCCTTATCTTATTTACACTGTAATCCTGCTGGTATTATTTGAAGGGAAATTATGTCTGCTGATGACACTTGGTGACGTCCCCGCACCTATAGATATTGGAAGTTAGGTTTCTTTCCATTTCTTGTACTTAATACAGATACTCCAGTTAGCGTGCCCGTATCAAGCTACTCTCATATTTTTTCAATTTCTGAGGTATGCAGCACACGGGTTATTTCCATGTACCAACAGAAAAACCTGCCAATAATAGAATATCATCAAACTTCGTTTTGCTTCAATTAACTGCGCAGTGCGCAGTGGCTCTTTTTCATTTTACATTATGATATTTCTCAACCCTGCTTTGCAAATATGTGTCCATATCTAATTGCGCGCCATCCCAGGATAACATATTTTCATATGTACGCGTATATATGGAACACTACATGGCCGACTCCATACTATGAATTAGGCTGTCTAAAATACTTACATACTCGCCCTGCCAAGTGTTGCCAAGCAAGGCGACCTGTTGCACCAACTCTCTCCACCCTTCGAATTGGTTTATGCGACCAACGCCTACATACAAACAGACGGTATACTTTTATTTTCGCAAGTATGGTGTGAAATAATGAACGCGCGTGTCCTGCAATCATGTTTTTTCAGGACATATACATAACGAAACTGACTGCCGATTACCGATTTTCAATCTTCAGTCTGCTTACTTAATGTTGCCATGCAACACACGGTCACATGACCTGACAAGTGACCAAAGCTAATTTTCCACACCCTAGCTGTTATAGGTCCGTGCAACCAACGCCCTCTCCACAGCACTTGGAACGTTATGAACTGCAGGAACACCCATACGATCGCATTCATGCGCATTATCTGGTGGGTTTAAAAGTGCCAGTCTGTATTAAGACCACAGCAAACTTACCACCGCTATCACTATTTAGTCATACTTCTCAAATTTAAGCTCAAAAATACAACATATCAGTAGCATATACTACGAACTATATTGTAGAACAGCATGACTACAGCACATATCCATTCCAACACCTATACATTTCATTTTCAGAAACCGTTTGGAAACAATACATCCATTGCTACTAACATTTGAACCCTGTGGACTCAACCACAACGGCACATTACCTACATAGCGCACCAGTTCACTATCAGAATGGAAACAGGCAGGTAAGCCAAACTTTTGTTTCATGGATAAACAATCACAATATAACAGTATGCAGCTGCTTGAGATGCATGCATACATGCAGGCTGGCTCTTACATAGTTTATCTTTGTTTTCAGACACTTAGAAATTTCGATGACATGAATACCAAGTGTACATGTATTTAATCCTTGTGGGGGAACATATCCCAAAACTTAATCTCGTCTAAATTTGTCAGGTAAATTACCTTTTACTCTACTTACTACTTATGGGATAGGGGTACGTCTACCAAGTGTTATCTGATGCACCTAGTGAAATCTGCCAGTATTATGAATATTCAAACTAATCATTTCCAACATGTAAAATATTATTAATATATTTGTCCGTTGAATACTTGTATTATGATTCCATTTGTGTTTATGATTTCAACGGAATACGTGATCACTAATCTTATTCACATTTTTGCTTTTCCTAAACCCTTCCCTCCCCCTACTTACCTTCTTCCCCCTTTTTCTTGTGATAACTGCACAACATGTATGTGATGCTATTTGTCACTTTTGCTTGCTTTAATTGACTGATGTTACTACTGGTTTACAAATATGCCTTGTCTGGTATACAGTTATTTTATTATTTATACGCCCTGAAGACGACCCAGCAGGGTTGAAACATGTGTTGGTGTTTCTTTCAGTCTTTTCAGTTACTTTAGTTTCACTAATTATTAAGGAATTAGCACTTGAGAATGTATATGTTCTGATTTAACTTTGAAGTGATAAAAGGCTGGCTAAAACCAGCATTTGATACTACAAGTGGCTATCCTTGTTTTTCATTATCAATGTTGATTGCAACTTGACTTCTTTAGGAAGCGCGGACAATGAGGATATAGTGATCAATCTTGTATAGTTAACATAGGGGGCTTTGTGAGAAATTACCCCCTCATATCCTCACTGCTGGCGCATACCTCACTCCTCACTATTCACTGTTGAACTGTGTGTTTTTGTAATTAGACTTTTTGGGTTTTGATCACATCCAGTTCAAGGATATTTTCTCACACATCCTGCATCCTACCACATGCTACACCCCTGAGATCCTTCAAAAACTTCTTTCAAACGTCCCCTTTCCCCAGGTCCCTGACGAACCCTTTGTAACTCCTGGACTTCCACCGCTCCAAACTTTTCACCTTATCCTCCGATAAGCCTAACCTACTACCTTCAGATGCTGCACCCATCCTAAATGAATGAGCTCCAAACTCCTCTGCCTTTTCCCCTACTGCTACCAAAACCTTTCGTATTACCCCCAAAACTTGTGCCGCTGAGACTGGTGCCCCATCCTGAAAAACCAAACCTGTCCTCCCCCCACAACGCTCCTTCCACACCAAACCTGTCTGAACCGGGCATAAATCCTTGCTCCCCCAACCCAGCAAAACCCAAGAGCTCTTTCCATTTTGATCTGTCTTAGACCTCTTAATCTTGATGTCCAACCTAACTCTGTAAAATGAACATCACCCCAACGCAGTCCACTTACCCCACTTTTCCCCCACCAGCTCAGAAACTCTAAAGGCCCCAAAAAATAGCCATGTAAAGTAAGTCGCAAACAACTCTCCTTCCCAGCCCGACACAACCTTGTTGGCAGTTCCGCCGATACCGGTCTCCTCTTGTCCTTTTCCCCTCTTACTTTCCCTTGCCCATCCTTCCAACATCCTGTTTGCCATTTCTCCACCGCTCAGCCGAAAACCCCTAAACCACTTCCCATAGAAAGCGATCCCTACCAATTTCCCCGTTATAGTTGCCCTAGACCAGCCCCTATCCATACACCTCAAGAGGAAGTTAGTGAAATCATCCCTTCTCCGTTCTTCCGCATCCCCTCTTCCCTTCCAACTTCGAGCTCCCCCTCCTATGAAATCCTCCCAAGCTCTCCTATACGCCTCTCTAGATGCCGGAGCAAGCAAACCCTCCACCACTGCAAGCACTCTCAGCTTCCTATCTTCCACAGCTCCTCAGGAATCCCCTGCCCCTCCTGTTCCCCTTCTGGAGCCAATCCACGGAATCTCTGCCATTGAAAACGAGATAATGCATCAAGGATGCATTATCCTTCCCCGGCACATGTGTTGCCTTAAACACCACATTCCATTCCATGCAATGCAGAACGAACTCTCATCAGTCTCACCACCCTCGCCATTCACTTTCCTGTTTTGCAACTCCTTCCCTCACAACTCCAATGCAACCAGCAAAGGAAAAAATTCAAGGAATGCTATGCTCCTTCCTTCTTTCAACCAAAGTCATGGCCACTTCTCCGCAAACCACTTTCCTCCACAAAACACTACAAAACCTCCCGCACCTGCTGCATCTGAGTAAATCTGCACCTCCCATAACACTGGATCTCCCTGCAACCACATGGACACTCCGTTAAAGCTCTCCAAAAAACGCAGCCAAATCCTACAATCATCCCGAACTGCACTTGATACCCTTACCCGATGATGTGGGCACTTTGCTCCCGCCATAGACCGCGCCATGTTTCTACAAAAAGCCCACCCTGGGGTCATCACCCTGCATGCAAAATTCAAATGCCTCACCAATCTCTGCATTTCCACCAGCATCATCTTCCAGACCCCCACCGCTTTCTCCAGCAATCCTACCAGTTTGCTCACCTTGTCATGCGGCAAGCATGAGATCATGGCCACTGAGTCCAATTCAATCCCTAGAAATGTCAACACCACTGCCGGCCCTTCTGTTTTGTCTTCTGCCAAAGGCACACACAACTCCCCCATCAAGTCCTGAAACAACTTTAGCATCTCCTTGCACTCCCTCTCTGTCTGCCCTGCTAATGAACAGAAAATCATCTAAGTAATGCAGTACACCTTCCCAACCGGAACTGTATGAGAAAACCCACTGTAAGAAGGAACTGAAACGCTCAAACAAGGCGCAGGAAATTGCGCACCCCATTGGCAAAGCTTTGTCGATGTAGATGCAATCCTCAAATTGCAATCCAACAGCCAAAAATCCTCCGGGTGCCCCGGCAACAACCTGAAGGCTGCCTTAATGTCACACTTGGCCATGAAGGCCCCACGCCCCGCTTTCCTCACCAAATCCACCGCCTGGTCCACACTTGCGTATACAACCCTGCACTCTTCGGGGGCAATGAAATCATTGACAGACATGCCCTCGGGCCATGACAAATGGTGTATCAATCTGAATTCCCCCAGGGCTTTCTTAGGTAAAACACCCAGTGGGGTTACAACTAAATCACCGGGCAGATCATCAAATGGCCCTACTATACTCCCCGCTGCTATTTCCTTGCCCAATTTCTGTCTTACCACCTCCACATTTTCCTTGGCGGACTTCAAATTTTCCGCCCAGCGACTCAAATTTTCCGCCTAGCGACGCACCCTTGGCTCCTGGTAACCCAGACTGAAACCATGACAAAAACCTTCTCCCAAAATCTGAGCCCCTTCCCTGTCCGGATAAAATTCCAACCACTTATCCAACACATCCAATTTAATTGGCCTAAAAGCCTTTCCCCACAACCCCTCTGCTGGATCCTCTCCCCCTCCCTCTGTCTCCTTGTTGGAAACACTGCGTGAGAGGGTGCTTCCCTGCACATTTTCTACATTCATGTCTGAACCTGCATAAGTTCCTTGTGCAGCCGTCCTTATTAAATGCCCAACATGCCACTGAGGGCTGCCCTCTGCCTCCTCCCCCCAAGCCCTCGTTGGCGGGGCGACCAAGAAAGGGCCAGAAAGGCACAGGCAAACCGCTTGCTGTGTGCAATGTCAGGGCAGGCCTCATTGGTGCCATCCACTGCAGCCATAGATCCAAGTCTATTTCCCCCAGACAGCCTGACTGTCTTCTGCCATTCTTGCTCTAAATTCTTCGTCGTAACGCACCCACGCAAAACCCCCAAAACTTGTAAATGTCTTTCTGATCACATCCATATATTTTACCAGAGCCACGCATCGCTCCGAAAATTTCTCCCAATAAACACTGGCGTATATAATAAATGCCGACGTCCAATTTTCACTTGTCACTGGGACCCATGGGCGCAAGGCCAGTTCTCTCTCCTCTTCCTTAGAACCCTCCTTAGCTCTTACTTCCCTATGAAGCAGCTTAAAAACATCCACAAATTCACCTGCCTGAATCTTATCCTTAGTCGCTGTCATCAAGTGTGCTCCCAAAGGTTTTGTGATACCCATGTATGGTAGCTTTTTCTCCTTAATGTTCAAAGACCTTGGCCGTGAGGCCAGCGGTGCGGGCTGCACTCCTATCTCCACTAAAAAATGGTTTCTTTAGGTGTTTGATGGATTATGTCTCATTGACATAAATTTAGCTCAAATAAAACGTTTATCTCTCATATAATTAAATTTTATTCGAGTTATTTTGCAATTGATACGTCAATGTAATGCAGATGCTTAGTGGGAAGGCCAATGCATTTCGGAATGAAATCCTTCATCAGGGCCTATATAACATCGTTTGTTTTTCAAAAAAGAAAGAGAAAAATCACAACAACACCATAATATTGCCAAAAGTAAAAAAAACATATTTAAAATGTCCAGGATGCGCACAGATGTTGCCAACCACATTAATTAAATCACAAGTTCAATAAGCATTTTGCAACGTTTATATCAATCAATATGTGTCAAAAATCAGATGTGCCATCATATAAACCCTCAGGTGCACAATTCGTAATAATATTGAAAATATACATACGGGTATGAAGTATGTTGGAATTGGAGAGATGGCCAATTTAATTCAGGAAAAAACAAAAGGTAAAGAAATGTAACTAAATCCTCATTAAGAGATCAAAAAAATGTATTAATGTTAAAGCTATACACTCACACTGACCTTGTATCCCTGTAACAAGTAAAGCTTGCAAAATGGCTGAGCGTTCGCTAAGGGAGATCGCATACATTCGGATGTCAATGACAGGATTCCCAATTAAATCTGTTGGAATGTATACAGGATACATCAGACTCTTTCTCAAATCTATCAGTAGCGCATACTATCTCAGTGTGAGCACAGGCTTACCTGATGCTGCAAGAGTACTCGCCTCTGCTCTCGGTAAAGCCGCATGGAGGCGCGTTTCACAGAGGGTATATTTGTTGTCACAAGTAACTATGGAAACCACATAGGGTTCCTACAAGAAATTCACGGACAAAAGCGGCGGCCATCTTAGAATGGTGTAATCACAATGCTAAAAATAAGGAAACTTAAATAACTATCCACATACTGTTCCCAAGAGCTCTCATCTACTCATACCAGTGACTCAGTTTAGCCAAACTCTAAAATGATAAATAAATCTAAATTGGTTCTAACAGAAAGCTTACTATGCAACATCGCTTGTATTGCCATTATAGAACGGCAGAATCATACTGTAATCTCTCCACAATGTAATGCAGTAAAGAATTAACCTAACGAAAAAGGTAATAGTGGTCGGTACCACTCGTGAGAGTGTGGGTTTGTGCGTATAAACTGTGTATCTTATCTCATGCGTGTGTGCCTCGTGGGATGATACGCTTCTGTATGTGTCCTCAGATGGAGAACGCTCATACAATAGATCAGGACTGTGCGCGAGATGTTTAAAAAAGGTGAAGGGGTGAACGCTCATGTCCGTCATTCCACATAAACAAAGGATGCGAGCGTCATGATCCTGTTATAATCTAGGTATGTCATGGCTAGTTGGAAGGTGAGCTGTTGAAGACAGTACGGTAATACTGTCTTTGGAAGTGTCACATGCTCACATCTGTCAAAAAATCACTGTAGTAATCTCCAACGTTACCTGCAGGGACACAGTGTATTAGTGCAATCAGAAAACGGGTTGGGCTGTATATAAATGGTACAGGTAAAGGTAATGTGCCACTTGTCTACGTGAAAAATACAATATCTCCAATACTAAACCTCTGATAATACCTGATAAACAGGAGCTAATCCAAAAGGTCTATTTCAGTAATTATCACTTGCTTAAGCTAAAATCCAGATAGAGGGCACTTCACACGGGCAGCTGTATAAATAAAATGTCTCTGTTTAATTCTCAAAATAACTGTCTTTCTAATATTAGTGTAAGTCCCGAGTGGTCTACGTTAAGTATTATGACCTATATAACCATAGTGTTAGCATATTTGGAGGGTGAAAACTCAGCCGGTGAAGCAAATTATTGCAATCGTTTTTTTTTGTATACAGTGTCGTGTCGAACTTATTCCCATTGATCACTGTTTGTACGTCTAGGTAGTGTATGTTAGGGTCTCCAGTTTCAAGGGTAAATTGGAGCCGTGAGTCTATACTGTTGAGGTATCCTAAGAACATCACCAATTCCTCCTTGTCCCCTGACCAAATCTCAAAAATGTCATCGATATATCAAATCCATTTTTTCAAATATGGTTTCCATCTCTCATTTTCGAGGATATTTTGGCTTTCAAATACATACATGAAACAATTGGCGTAAGCTGGCGCCATGGTTGCCCCCATTGCGGTTCCAGATATTTGTCTGTAGTATCTATGATCATACTCAAAGCAAGAATGTGTGACAATAAACTGCAGTAGAAGCATCAGAAACTCTTTGTTTGCTCCGATGTGTTCGGTTTGGAGTAGAAGATTTTGAACTGCCTCTTGACCTTGATCATGGGGTATACTTGTATACAGACTGACCACATCAATCGTGAAAAGGATATCTTGTGCTTCTAATTGTATCTGGTTAAGTATCTGTAAGAAGTGGGTGGTATCTTTAACAAAAGGTATAGTTTTTTGGTATGATGGGTTGCAAAAAGTAGTCTATGTATGTACCGAGAGGTTGCAAGATGCTCTCCGTTGCCGCCACAATTGGTCTTCCTGGTGGTTTTTCCATCCTTTTGTGTATCTTCGGCAGGGTGTAAAGATGAGGCATTTTAGGGTATGCTGTAAATAAGTATGATTTTGTTTTTTCTATGATCCAATGGTTTTCCAATGCTTCATCTAGGAGTAATTCAAGTTCATTTTTTATTTCTGGAGTAGGATCATGTTTCAATACCTCATATGTATTTGCATCCGCTAGTTCCCTGAGACATTCGTTGTGATAGTCTTCAGTGTTCTGTATCACTATAGCACTGCCCTTATCTGCTGGTCTGATTGTAATAGAATCATCGGTGAACAAACTTTTGATTTGAGATAGCTCTCCTCGATTCAAATTGTATTTGCTTGGGTTCTTGAATTGAATTAGAGATAAGTCTTTCAACACCATTTTTTCAAAGATATCTATAGCTGGTATGTGAACGGGTGCGCAAAAAGTGCTCTTAGGTTTGAACTCTAAGTATTCACTTTCTGGCTCAGGTACAGGTGCATTCGCCGTCCCTGCAAAATAGGTTTTAAGTTTCAGTTTTCAAATCAGTTTGTATAGTTCCACTTTAGTCTGGAATTTGTTTGTACTATGGGTGGGTACAAATTTCAAACCTTTTTCTAATGTATGCACTTCTTGGTTAGATAAAGATCTTCCAGAAAGATTGACCACTAGTTTCGACTCGTTTGTTGCCTGGTCTGAACTCCTTGGTATCTTCTTCCTCTTCCCTCACCTTGTCCTCTTCCTCTTTGGTCTAAAAAAAAACCCTGAGGCTTGATTTGTAGGTTGAGATGGTCTTCTGTCTCTTCCTGAGCTACTTGCTGTCTCGTTCTCAGAGTTTTGTTCTGGTCTTGGATCTGTAGTGTCCGACTCTGAGCTACTGTTGTCACTAGTTGGTTTCTTTGTTCTTACATTCTGCTGTGTATATTTATCTGCCCATGTATATACTTCATCATTCAGATAATCATACGTATCTCTTCGAAATTTCCTGACTTTCCTGGCTTCCAAATCCTGTTCGTAGCTTTCCAATTTAGTGTTGATGTCCGCCAAGATTTCTGTAAAAGATTCGGTATTGGTTGCTTCAATGATTTCTTGTGACAGCTTCTCAATCTCAGTTTCAAGTACTTCGATATTTCCTGATAATTCCCTGATGGTAAGCAGAATCAAGTCGAGGGAGCACTTATTAAGTATTTGTTCTCATTTCTCCACAAAATCTTTACTCTCTTTACTGTCCTTACATAGAGTAGGGCGTAAAGGGATTCTTAATCCTCTTGGGATTCGTTGTACTTTGTAGAATCTGCCTAATGTAATCGCATGTAGTTTTCTATTGATTAGTCTTTCTCCTTACCCTTCACTTCAACCTCTTTTTCTTTTGAAACCTGTACTTCGAGCGCCAATGGCTCAATCACCTTGTCCGTTTATACTTCCACTGAGCAACTTTCCTTCTCTCCCGCCAATGCTCCAATAGCCTGTACACCAATCTCGCTCCTTACCCCTTGCAAACCAGACCCTTCATTTCTTGCCCCCATTCTCGCATCCTCCCTCTACCATGCAGTTGACCAGTCCCTATCCCGCTCACCTCTTTCTGCCCTGCCATCGCCCGTCTCCGGCCTGGCCTCCACTCCGATGCTCCTTATTGTTTTCCTTACTGGACTCCTGCTGCGGGGACAAAACATGTCAGCAGTCTCACCCAACCAATCATTCCCTTGACCCCTTGCCCACCGACCCCTTTGCTCCTGTCTTTCACAATCCCTACTAAAACCCCTTCTCACCCTTCCCCTCCTCGTTACTGCTGTATAACCTTCATCCTCCCACTGCCCCACATATTCCTCCATCCCCTCTTCATCACCCCTGAAATAACATTGCTGCTGCAAGCACATGCTCGGGTTGAGTAGATCCTCCTCTTGTGAGCCTGGGGCGCCCACCCCGCCACTCCTTTGTCGTCTTCTCGGCGGTGCCACAGAAACCCATTCCTGGTCCTCTTCTCTCGGGCAAGGTGTGCTCTCCTCCACCCTGTGGTCTTTGTCGCTAGGGGCCATGCTGTGCCCTCTAGACTGTCCTCGCGTAGGTCGAGGAGGGGCCGTTCTTACACCCTCTCCATTTTCATCCTCGGGAAGAGCGGGGGCTGCTCTGTGCCCTCCACCCGAACTCCTCCTAGCCGGGGGGGGCGTTCCGCGCCCCTCCCTATCTCACTTATTGATGGGGACCGCTCCCTCCGTCTCCCAGCTGCATTCTTCTGCAGGTACTTACCGCTCTTGCCCCTCTGCCCTGACACCCCTCTCTGCACCCTTACCCCGCCAACTTCCTGCTCCACCATATCTACCCCTTTCAGGGAACTCCTGACCTCCCCTGCATCCTCCCGAACATTCTCTCCCCTAACCATATCCTGCCCCTCACACAAGTACATTTCCCCCCTGGATGCCCTCCTGTCAATCACCCTTCTCATCTTCCTCCCCCTGGATTCACCAACCTCCTTACTACCAGCCGCAGGGTTACAAGCCACCACTACCGCAAGAGCCCCATCTGCTGCTGCCCTCTACTGCGCCCCCCCCTTTCTTCACCTTCCCCTGTAACCTCTATCACAGCCCCCTCCAGTTGGGCCTTGGATGCCCTACTAATGATCTCCAAAGCCTCTCTCAGGGCCTTAGCATCCACCAGGCCCTTCTTCTTAGCACCCTGACCCACCATCCTACTTAAGAAGTGCAACTGCGCACTTGCGCACTGCTCTGCTTGACTGCCTAGCTTGTCCCGAGCCTTTCCCCTTCAACGAAAGAAAAAAGAGGGGGGGCTCAGTGCCAAACTATGCTGGCAATGGCTCCCTTCAGATAAAACCCCAAAACTTTAGAAATTGAAAATTGTGGGAGGAAGCCAAATTAATAGGCACACCACACATTTAGTATGTACTTCCAGACTCATTAATTATTAATGAAAGTAACCAGGCAGGCCCACAGAGGAGAAAAGGAAATAATGACCCCTGGAAACACTAAATGACCTAAAATTGAATATAATAATTCTTAGTAGCCGGAACTAATTTAAATAATTATTTTATTTTTATTTTTATAATTGCCCCAATAATAGATACAACTGACAGGGAGGGCCCCAAGGGGCTAATAAGCCTGATAAAAATAATCCCAGACCACCTGCCTGTGACAAAAGCAACACGGTGCAAAATACAGAAACCTCTGCATACAATGCTTTTAAACCTACAGAAAGCTCTGTTACACTAACTAACAGATGTGTGGCTCCTTTAAAAGGGAACCACTTCTGGCGTTCGAATGCCTCCGCAGCCCACACACTGGGCGCCGGCCAACGTGACTCGCACAATACTACAAACAGCTCCTTATGAGGAAGAGCTCGCCCAGACCACGAAACCCGGGGAGGAAAGGAGAACAACACTCTGTGGCGCTGATCCAATGCAGGCTGCGATCCGACAACCGGACAACCCTCCCCCCCACGGTCCCAAGCGCAACCAAAAAGCAGAGCTAGCACGAAGGTAAGAGGAGGTGCCTTATCTGCTTATCTATCGCCTGCTCCAGAACCTTCCCTGCACCTATAAATACCCCCCCCCGGTTGGCGCTCTATGCGCAGGCCAGCTGCTGGCCTGTGCAGCACCAACAATCACCCCAGGGGGAAACGCTTTGCGGTCCCCCCTCTTCCCCCATTCCCAGTAAACTCCCAGTTTACAGAATTCCAGTACACTGCCATGAAAAATTCCAAGTTAGAGACCAAGGTCGTTGAGAATGAATTCTCAGGGGGAAAAACACTGAATGTGTTGCACACACTGGAAAGACACAAATCAATCCATACAACACATGGGACATAAAAGCAGGCGATGATAGGCGGCCTGTTACAATATATTTAAATCTTCTACCACAAAATGAGGTCCTAGGATCACATA
Organism: Ambystoma mexicanum; assembly: GCF_040938575.1. NCBI lineage: Eukaryota > Metazoa > Chordata > Amphibia > Caudata > Ambystomatidae > Ambystoma > Ambystoma mexicanum. The sequence goes on along the minus strand of NC_090928.1, from coordinate 935,991,507 downwards.
AGGTGACAACGGCTTTGCTGTTGCCATCTAAAAAATGCCACAACATGTTAAATAACTAACAGGGTGGAATAGGCACTGACTTGCAAGGACAATGCCCCATGCATGTCGAGCGAATAATGGGTTCATGTCAGCAGATGAGCTCTGCATAGAATGATAGAACAAGAATCATCTTTCTGTGGGTTCCATACACGTCTCAATTGGAAAAAATGAAATAAAACTGGTGGGAAGGCTAGGCCCTCTATGTGTTGCGTGGATATTGTAGTGTTGGTCATGAGCATGCATGATCACTCGCGACTTGAGTGCTCAGGGAGAGAACATCCGAATGAAGTGCCAAGACCTCAAGCAAATTGAACTGGAGGAAGGCATTTAACCAAGTGAAATAATAAATGTATTTATCACACACTACCTAGGAATTGAGAGTTGTTAAGTATATATCTCTAAATCGTATTCTTAATATACAAAGGGGGAAAGATTGCGCTGGCATCTGAAAGTCAAACTCTTGGATAAGAAGCCAGTCACAGGCTTATGCAGCACACGAAAATGCTTGGGGAGCATGGCATACAAAATATTGGCACTGTCAAGGTATGTGTTAATAGCAGCCGCACACCTGTGAAAGCCCCTGTAAGTCCCGCTTTGCTGCAGGTTGTTCTCGAGCGCTTTGGATTTGAATCTGCTTTCTGTGCTGCTTTTTCTATAAAGAACGGATTCAAGCCCCAGCAGGTGAAGGACAATACAAAGAAGTGTATTTAGTCCATATTTCAGTGTAAATAGACTTTGATACGTTTTTCTTTTGCTTACTTAGGCATTCTGCTGTATACTTACTGGGCGTGGCTATTTAAACACACTCGCGTGTGCACTGCGTGCGCGCACCCGTTAAAGCCCCTGTAAGTCCCGCTTTGCCGCTTCGCTGTGCTCATCGCGGCTACCGGTTAGCCTGTGGTTTTTAGTTTACACTTTTTGGTATTTACTTTTCCTTTTCTAGGATTTTGTGTTTTGTGATTTGATTGGCCTTAATTTCATAATGAAACGAGGCATTACTACTTTAAAATCGGGCATGCCTGTTGTGACTGCACTGCATTAAACTAACGGTGAAAGCTTTCTCTTTTAATTCACCTCTTTGCCCAACAAAAAGATCTCGACTAAGTCCGACACCCGGCACGGGTGCAACAAAACCCAAATCAATATAAAAAACTGAAATGTTATTAGGTATGGATATTCGACCATTTTGTCGTGATGCAATTCATTTGGACCCTATCGATTTGGACAGTGAAAATACCTCGGTTGTGTCAACCCGATGTGTGGAAAAAACATTTGCTCCAATCATTCGTCCTAAAAGTGATGTCCAAAATGTACACTCTGGCAAACATGATGCCTTGGATGTGGAAACATCTGGTGAGCAAAAAAGCTATGTGACAGCGACCGTCCCAACGGTAACCTTTGCGAAAGAAATTGTGTCCTTAACAGATAGCATTTTGTTAAAAAATGTGTTAACTGGTCCTGTTGCTTCATCTGTTAAAGCACCTGTTTTGTCTGTATCGTCTGATAATGATATCTCCAATTCTAAACTGTCTAAAATAACTACCCCAGGGGACATGGCTGTTATTGACTTAGACACAAATGCATCATGTTTTTCTGCTCACACTATATCTGAACACTTATCTAAATCTCCGATTTTATTTACAAACATTAGTGATGCTAATTCAGTGGAGAAATTATCATTCATTGCTCCGACCCCACGGAAAACTGGGGTCAATTACTCTCCTGTTGTGGATCCGGTTGAAACCCAAAATGCATTAACTGGCGTTGCTTTGACCTCAAAGAACACAGCTATTCTTTCTTTGGCCAAATTGTTTGAAGCTCTAGCCCATAAGGCTGATGTACACTCTCACCAACTCAATCAGATTTTATCTGGCCAACTTACTATTACAAATAAACTTGAGACTCTGGGTGGCCCAACTATGTTGCCCACTCTGAAAAAGTCTGTAAGCTCCCAGACTCTTCCGCAGCCTGGCGCCTCTCTGCAGAATTATCAGAGCATTCCTTTGATATTGAAACCCATTACTGACCTGCAAACATTGCAAATGAATCTGTGGTTGATCAACAAAAAAAAACGAACTATGTACTCTTCGGTGGTACAAGCACAAATGTATTTGATTTGCCCGCGAAGTTGGGGCACAAAAATGGCGTCTTTTCTAAGAAATCAAAAAATATCAGATCTGTGGCTAAACGAACATCTCAAATCAAATCATTCATCAAAAATGTTTCGATTCCATCAACAACTACTAAAATTGCTTCAAAAGTCATAGCAAAAAAATATCTGCTGCAATCACAGGTGAAGAAGGGTAAGGTTTTTCCAGAACTGAGCCCTTCTGTTAAATCATATAGTCCTCTAAATGCCTTGCAGTGCTGCTGTGGCCAAAGATACTAGTAAAAATCAAATTGCCGAAGTACATTGTTCAAAACCCACTCTAGCCCTAGAAGATCAGAGTTTATCAGATCGCCGTAGAGAAATAAGACAAGCTGTTGACGAATACATGGCCTCCAAACCAGCACCTAAGAAGCTGAGCTTGGCGACATGTGAGACTGCAAGCACAAATGAGTCTGGCCCCTCTCTTGTACAGAAAGTGCAATCTGCTTGTCCCCAAGTCTTTGACAGTGCTCATCCAATACAATCTGCGACACAGTCGCATTCTCATAACAAGACAAATGCCCCAGCAATTAATATTTAGTCCTCATCGGACATAGAAGAACTGATTAAATCCACCCTATCAAAGTTCTTTCATACTCATGTCTCCACAAAAAGCAGTGAGCCTGGGTCTAAAAATTTAAATCTCCATGAGCCTCGTATCTTGTCAAAACAAAAAAATCTAATTCCATGTGCTAAGCGGCCTGCAGTTCATTCATTATCTATAAGATGTCGACCTCCTCCGGCCCGACAATATCACTTGAATCGAGCCTCAGTTTTATCTATATTCAGTGAAATTCCTGAACTCGATGATATTGGCACCATTGACATTGAGCAAGTGGAATTCACTGATCGGTTGAAATGGTCCTCCGTTAATTTATGGATAAATTCGAGGGTCGTAGTTAATACTCTCTGGGCAGTTAAGTCCCAACTCTTTGACCTCGGTTTTATCCTTTCGGCATGTCTGGATTCCCCTGAGTGTACATTATCTGAAACATCGAAGCAATCCACACAACAATGTATAATTAAAAAACAAGGCAACTGCCCTCATAATTGCAATTGTAACTTAAAAGATACACAATGTTAGCATCTGGACTCCCATGAAACTACCTTGTCTTTGATCAGTTGGAATTCTAGAGGGTATAGGCATTTATTGAACAACCAGGCTATCCATCTGCTAGACCGCTATGTAATACTAATACAAGAATCCTGGCTTACTAGCGCCCCATCGTGGAACAATTATGACACCCTCCTGATTCCAGTGGTCAAAGGCTCCTCTGGGCATCCTGCCTCTGGTCTGTTAACTGCTATTAAGCAGAGCTCATCTATAAAGGCAGAACCATGGTTTTCTCCAAATGCATTTATACAAATGTCCAGACTTACTGGACATAATTTCTCATGTGCACTTATCAACGTCTACTGGAATCCATTAGGGATTACTGATGACAGGTTTCTGGATTCATTGAACAAAGCTTTGGACCTCATCATGTTGGATGGTAATTGGGACACTATAATTATAGCTGGTGACCTGAATCTTCACTGTTTGGGCCCAAAACGCAAATCTGAAACAACGCGCCTTGCTAAGTGGACAAGCCTTGTAGAAGCCAGAAGCCTGCTCATGTTAAATGGCTTTTTTTCCAAGGACATCCCTCCTAGAACAGCATAGCACCGAGCCCTTAGTAAGGGAATTATTGACTACATCTATGTTAACGCAAGCATGTTGAATAAAGTAAAATCCTTTCAAGTAATCGACATGGAAGCAAGCAATCATAACATGCTCAATGCGACATGGCTCCTTAAACCTAGTATGAATCAAGGGAAACCCCATTACCTCATGGGTTCCTTTTTAGTAAACACACCTAGAAATATGTTAATTTGGACGGAGTCTTCCTTGGAAGTGTTTAGGTCATGTTATGACGTTCAGCTAAAGTGCCAAGTTGCTTAGAAACAAGGTTCCGATGTAATCTATCATGAATTAATGCAGCTGTTTCAGCCAGCTTCTATTATTCATAAACAAAAACAAACACCTCATTTACATATATTCGATCATGAAATTAGAACTAGGAAATCATTAGTTTGGGCTGAAAACAGGGTGGCCTATAAGCTCCCCTGTGATAAGCGAGCAACGGCCCTGACTCTTATTAAAACTAGATATAGGAATTGGCTAAGAGGGAAGCAGGTTAAACTATATCAAAGTGATGGTAGTAACATGCTCAAACTGTTGGCTGGCAAAAACTCTGCAGAATCATGGAAAATCAGTAACCAGGCGACTGCAGGTCAGCAGGTTGCTGTCCAGACTAATGATGTGAGTGAAAAGTTATGGGTCCAGTACTATTCTAATCTATATGCTGCACCCCCTGAGGATTCGAGAATAGATAAGCCTGAGCTCCAACCTAAATTCCATCTAAGGTTTGATAAAGATGACATTTTACTTTTCATCAACAAAGCCAGTCATTCTGGAGCACCTGGTCCGGACGGTTTGTCAAACATGCAAATGAAGCAATTTCCAGACATTTGGGCTGACATATTATATGTTATGTTCATGAATATTCTTTCATCTCAAAAAATACCGGTGTCTTGGAAACAATCCATCACTATCCCAATTTACAAGAAGGGTGAACGGACACATCCGGCCAGCTATAGACCCATTTCCATGTTAGATGTGCCTGGGAAGATTTTCTGCAGTCTAATCTTAAGGGATCTGAATAACTGGACCAGAAATTGCATCAAGAGAGATCCCTTTCAATCTGGATTCGTGAGTGGGCTTAGTACCCTCCCTAACATCATTACTATTAACATGCTCAAAGCTCAGTATGCATTCCACAAACAATCATTGTATTTTGCATTTATTGATTTCTGGACGGCATTTGATTCAATAAACCGGGAATTATTATTTCAAAAGCTAAAACTGCTTGGTTGTCCATCATCTCTATTAGCTTTAGTGGTTCAGTTACACACGGATACCACTATGCGTGTAAGACTATCCTTGGAGGGACTTTTGTCAGCATAATTTAGCACTTATTTGGGTCTCAGGCAAGGCTGTATTTTAGCCTCTATATTGTTTAATTTATTTATATTTGATATGGGCAATTCATTTCTTAGAACTGTTTCTGATGCCCCTGAGCTGGCGGGACAGCGTATAGCCTGGTTATTGTATGCTGACGACCTGGTGCTAATATCACAGACTCCTAAGGGACTTCAGAATCTGCTATCTGTTCTCTCCATTTATGTTGAAGAGAATCATCTCATAGTGAACTTGGACAAATCACAGATTGTGGTTTGCAAACCACAAGGTAAATACAAATTAAACAACTGCACTTGGTCCATCCGAAAGGAACCCATGGAAATAGTCTCAGAATACAAATACTTGGGGCTTATGATACAGAACACGGTCATCGACAATAGCTATTTGATCACCCCACAGACTAAACTCTCGAATCTGATCTCACAGACTAGAATCCTAATTTACAAGTATGGAAAATTCACTTTAAAACATTGTCTATTGTTCTATGAACAAAAATTAATCCACATGCTGCTTTATGGTGTTGAATCAAAGCTTTATATGAATGATAAAACATGGAATAAACTGGAGGCTTGTTTTTGGAAAAGAGTTTTACACCTCCCGAATTGCACACCCATGCTCATCCTACGATTTGAATTAGGTTTCAATTCATTGGCAAGTAGAGTTAAGTGGCGGATGTGCTCCTTTTTTCGCAAGTGTTTGTTGGGTCTGGAAAATAAGGACATTTTGAGCACGGTTGCCCATTATTTGTCCTCAAACCATGTTTTTCCATTCAGATGGCGTAACCATGTTCTGAACACCTTGGCTGAAGCTGACATATCGTTACTGCTCTTAATTGAAAATCCTGTCTGTGCTAAAAGAAAGTTCTATTGCTGGGACTGGATAGAAAATCGTGAATCTTGCTTAAAATACAAAGATTTTAATAGCAATAACTTTGGCAATTAGAAGCTGGGTCAAGTGGCAGGTTATCTATTGAAATATCCTTCTGGGATTATACGGAATAAATTCCTACGACTCAAACTAAACCTATGGCTAACTAAGGAAGTACTTGCTAGGCGCAATATTACTCCTGCTAATATGAACTTTTGGTCGCTTTTGCGAGCTCCCTTCTGAAAAGGAGACTCTGCAGCACTTGATAATATCTTGTGTTAACCTAAATGAACAACGAGCCAAATTCTTTACTAACCTGTTAAATTTGCATGAGGAATTACACGAAAATCAGATTTGGAGTATTTCATTTTCTAGCATGAAATTTCCTGTGATAAAAGCTTTGGTGCATTTCCTTGATGTTATCCTGCCATGTGAAATTAAGTTGTAAAATACTTATGAACTTCATTTGTAAATGTTTAAAGCTTGCTTTGTACTTAGGAACTGAATTGCATAGTTTTTACTTCTTTTATCTAATTACCGATTTTATCATTTTTCCTTTTTTTCTTCTTTTTCTTTTTGTCATTTTGCTATTTTGAGTGGAATTGAAAAGTGTAAAACTTGTTTTGTTCTTTTGAAAAGTTGATTTATTCAGCTATATCAAAATAAAAAAATGTTTTAAAAAAAATAGCAGCCGTTACCACAAAAGTGTTGTTTTATGAGGAAAGAAACATAATTTGCTAACTTTTTAGATGGAATAAACAGCTAATGACTATTGAGTTCATCTGGGGGCCTGATAATGTCTTGGTCCAAGTTGAAACCAAGTTTTGTTCTACTTTGGAAAGGGCCCTGAGAACATGGTCCAGAATGGCTGTGTGCATTGTTTCTTCATGACCTATCTATTATTGGTCCCAAAAAGGAAGCTCTACATCCTTGTCACATAAAGTTGAAGACTGATGGCTCTTATCCCTTCTTTTGCTTATGTCCTCACATCTCAGTTTCAGAGAAGGCATCCCCGGTCACAGTGCCCTGAATATAGATTTGAATTTCATATGCTTATATGAATGAATATGAACATGAACGTTGAAGAGAAGGGACAGGTAGTCATTAAATATCACCAGCGACCACAAGAAACCCTGGTTACACCATAAGAAGAGCGTTTGATGCATTGGATTGGCTCTGCAAAAATGACCTAACCATTTGAAAGTGCATATGACAATGGAACTCAGTTTAGGTTTGCCTGTGTGGGAAAAAAATAGTGTTCATTCTATTACCTCCACCTTTTTTGATGGTAACGAAATTACAGCCATTTTTTGCCTGTCTGGGAAAAAATTAGTGTTCATTCTATTACTTCCACCTTTTTTGATGTAACAAAATTACAGCCATTTTTCCAGCACCACCGAATTATACATGGAGCTAAAATGGAGGATTTACTTCAAGCAAAAATCTGGAAGTGAATCTGTCACTTTGCTGGCAATAATTAGCACAACTAACATGTAGTAATTCCTCCAGTGCAAAATCTGTCAAAAAATCCAGATGGAATCCAAAAATGGGGCAATAGCACCATTTGTAATCTCGTGGTAGCTCCACGGGACCAACTGGTGGGAACCGTAATTGATGTTGCTGGTAAATCAGTGTATTTACTGCCAAATCAATTCCTAATGAGATAAATGTGTACTATCATGGCCATATCCTCGAGGAGGACCTTGTGGTCAATGCTAACACATGGGCAGGCAGGTCCAACATGACTAAGATACAATCTATAGTGCATTTCCCCAATAACTCTGGGTGTTCTCTGCCTCTTGTGGATGAAAACAAATATACAAGCCTGCATTGGAAACTGAGAAAGGTTTAAAGTTCTCCCACTGAAAACATCTACATCCGTTTATCATGGCAGGTAAGTTATTGATGGATATGACTTTGGGAGGACATTTATTATCAAGCCGACGTTTACCCAGAAGCAGGGAGATGGGCTGCAATCACCAGAGGGATTGGTGCTTTCCCAGTGATGAATCTTGCATCTATAAAGTTTAAACCTGGAAGTTGCCACCAAAGCCAGGTAGATACATAATCAGTCAGATAGTAGGTGTGCTAAATTCGCCTTTCTCTCCCCACAACCACCTATTGAGGAATTAGCTCCACTCCTTTGACTGTTTAAAAAGCAAAAGACACCTGAGTTGAGATGTATGTCTCACTTGCAGGGGCTTGTGGTTTAGCATTCATGTCCGGTCTACTTTGGTGCCAGTGTCTGGATAAAGAATGTACTGCAGATGGATTCTTATGAATGCATGTCCACGCAGCCGTTTTTGCATTATACCATATTTGTTAAATTGGAATGGATTTTGGAGTTGTCGCATAATATTTGTGCTAAGAGGATGGCTTTTTGTATTTTGTTTTGCAGGATTTTATAGATAGATTTATCATTAGGCTGTTGAAATGTACACAATGTATTTCCAGGCCTCTGATTAGCTCATCTCGTGTGTTTACAGTCTTGATTAACCACGGGGCACTTTGAGATTGACACTTAGAAACATTATTCTTGTGTGCGATCGGCTATGTGTTTTGAAAAACTTTGTTTTAAAAGTATTCATTTTGGTCGTACACGTTTGTTCTACAAGAATTTGACCTGTTTTTAAAAAAAAGTATTACTGCGGATGGGTACAAATGTTACTCTGCCTTTACCTTCTCTACACAACTCATCTCTGTGCTCAAGATTGCCAGCTACCATATTTTGCACTAAAGTAGAGCCTCGACCATGAGCATTCTTTTTAATATACACCAGCGTTCCAAAAATTACCAATGACCATATGCAATGACTGCAATCCGATAGGATAGAGTGAGCCTGAAAATCGAAAAGCATAATGATACACATTCCTCATTGAAAGTACTCTATTGATTTCCTCCTGTGAATCGAAGCACTCTACACTATTGAAAAGGCGAAAATACGCAATGTTCCAAGTCGCCTGTTGAATGTGGCTTATCACTAGGTACCTACCAGAAATTTACAATAGGCTGACCTAAACAATTCACAAAAGGAAGTTCCAGTAGAACAACTATAATTCCACTTAATATGGAGTCCAGATCCCAAGACTATGAAACATGCTCATTCCACACTTAAGAGCAATGCATAACTGTCCCTCTTCAAAGAACAGGGACAACTCTTCTGCTTAGAAGTATCTGCAACTACTGCTCAGCAATTGGGGCTCATTGAAACACGGAGACATATCGGTTCCGGAAAATAAGTGGTCAATTCGGAAAGAAGATATTTCTTAAAGTACTTTTAGATTGTGCAACTCGATTCCCAAAGAAGTCACTCTGAGTAACTCTGAGCTACACCAGACTAGTAAATCAGAATCCCTCACAGTCACGTCTTTGTAAATAGAACAGCCCCTCCAAATTCTTGTCGCATGCAGTCAGTCAGATGACTCTTTGTGAATCACCCACACTGCACTATTGACCCATGAGGTATTTTTATTTCACAGATAATTGCTCCATCATAGTCTCCAACATAAACACAAACATAAACACTAACACGAATGTGCAAACACCCACAAAATTAAATCTTAACAGAGAATTAAACGTTAAAATATAAATTTATATGGGAAGTTATTCGGAAATATTACTAAGACTTTGGTTACCAAGAAATGCATTTTTGCAGATTTACTCTTGATAGTTGGCAAAACCTTACCTTGGAAACAACTTTATGGGGATGGAAGAGGTTCAATTCATGATACACTTTGCATAAATTTTTATGTTGATAATATATTTTTGACTACATATAATAGTGACTCCAGTAATGTATTTATTTTTTCACACGTTCTTGTATTGTTGTTTTATCCGGTGCCAACTGCGAACATAATTGCTGGAATAGGGATGTTACTAGGGAGGGTATGGGAGTCAAAGGAAGATCCCGGCCCATAGAAGCCCAGGAACATTTTGAAACAGATAAGGTGCCAGCGAAAAAAGGTAAGGGGAAGTGCAGCCAAAACAACATCACAATACATAGGTGCTGAGTTTGAGTGGCGCTTCAGTTAATCAGAAGTGCAGGTCTCTGGTGTCTTTACAATGTCAAAGTGCCATAGGGCAGCTTCTTCAGGGAATGTCAAAGGCAAGCTATAGAACATGTATGTCTTTGCTTGTCTCCTGAACTGGAGATGATTGTGCAGGGACATCAAGGAGGCAGAGAGTTTGTTCCGTGTGGAGGCACGTGCAGTGTTCAATAGCCAACCACCAATTTTCACTCTCTTAGCATTAGAAAGACTGAGGGAGAAGGAGTTGGCTCATCTTAAAAACCTGTACAGTAGTTGTTGATTTTTTTAACTGATGCAGCCTTGGCCACTTCTGCCCCAGTAAACACAGGGAATGAAGCATGAGGTTTGGAAGGTTATTTGCAGCTCAAAACATTATCAGTGCAGGGATTTGAGTGCAAGAGGCATATGTCTTTAGACTTTAGCAGTGGTGGAGGCAGCATTTGAGGCCAGTGGTTAGGGACGGGGCGGGGGGTACCAGCACAGTAAACAAAGATCTGTGGTGTTTGGTGAATGTATTCATAAAAGAGGCATTAGACTCTTCCCTAAATGAGCAGGAGTGACGAAGTGTAGCAAGGGGGGGCCTAAGAAATCTAAGGGTTTTGGTGAGTTTCTCTCCCTGAGAAATCATTTTAAATAGTTCGTTTTTGCACCCACAATATAAGGCTGCATTGCCATTGTAAATTACTTTCAAGATTTTGCGTCCACAAAATATGCCAGAATTTCCACTGTCAAATACTTTGAGGAGGCTGTGCCCACAATATATGACTGCATTGTCATTGTAAATCACTTTCATGAAGCTGCACCTATATATGCTAGCATTGCCTTTGCAAATCACTTTCACTAAGCTGACCCAAACTATAAACCTGCATTGCCACTGTAAATAATTTTCTTAAAGCTGTGCTGATATGTACCAGCATTCTATATAATTCGCTTTCATGTAACTGAACCTACAATATACACTAGCATTCCAACCTCAAATCACTCTGATGTTGTGTGTATTATATGCCTGCATTTCAGTTGAAAAAACTCATGATGCACTCCTTCTACCTTAAACACTTAAGTATGTGCACACACACAGACACAAACTCTGCAATTACATTTAAATACACAAGCAATGCAAAAACATTTGTTTAAAATATGTTTTAATCTGATGAAACATCAACCAACAGAAGATGCAGTTTGAGTAGCATCCAAGAAGGATTGGAGCACATGGGTCAACTCTGGCCGCCCACATGGGAAACAAAGATGTGTTGCCTAGAAACCAGCGAGATAGTGTTTGGTGCCTATAAGCACCACACTCAAACGTCACTTGTGTGTACATTGTTTTCACCATTTCCAGGGGAAGATGGGTTTATTATAATTTTAGGTGATATCACTAAAAAAGGTGTAAAGAGAAACCGTCTAATTCTATATTGAACACATTTAAACCAGTTGCTTGAGGATTATCATAGAGTTTATTCATATTAGGATTAGGGGCTTCAAACCCCAAATAGAAACCTTCATTTCTCTGTTCACTATTGACAACCGAGTATGTTCATGAAGTAAGGAGAGCATGCTAAGCCAGATAATTTGATTTGCGAGATATTATAATATTAAGTTGCGTTTGTTCCAAAGAAAGAGATGGGCTTCATTACGAGTCTGGCGGTAACAGAGCCGGAAAAAACGTCAGGCTACCGCCGGACTCGTATTACCATTCCGCCTCTGTGATTCCCGGAATTACCGGGGCATTATGACCCCGGTGACCCGGGAATTCCGGAGGTGGAATTCTGTAAATCCCCATTCCCATGGAGTCCCATAGGACTCCATGGGAATGGGGAAGTGGAAACACTGGCACCATGCTGTAATGGTGCCAGTGTTTCCATGTCCACCTGCAGGCGGATGGTGTTAAACCCGCCAGGTCAAACCTGGCAGGAGTGACACCTTCCGCCTGCAGGACTCTTAATCAGCTGGTCCGGAAAGAACGGTGGTGGCGGATTTAGCACCACCGTTCTTTCCGGACCGGCTGACTCATAATGAGGCCCATAGTCTGGCCCACACAGACATATCTAATGGTTATAGATCGGAAGACTTTCTTATCTCCAGGGTAATGGAGCCCTTGGTTTCTCCCCACCTGCACTGAGGTTCTGCCACACATGTGTGTTTTCCTCACCTCTACCACTCGGTATGCCCCTCTTCTCTGTTCTTAAATGTCAAATTGTTGCCCTTTATACTCTTAACAGTCTGCTCAGATTCATAAAGCCTTTTTAACACCTATAATTTCTGCATCACATAAATCGTGAATCTTGCTGTTGTTAAACCCGTGCATTGTTTGTCTTGTGCTGCGTTTTTGTGCTTTGCTGAAAAGTTAAATTTAGATGTGCCTTTAAACCTACACATTGTTTTCTGCTGCATGTTAGTGCTTCGTTTGAAAGTAACATTTAGATGTGCCTTTAAACCTACAGTGATTGTTTTGAGCTGCATTTTAGTACTCACCCAGTCTTGCTACTTAAATACTGCTATCATGTACATATTTTGCTTAAAACACCTTCTCCATCTGTGCAGGCTTGGCTGCCTTCCTCCTGGTGAGATATGCGTGCACTGTGAGCATCCCTGTGTGCCTCTCTATCTTCCCCCCGCTAATTACATGGCATTCTTTATCCCTCCCATTTACTCTAACTGCTAATTTATTGCATATCCTATCTCTCTAACAAAGTCTGGAAGAAAAAGCTTAAAGGCTTTCCTGGCCTGTAATCCAGGCCTTCCTATTTCTGACACCTACATCAATGCGACTTCCAGGCAGACTATTACCGATATCCTGTTTTCTGTCCCCTACCCGGACCTATGGACTCCCTACTTGGTCTCCACTCTCTCCCCTTTCTCCTCTTCACCCATTAATGGTGGCACTCGATGGGATGTACTCTTGGCATACTTCTCATCCACTAGGTACATCATTAATGTCTATCACAATGGCACTATCATGTCCCAAGGTTCTCAACCTACTATTCTCCTTGACCGGTGCTTGCCTTCTCTCATTAACATCCTCCCTTTTCCTCCTTCCTCCTCTCCGCTAACCTCTCCCCTACCACCAACGGGAGTACCATGCCCCTGTACCCCTCCTCGGAAAACTTTCAAAGATGGTAATCAGCTTCACTTAGCTACTCTGAATGCTCGCTCTGCTGACAAACACTCCTCTGACATCGGTCTCCTTCTTGAAGACTTTGACCTTGATGTCCTCGCCCTTACCGAGACGTGGTTCAATGCCAGCTCTGTCACTGCTCTTGACACTCTCCAGGTCAGAATGAATTATTACAAGTAATGAGAGAGTATGGACACTCCCTTGAAAAGTATGTACTAAATGCAAAAAAAATCAGTCCATAGCTATTGCTGTTAGGACAGTATACACATGGGGGGACTGGAAGTGGGTTACAGGACACTGTACATAATCCCTAACCTACTTTCACACATAATATGCACCGGTGTTGAGCAATTGTTTCCTTTCCGTCATCTATTTATTGACTGTATTGGATGCTCCAACCAAACTAACTGTGCCATCTGGGTGGTGCCTACCCGTAGGTGCTGGTGATGTTGATATGCCACCTATCTAGGATTAGGGGACATAGAAAGGCTGACCCTATTGCTCACCTACAATAGAAATCTAGCATGAAACACATAGAGATGTGTTCAAGTCATACATTCAAACAGGAACCACATTTCTTTAATTTTTCTGCTCAGTTGAACTCCAATTCTAAAAATCGTTAAAAAAAAGTGGACCATGGAGGTGCACATATTGTCAACGTGGGGTATCCCATGATTATTGGGACATCCCTTGATGGTATTGGCCAACCGGTTTCAGTGGCTTAGGTCAGTGATGCCACTTTCTACAGGACGTTGGATGCTCCGATGTATGCATAGAGCATTTATTCTTCTGCTTCTGGATTCTGTGTCTTATGTGTTCTAAAAAATGGTTTACATAGGAACTTTTCTTGTTCCTTCTGCTACCTGTGGGGAGACACAAAGGGAAAGGGAAGACAAATATATATAGTTACTAGTAGCTTCCCTTGCCTTGTTTCTCAGATTAGTGCTATGGTTGCAAGACAGTCATGCTTACCCAAATGAGCAGACTCAATGTGTGATCCAGGAGCAGGATGGCCTCTGTGTTCAAGGTTGCTAATCTCAGCTGTGATTGGTGTCCTTGGTCCTTAAGCATCCTTGGGGCCCTTGATCTCCCACACCCAATAGCCCCAGCTTCTGTCTACCCTCATTGCTTGCCTTGGCACACCCTCAGCCCTGGAGGCTTACACTTACTCCCAATGCGGCTCCTGGCCGTGTAGCACTCACCATACCATGCACTTCATCTGTTGCTCAACCACGAGCATGGACACTCCAGCACCTACCCCATCTGCCGTCTGCCTTGCTGCGCTTGCACGTTCTGAACACTCACAAGGCATAGTAGGTTTGTCCTTTTTCCTCTACCCTCCACTGATTTTAATATTTTTGAGTATGTTAATGTGTTTGCCTCCCATGTTCCCTCCCTTTGCCCTGTGGGCACTTTGAAACAGTATTTACGTGCTGTATTAGCGTCAAACAAGCGAACAATAAAATAAATAAATAAATACTGTTGCTGATGTCAAAACAGTTGTTTGGGATTGGTACCATGATTTCATTACCTAAATCAATAGAATAATGTTGGGCATCAACTGCCATTCCAATAAAGGTGTATCCCAAATTGATACTTCGAGGGTCGCTGTTGTCCACCAATATTCGATTGGTGTTGTGTTCTAGGTCTACTAGAGGTGTTGGATTTAAATACAAACTTTTTTGCTGGAGATGGGAATTTAGATTTATGTATGCGTCCTGATGTTTGAGGTTCTGTCCTCGCTTAATTTTGAGGAGAAGAGTAAATTGTTGCACCTGTCCTGGGATCATCACCTCTTCTCGCACTTGAACTTCAATGGCATAAGGCAGCATTTGAACTTACGGGAATGCTTTTAAAGTGTTGTGAAAGCCCATGGGGTTACCCCCAGTCAGGACCAGGCTTTATTATTAATTAAGTCCAAATTCATTGCGAATCAGTTGAGAATGACACTGCCCAAATAAAAGGCGGCAGGGACATCTCTCACGATCCAACAATTATGCTATATGCTTTTGTTACTAGTGGACATTTTGAGCATACACCTGGTAGGCAAGAGATGGATGCTTTGAATTTAGGTTTCCAGATCTTTTGAGAGATTCATGAATTGTTATTCACTGATTAAGCTTCTTTCATTATTCAGGCATACTCGGCTCCTCCCCCTCATTTAACTGAATACCGAAAAACAACTGCTCACCCTTTTTCTGAATGTCCATCAGACTTTGAGCAGGTTCTTCCTTGTCTGGTTTGACGGAACTCAAAGTTTCTTCTGATTTTGGACTGGTGTAAAACTTTAGGGTGTTCGGTTCCAGTGTGGATTGTCACTTAGAACTGGGAGGAAGGTTGATTTTCAAGAAAGGAAAAGGGTTCCCATCACCAGTTTGTTCTCCTACAGAAAGGACAGTGATGTCTGGGAATTTTTTATTTTTGAAATGGAACTCTACATTCTCAGAATGTTCATTAAGTGACAGGTACCATTCAGGCTGAAATAACTGGAACTCATTTTTAATTTTATAGGGCGGTTAGTCTGAGTCCAGAGGACCTTGTTTACACAGACGAAAATAACCTCATCAGGAGATCGTTCCCCAGTAAATAAGGTGTGCCCTCTGGAGTCACGACTATCACTGGATGTTTAAGCAGATGCCGTCCAATTTATATTTCCAGATCCACAGTCCCTTCAACAGAAATGTCATTCCTGTTGACTCTGTTGACTTGCCCGGGAAGTGGTGTGAAGGGAATTTGGTTGCCCTCCCCCCGCCCTTAGTTTAGTTGGTCAAGGTATTTTTGGACAGGAGGGTGGCTTGGGATCCCGTATCCACCAAAGCTGATAAGTCACACTGACCCTGTACCTTGACTGGGGCATAAAATCGGCCTTCTTTCTCCTCCAATATGCAAAGGAAGTGTGAGTTATTTGACAGCCGGGTGGTCATTTTCTTAATCTTGAATGCCGTCACTGTGTGATCTTGTGAAATCTTCTGCATCGGAGTTCGGGAATGTGTAAATATAAGTTTTTGCAATGGGAGTTGTTGGGGAATCCTCCTTTTGCCCGACTCCTTGTCTGTCCAACTTTTCCTGGTAACAGTTCTCAGAACCTGTTTGGAAAAAGCACACTCCCTCCGTTTCCATTTTGTCTGACTCAAATGCTTGGGGTTGAATAGTTTCTTGTTCTGGGTCAGACTCCACACTTACCCTGTCCCATTCAGGGTCTTTTTGGACCCATTATTCTTTGGGAAGGTTCCTCCCATTTTGAAAGAAAAGGTTTACTTACATCAATACTCTAGGTTAAATTCTCTTTTAAAGGGGATAATCCGGAGTTTCCTCCACAAAGTAGGTTCTTCTTTGGTCTCTCCTATTCACCGTTTGCTATTTGGGTTCTAACATTTTGGGTGTAGAAGAGACACTTGCAGGCTGAGAGGTTTTTAGGGATACTGTTTGGGTGAGAAAGGAAGCTTCCTCTAGAGCTTGGCATCTCCCATCCACCTGGGCCCCTCCTCAGAAGCCTGTGGTTTGTCGGACATTTCCTCCTGTCATGCCCACCCGCCTCCCCGTGCCATCAGCCATGGGTGTTGGAGCATTCTGGGAAATAGGGTTTGGTTGAGAGTTGGGCTGAGCCCTAAGCATGCATCCCAGGTCGTCGGTCAGTGGCTGGACCGGTCGCTCCAGCTGCAACACCTTTCCTGGGTGGTGGCAAGGTCTCAAAGCATACCTCCTGCTGCTCCCAAAAAGGGTAACTGCCACTTCTCCGGAGTAGCTCAGGTGCTGGATATCCCCCCCCATAATATTCCATCCTGAATCTCCCTTCTCCCGGGTTCAGGGATCTATTGTCCTGGAACCGAAAGAGAGAGGATGATTGTTTTGGAAATTCTGGTTCGGGGATAGCTGGGGAAAAGGTTCAGATTGGTAGGTGGAGTGATGCTTCTCTCCTGAGGGAAGTTGGAGGGAAGTTTACTGGGGGAGTACTTACCTGATTGGTATCCCCCCTTGGGATGGGGGAGTGTATACATACCCCAGGATTGGTTTGGTACCTTTGTACCTAGGATGTATTTAGGTGGCAGGGTCAGAGCGATCATCCTTCTGGGCCCCTACCTTACTACCATTCGATTAGGCCGGGTTGGGTGTTCCCTTCTGCCTTCCATTTTGCTTGTTGGCAGAACGGTTACTTTTAAGCCTCCCATCTCCAGATCCAATGGAGGGGTAGTTTTAACCTTTGCCACTTTCGGAGCAGCAGGGCTGTTAGATGGTTTAGGGGTTTTGGGGGTGATTTTATTCTCAGCAGGCTTCTGGACCTCATAGATCCTGGTGGCCTGTTCAATCACCCAATCCAGGGCCCGATGCTCATGAAAATCGAGCACCAACTGAGTCAGGATGTATTTGGGGAGTGCATGGAAATATGTAGTTATGAACTCCCTACTATTTGTGCTCACCCGCCGGGAAGTCTGAGCAAATACGCACTCTAGCTCCTGCACAAACATGCTAGGCACCTGATCCTCCCCACATTGAAATTTATATGCAGCCTTATGGGTCTCCTGTGGGTGTCTCTGTGAGGAGAAATATTTTAAAATGACCACCTTACAGGTGGCCAATTTATAATGCTCCTGGTCCTCCAGGCCCACAAAGAAACTGGAGTACTCAGGTGAGAAAGTACATTTAGCAAATACTATACAATTCACATCATTCCTGATCTGGAATTATGCCATCATCTGCTCATAAAGTTCCAGGTGCTCCCATACAAAACATTTAGCATTCTTTTGATATGAAGTCAGGAACCTCTTTATGGCATTGATTTGTCTTATTGGGTCTTTCACAAACCCTTTGCTCTGTTTCCATGTCTTTTTTTTTCTTCCACACCTGAGTCCATTCACCTTCTAACTCAGAGCTGCTCTTGGTACTCCATTCCCTGTCTTTTAGGTGCTCCCTATCTCTGAGACTGAGATTATCTCCCAGAAACACAGGGTCTGGACTCCTCTCACCTGGACCAAAGTGAACTCTCAGGGTCACTCTGCCTGAAGGTCCTTTTAGGCCCAGGATAGAACCCAGTTTCCACCTCCCTCCTACCAGGGAGTCTGGGGAATTCCCCCCTTCTCCTAAATATACAGAGGGTTTTTGGAATAACCTTCCTAGCATGAGGGTCTGGCTTTTCTCCTTCAGTGAAGTGGGCACAGTGGTCTCTGTATAGTTGCATCTGCTGCCAACCTAACTCCCTGATTTTCTCATCATAAGAGTTGTCATGGTCTGAAGTACTTACAGTATTCCTCTTGGTCCCCCAGGACCCGCTGGTCCGGACCCCTTTTCTTCTGTGTGGTATAGTTGAACATTCATCCTTATCAGACAAGGACTGGCCTTCTGGATCAGTTTGGCTAAACCTGGTTAAGTCCAACTGCCTCATGTGCCCCTGTTCTTTGTCGGTAGCATACATGAGGTTGATTCCCATTTGTACATGGAGGTTGAAAATACCAGGCCTGAGGCCCCTGATGGGATGGGAATCTTACTTGGTCAGTGGTGCCTCTATTTCGTTTGTGAGACTCTCACACCTGCTTCTCACTGTCCTTATTTCTTCTCGTTATTCAGAGAACTGGCTTTTAAATGTTGACACTAAGGCCTGATTAATCTTATAAACCTTGCTCTGAGCTGCCAATTGATCCTTTGTTTGCTGTACCTCATGCTGTAGTGATTCATTCTCCCTCTGTGAGCCTTGTATGCTGCGTGCAGATTCAAGGCGCTTTTCCTTCAGAAGACTAATCTCATTCTCTTGCTCATCCCAACAATTCGCTGCCTCTGATAGTTCATCTTCTATTTGTCTCACACGCCTTTCTAGCGCATTCCCTTCTTCTGTAATTTCGGGTTAGTTCCTGAGAACCCCTTACTGTTACTTTTCTACCGTCATTTCCAACTGATTTATTCTTTGTAATAGGATGTGGTTATCCTGATAAAAGAGGTATTTTTCCTGAATCAGCTGCATCCTCTGTTGTTTCAGAATACTTATACCTTGGTGCATTTCCTCAAACTCCTTTTGTGAGTTTATTTCTTTAATGATAAATTGACTATTTTCCTTTTCTAAGGTCTTGATTTGTTGCTTGATGGCCGGCCACAATGTCCTCTAACAACCCTCTGTTATGACCAATTTGGTAATTCAATTGGTCTTTAATGCCGCTTACAGTATCTGACCCTTCTTTCCATGTAATTTGCAGTGCAGCAAGCTGCATTCCTTGCTCTGCCCTATCTTGCTGCAGTGTCTTCAGCTCATTTTTGAATTGTTGAACAAGATCCTGGGCCTGTGACATTTTCCAGCCTGATTCATCCTGCTAGCCTCACTATTTTGCCAACGCTCTTCCACTAACAGCAAATTAAAATATAACTGAGCAGTTAGCTGAGCCATTTGTATCTGTTCATCACATGCAGTTGTTGTCATATAAAATGCCTCAAGTGACTGGTTTAACATTCCACCTTCAAGCCAAAAAACATTTCTTAGGGAGGCAACCTCCCGCAAAATTCTGGTTTGCCAGTTTCCAGCATCACCCTCCACGCATTCTCCTTCAAGAAATAATGAAGCTAGGAGATGCTCCCTGGTGTCAACAATTTGTACAGTATTCATTTTCACAATGGCTTTTTGCACCCTAGTAAATCGTTCTGTATGCAGGGGCAAACATCACCCTGTTTCTGCTTGATTTCCTCACACAAATCAATTCTTACACAATCTTAATGTTTAACCTATACACCTCTCTGGAACTCGGGGGTCAATCCTTCACGGCACTTTAACAAACCAAAGATTACTTTCTCTCCAACACAATGCAATTGCATCAAAATGAATAGTCCGTCACAGTGCACTGGTCCTGAGACGGAAATAGCCAGCTAAATCCCAGCCACAAGCCCCCAATTTGTAACAGGTTTTTGAAATGCCACCCTCAACACAGGGAGTTCCTTCCCTTCCCACACAAGATGTTATGCAACAAATTGTTGTTACGAAACTCACACTAAAATGTCAAACACCACTTTATCTGTGGCACAACACAATACACTTCTTTCAACATAAATAAATCACAAAAGTCGGTTGAAAAGAACAAAAATCACAATTCTTTACTTTCTACACATTTCACTACAAGAAATAATGAGTGCTGGTCAGTGAACACATTTATAGATGTAGTGCTGTGCAATTTCGATTTTCCTATGCAAATTAAAAGGCTAGAGGTTTATTATTTTCCCAACACCTTTGCTTTAAAATAAACACAGGGTGATTTAGAGGTTTGTTTTTTAGACCCCCCCTTACTATGGCTGGGTTGGGGAAGTCTGACAGACAAATTGGAATGATTTGGGACTTTTTGATTTTGGACCCCCTCTACTAAAAGGCCTGTGTTGGGGAAGCTACTTGGTAAGAATTGTGATGATTTGAGAATTTAGGATTTTCAGCCTCCAAACCCCCACAGAGATGCATTTGTACAGAAGTGACAACATTCCAAATTCATATTCAGCTATTGATAAAGCCCAGGCTTCATTAAATAGAGTATTCGGCAGACATGTTTTTTGGCAGGGCTGGAAGAGGCAGGGGCCGCTCCACCAGACGTTTTGCAAACAACAGGTTCCAAGCCGACAGACACCACTGCAAACAAGAGGAAAGGAAACCTAACCCGTTCTTCCCAGGTCTTGAGGTGCCTCCGGAACCGGAGATGGTTCTCCTCAAGTTTCAAGGTGACCAGGAGGCTGTTACAAAAGGAAGCCCCAGCCGAAGATAGAGATCTACCCACAGCTTGTTTCTTTGAAAAACAACTGACCATGAGGGAGTTAGAAGTGGAGGAGAGAAGGGCTTGAGAGGGGAGGTATTTAGGAGGAATAGTTGTAGGTATTTTGGTCCCAGGCCCCAGAAAGCCTTGTGGACAATGCAGAGGGTTTTAAATTGAATACTTGCGTCCACTGGGAGCCAATGAAGGGATTTCAGAGCTGGAGAGATACGATCCCAGGGTGTAAGGCCAAGGACAAGTCTTGCAGTCCTGTTGTAAAGGGCAGAGAGTGTAGGCAGGTAGATTTAGAAAGAGGCTGTGACAGTAGTTCAACCTAGAGAGAACCAGAGCTTGGAGACAGTGAGCTTCTGAGGGAAGGAGAGAAAAGGCAGAGTACCTCTAAGAAGGTGCAGTAAGAAGTTTGACTTTTTAGAGACGTCAGCAATGTGTGCAGAGAAGGAAAGTGTGGAGTCAAAGATGACCCCGAGGTTCCTAGCATCGCAGGTAGGGGTAGGAGGAGGGCGAAGGGAGGCCAGCCAGAGAGTGAGGGGAAATGATGGAGAAGCTGTACCAATGAGGAAGATCTCAGTCTTATTGGCATTTAGACAATGCTCATTGGCAGCACACCAATTTGGAGTGGTGGTTAGGCAATCAGAGATAAGGAGAGGAGGTGAAGGAAGCCTGAAAATGAGTTGGGTGTCATCAGCATAGCACTGGAAGTTTGAGCAGAAAATAGAAATGCATTAGGCAAGAGTTGCCAGGCATTGGTTGAACAGCCAGGGCGAGAGGTTAGACCGCTGGGGAACACCACAGGCAGAGAGGGAGAGAGAAGTGGGAAGGAACCAACTTGTGCCTGGGAGGTTCGATCAGAAAGGAAAGAGGTCAGCCAGGCCAGAGCCTGATCGTTGATGCCCAGGTTGTCACAGAGACGATTGGGCAGGGTCGTGTGGCTGACAGTGTCGAAGGCAGAGGAGAGATCAAGTAGGAGGAGGACAGAGGGAATGTTAGAATCAAGGTTGGAGAGCAGATATTCACGGATGTTCAGGAGAGCAGTTTTTGTGCTTCTGGCAGCTCTGAAACCAAATTGGTAGTCATGGAGAGAGCCAACAGAGTTGAAATGAAGGTTAAGCGGAGAGAATTCCAGCTTTTCCAGAAGCTTACCTAAAAAGGGAGTAATGGAAATTGGGCAATAGTTAGCCGGGCAAGAGGGGTCAGATCTCGCTTTCTTGAGAAGAGGAAGCACACAGGCATGCTTCAGAGGGTAGGGGAAAGATCCTGAGGCAAAGGAGAGGTTGCAGAAATCGGCGAGGGCTGGAGCGAGGGTATCAATGTGGTCCTTAATGGTTTTAGAGGAACAGGGATGGACCTGTTTTGATGAGGCTTTCATAGATCGGACTTGTCTGGCGACCTCATCGGGGAGAAAAGGGGAAATGAGGAGAAAGAGGGAGGGGGTAGCTAAGGGAGGGGTCAGCAAACCGAGAAGAAGAGAGGAGGGGGAGTGGAGGAGAGGGTGGACAAGATGTCCTGGGTTTTAGAAATAAAGTGAGAGGCAAGGGCATTGCAAAGAGCCTGGGAGGCAAGAGGAGGGGTGGAGACTGCAGCAGGATTTTAAAGAGTTTGGCTGAATTGGTAGATGCTGCAGAGACTCAGCCTTCAATGTGGATTCTCTTCTTGGTGCGGACAGCAAGTTGGTATTGTCTTCGGAGCAGCGGCAGGCCAGTTTGTCAGAGGATGAACAAGAAGCCCTCCATTTCATCTCAGCTGCCCTACACTTACATTTAAGTGTAGCTAGATACCAAGAATTGCACTTAGGGTTGGACTTCAAACGGATTCTCATGATGGGGGCAAGAGCATCAAGAGTAGCAGAAATAGAGGAGTCGAGCAGTGGTGCAGTGGCAGGCACAGTGTTCCTTCTTATAATGATCAGGCAGCAGTGACGGGTACACAATTCCTTTTTGTCACACTGAGTACTAGGCTACATTAATCGGTAACATGTCCCTTCCCCTTATTCTGAGCAGGCTTCAGTGACTGGTACCATATTCCTTCTTATTATACTGAGTAGACTACAGGTATAGGTACAAGATTCTGTTTTCTTATACTGAGTAGGCTGCACTGACATGTACAGGATTCCTTTTTCTTATACTCAACAGCCTTCAGTGACAAATGCTTGAATCCTTCTTTTTATAGTGAGTGGGCTGCATGCGGGTACAGGATTCCTCCATCTTTTACAGAGTAGGCTGCACGCGGGTACAGGATTCCTCCATCGTATAATGAGTAGGCTGAACGTGGGTACAGGATTCCTCCATTTTATACTGAGTAGACCGCATGCGGGTACAGGATTCCTCCATCTTATACTGAGTAGGCTGCATGAGGGTACAGGATTCCTCCATCTTATAATGAGTAGGCTGCATGCGGGTTCAGGATTCCTCCATCTTATACTGAGTAGGCTGCACGCGGGTTCAGGATTCCTCCATCTTATACTGAGTAGGCTGCACGCGGGTACAGGATTCCTCCATTTTATACTGAGTAGGCTGTACGTGGATACAGGATTCCTCCATTTTATAATGATTAGGCTTCACACGGGTTCAGGATTCCTCCATCTTATACTGAATAGGCTGCATGCGGGTA
Organism: Ambystoma mexicanum; assembly: GCF_040938575.1. Lineage (NCBI taxonomy): Eukaryota > Metazoa > Chordata > Amphibia > Caudata > Ambystomatidae > Ambystoma > Ambystoma mexicanum. Next base: position 935,967,953 of record NC_090928.1, on the reverse strand, counting down.
CAGGAATCCGCCATTTTATACTGAGTAGGCTGCACGCGGTACAGGATTTCTCCATTTTAAACTGAGTAGGCTGCATGCGGGTACAGGATTTCTCCATCTTCTACTGAGTAGGCTGCACGAAGGTACAGGATTCATCTGTCTTTCTTTTAAGATGATTAACTTTCAGGTCTGAGCAAATTTTTAGAATTACGTAAGGATTGAGGGACGAGCAAGAGCGCCTGGATCTCTCATGCAGCCTGAACGACTTCAGTCATATTTTTGCAGCGTAGATGGCAAACAAATCTCTCTGATGCCCTCCGGGTTGATGCCTAAGCTATTTAAAATATAAACCTAAATTAAAATACATAAACTAAGGCGTTGCGTTCAAATGTATTTCTTACAAAGCCTTCAGTAACATACCACACGCTTAGCCAAATTCCCGGTCTTGTTTGGAAGGGCCCTGTCAGTTTCTTTTATCAATCAGTAAATAAACTGGCATTTCCCCTTCCTTTCATCATTCCAGATTTCTCGTATAAATGTGGCCTTCGAACCTTATAAATATTATTACAGTTGCACCGGTATCCGTCGTGTTATCAAGCACTCGGCTAACAAGATAAGCGATGTTAAGAACGCGTTAAGTGTTATTTTTCAAGAGTTCAGTTTCATTCTAAAAGCTTCATGCACAAGCAGTGTATGAATCTTATCCATCTCCTTTTATACTCTATCCAAATTTTAATCGTGTTTCGGTGGTTTGTATGCAAAGCACTGCACATCTAGTGTCGGGCTCCTTTGATAGAGTTCTGCTTGTCAATTTCCTGTACGTTTAGTTTGCATTGGCAGCATGAGTGCACAGCATAGGTTTTGCAAGGCTTGGACTCACGTCTCTTATGCACAGACCAGCCTTTTGATAGGAGCTCATGGGGCTCTCTGGGCATTAAGAGAAGAGCCGTTGAATGATATGCAGCCCTCATTTATTACTATTTTGCAAACCACTACATTTTGGAAGCAGGAGGAATGGATCTGCAAAAAAAAGGTGCTTCCGAAGGAAAGGAAACTGGAATAGACAACAAGATGACAGCATTGTGGAAAAACCAACGGGATGTCTAACAAAACCTCAAATGTGAAGGCGCTATAGATGAGATTGCCGTTGTGAATGGGCACCTTAACAGGGTTGCAACCATCGCAGAACATACACTTTGCAGAAAGGTGAGGATACTCCGCCAGGGGCATCTATTCATGTCTCTATTGGCCTGCAGTTATCATCCTAAAAGTAATGCAAATGGGCACAAGTGACTGGGATATATTCTGTTTGCATACATTTGCACTGGCTTCCAGATTTAAGGAGTTTGTGGGATATCAACACAGGGATTCGCTGGAGACCGTTATTGTGCTTCACCATGGCATTCTATTTTGAAATTCATTCTGCCAGTACATTGGTGCACCGCCCTGGGTTTATGGTAGACAATATTCTGACTGATGCCAGATACCTGGTGCATACATAATTCAGTTGTCTATCCTACATCTTGCGCTGCAGTACATGTGTATTAGTAAGCACTGTCTAAGTTTGTCTACGTTTCTAAGTTTGTGTAGTTATGTACAATAGCATTAAGCCCCCAGACTGTGACTTACAGATGCTTTGATGTTGATGGTCACGTGGAGTGTCCTACAAATTAAATACATAAATAAATAGCATGCATTACCTACAAGTCATTTTATAACTGAGCACCTGGACAATTACTATGTGTGATTAATTCAACAGCTAGTCCTCTATTTCTAGTCTGTCTGATTATTGTTGAGTCTGTGAAGTTGGTTACGTGTGTGAAGTTGGGCAGGCCTCGCCAACATGTCTTCACTTTTGTCTACTTATTCCAGTAAACAGACTGTCCATGTAGACTGTGCAGTGAGGTCACAGCAGTGAAATGCCACCCTTCCCCCTTCTGACCACCAGACTGTTAGACCATATATGGAATAGGGCACAATAACCATATACTAAATGAAACGCGATTCATGAGATTCGATTTCCAAACAAGTCTGGTTTATTTTCCAAGTATCTCAGTCGGCCGACCGGATCTCAACGCCTCACAACGTGTGTTCTCAGATACCGTGAGATGAGAGAGCGAGCAACGCTCAAGCAGTCATAAATATATATATATATATATATCTATTACACATCATCATTTCCTAATGCTATTCGGCCCGCCCTTATGCATGTCATACAAGCTAGGGTTCGGTAATTGACAGTTATGACAAGTCTTCACTCAGTCTAAACATTAGTATTTTAGCAAAGCCTGCAGAGACAGTTTTCTGTTATGGGGAACACAGGGCACTGGCACAGGGAGGATATCTTGTTCTAGCAGAGAGACATTCCATCTAGCATTATCTGTTCACTACGGCTCATTAGCAAAGGGTCAGACAGTTCTGAGGCAGAGAAAATATCTTTCGTGAAGGAGCACCATTAGTTGAATATAATTCATGTTTAACTGCCTTTTACAACAGCGCTTGCAAGCCAAATCGGCACCTGGGTTAGTGATTAGGCATGGCTCTTGCACGGCCCCACGCCAAACCCACGTTTTTGGTATAAAAAACGCTTTTTTTTCCTAAACGGAAACCAAAAAAATATATATATTTTAAAAAAGGTATTCAACCTTTTTTTTCGGTCCTTTTGACTCTCAACTATTGTATTTGATCCTTTTGTTTTTGATCCTTTGACCGGACACCATATATTTGCAAAGTTTTTACAAAAAGAAAATGGCCGATATTTACAAAATGGACTCCCTTATGGTCCCATTCAGGTTTCATGGTTTGCAATGTTTGTCACATGATGCGATTTGCTTCTGGTCAGCATACTATTCATATCTTTTGGGCTACACAATTGCATTTTCAAAATAACAAACCCTCCTTTTGGCCTTAAGCCAATAGCATCATCCAAACATTGCATCTTCATCAGACCATGTTTCACTTTCGAACTACCCAGGTCGCTACCATCATCAGAAATATCGATTGCAGACCATCATTTAGTATACAAGGAGTAGGCTTTACAATCGTTGTACTAATTGTCTGTACACATTCATTTGTGATCATGGAGCAAATGTCTGGCAAGCATTGTATGCAAAAACAGCAGAATATGAGGATCCCGAATATCATAACAAAAATTGCAATTAGTTTCCATCCCCAGGATCTTAACAGTTCCCAGAACCATGAACTTATGCTTAGGTTCCAACCACCTGTGGGTACATGAATTTCAGAACTTAGAACGTGTAATTTCTTAATCGCCTCAAATATTGTAGAGGAGTAGTCATTTACAAATACATAGCACGCTGACCACACTAATTTGCATACACCTCCACGATCAGCCAAAATAATATCACGAACCATTCTATTCTGAAGCGCAACTAGCCTGATTGCTTTTTGTTCCAGTGTCATGTTGTAAAGTATGTCAGTTCCATTTATTGTTTTCTCCAACACCCTGGGCAGTTTCCTTATATTCCATGAGTTTATTGCCTGCCTCCAGAATGGTATAAAAGATTTTGCTATTTCTCCAAAATGTTTTGGCGAGGAATACACCAGGTAAACATATCCCTAAATAACAGGTAACTTCCCAGTTTCTAGGTAACCATGCTCTCCACATACAAAATAGACAGACCCTCCTATATATAATGGTTTCTCTTTATGCTCAAGTACAGCAGTATTCATGCATCTAGTAAATTTTCTCACTGGGTGGGAACCCTTTTTCCAAAACAAAATGGAACAGAATGTGGACTATGATTAATAGTATAGGAAGGAGGCATGTCATCGTTATTTCCAACCGGAGCCATTTTGAAAGTAATCAGGGACTGGTAAGGCCTAGAGAGTCTATCTAAGGGATTGGTCGATGCAGTGTTCATTTTGCTTTTATTTGTAAACACGGAACATCCCAGGGGTGTTAATACTAATCTTTCAAATTCATTTATGTTAATTCCATCAAAGTTTCCAGTGACACTATCATTCCATCTTCCAAAAAATAGAGCTCTTAATGATGCATAACAGGCAGTACTAAGCGGTAGAGGATGTATCTACCAACCCATTCCTCTTTCCCCGTGCTGGGTTACATGCGAACACACCCAGCAATAAGATCTATTCAAGATAGCATGATTCATATTCATAATCAGTAATAGAGTATTGTTTCCATAACCTTTTCTGTGTTTGACATCTCGTGGGGCAAGAGTATAAGAAAGCACATGAGCTTGTGTACTCATAGTGGGTGCATTGATAGTTGGCAATACAGTGTTTATGGGATGCATAGTTTCCAAATACCAAATCATTGGGATCAGTGTAATTACGATACAGATAGATATGATGATCAGGAAGAGTTTAGTCTTTGTAGACCAAGTCTTTCTTGGGGCTGGCTTAATGTCAATGTCTAAATGTCCATCCATGGCAGCATCAGTCCAGGCGGCAGCAGGAGTGAATACAGGCATGATCTACGAAGCTTATTTCGAGAAGAGTTTCTCAGTGTACATCGAAAAAGTTCTCCATGGCAACTCACGTTGTCAGCAAAGTTCAAACAAGTTCAGTTCAGCCTGCTTATGATGGCTGGTGTTTACCTCAACAGTTCCAAAAAGGCAGGAGCAAGTATCAATATAAATATTTCATAGTGTTGGTACCATTTACCTCTGCTTGTTCACGCTAGGTTGCAAAAGACTATACTTTCAATGATAGCACCGGGAAACCGCGTGTCAGAGCTCTTATCCGATACAGCTCATACGTTCCCTTTCCCTAGGCCTCTGTTCCCAGCTCCATCCGTGAGCTAGAAACAAAGGCAAAACAAATGCTGCTGATTACTTCCGATTTCATGGATGCAGATTGTACCTTACAGCTCCATGTACAGTGTGATCGATGAACAAAGCACTGTTGTTTGCAGCAGATGCAGTATCAGTGCTAATTGGTGATGCAATTGATGATGATGTGGCAGCCGTCGAACAATGTTGAGGTAACACTGATGTTTCAATTTTCGTTGCAATCTCCCCAGGCCCCTTCTTGGGTTCAGGAAGTAATTCTGGCTGATATTCGACAATGTCTTTCTGATCAATCCCTGCTGGTTTACTTTCGACGTCAGGATTGTCCGTCTTTTTCTCATGTGGCAAACGAAATGGGATTCTTTTTGTGTGCGTTGCGTGGATCCAGTGCTATCAACCGCTCACTCAAGATGCAGTCTGCGTGGCCAGCAACACCTGGTTAGATCCCTTCCAGAGTGGTGCAAGCAAAGATTTTCTTTTGAAATTTTTCACAAGGGCCCAGTCTCCCGGCTGCAGACAATGTCCTGGGCCCGTATATTTGACAGGAAGATCCTCCTGTATCTGCTTCTGAATCAAACACAAGATTTGAGTCAACTGTCTATAATAGTCGGGGAGCAACGGATACTCAACATCCTTCAATCTCTTTGGACGTGGCACATTCCAGACATTGGCTGGTCTCTCCATGATAATTTCGTATGGGGAGAGAACAGTCCTTGCCTCCACACACATGCGCATGCACATCAAAGCTAGTGGTAATGCATCACGCCATTTCAAATTGCTTTTGGCACAAATCTTTGCTAGTTTGTTTTTCAAGATACCGTTTTGGCTTTCTACTAAGCTGGCACTCATCGGGTGTCTAGCTGAATGGAATCGCTTATCGATTCGGAGGCATGCACAAATCTGTAATATCACGGCCGCTATAAAATGGGGGCCATTGCCTGACCATATGACATGGAGTATCCCAAACCTGGGAAAGTACTCTTTTAACATGGATTTCGCAGTTGACATGGCTGAGCAATCTTTCAGGGGATAGGCCTTTACCCATTTTCGAAATGCACAGACTACTACAAGGACATATTTATAGTTGTGGCATCTTTCCATTTCTGTGAAGTCAAAATGGATGACTTCAAAGGGCATAGAGGGAGGACCAAAACTTCCTACTTGTGTCACTGTTCCTTTCCCAATGTTATGTTGTAAACAAGTCATGCAATTCTGAACCAATCTCTCAGCAGTTTTCTTAATGTTGCCATTGCACCATACAGAATCAAGGTGTTGATAAATCTATTTTGTGCATATATGTGTTGGACTGTGAGCCATGGTAACCATTGCCATAACCTATGCATTTGGCAACATCCATCTACTATGTTCTTTGTCTATCCAACAACCCCCGGGATCTAATTCTGCTGGACCCTTGGACCATTGTTTTATTTCTTCAGGAGTGGCTTCTGCTTGTATCTCTTTAACTGTTTCAATCCCATCCTCTATCATGCAGGACACTCTCTCCGTGGTTTCAACATACATTTTTGTGTGTAAATCAGTGGCAGTTTGTTTCGCTATTCTGTCTGCAAATGTATTTCCCTTTTCTATATTATACGTTATTCTCTTATGTGCGTCACATTTCATTACTGGTAACCGCTTGGGAATTGCAAGTGTTGACAACGGTCTCACTATGAAAGTGCCATGTTGAATCTTAGTTCCATGTGACATCAGAAAGACCCTTTCAGTCCATAATCGGCCAAAATTGTGGAGTAACCCTAAAGCATATTGGCTGTCAGTGTATATATTCACACTAAGATTTGCAGAAATTTCACATGCTCTGGATAACGGTATTATCTCTGCAGCTTGTGCTGAGCTGTATGGGATTTGTTTGCTCTTTACAATAGTTTTCAGTGTAGTAATGGCATAAGCAGAAGTTGATGTGCCATTCGGTATCTTAAAACATCATAAAACAGTTCTCCATCTGGCTCTTGCAGAGGTGTATCAGTTAAGTCAATTCCTCCTTTCTTACTTTTGTCTCTTGCTCAGTAATAATTAAGCAATCATTTGTTAATCATTTCTCACTCCCTTTTTCACTGGGAGGGGACAATAACTCAGCTGGATTTAAGGCACAACATCTCTTAATTTGAATATGCAGTGCATAGTCGGGCGGATGTGAAATGTTGCATCTGCATTCTATTTCGAAGAAATTCTACTGAATGGGGTACCATCATGGTTAAAGAGTGACCTAAAACCATCCCCTCGGTTTGTTATACTGATGTGGCAGCTGCAGCAACAGCTCACAAGAAACGTGGCAAAGCACATGCAACGGGATCCAACGTGGAAGAAAAATAACCGCATGGTCTATTTCTGCCCCCATGTTCCTCAGTCAAAACAGCCAAAGCACATCCATCATTTTCATGTACAAACAACATAAAACACTTCTCATAATTTGGCGTGCCCAAAACCGGAGCTGAGCATAATGCAGCTCTGAGCAGGTCAAAAGCTTTTTGACATTCCATGTTCCATGGCAAAGGTAAGGTAACATCCTTCCTTGTCAATGCCACTTTGAGTTTCACAATCATTGAGAAATTAGCAATACACTCTCAACAATATGAAGCCATGCCAATTAAAGCCCTGACTTCCTTCTGCGTGTTTGAAATAGGCATATCAGAGATGCTGTCTATACACGCTGGTGTCAATCTTCTTCCCTCCTTCGATAGGAGGTAGCCTAAATAGTCCACCTCATCTCGACAATACTGGAATTTTTTGTGGCCATGTGCCGCTAGATGATTCAATAATAAGACAGTACTGTCTTTACAAATGTCTTCTGAATCTGCTCCGATAAGATATTGTATTGCAATAATATACAGCCCGTCAGTAACTCAAGCATATCTCGCTGTTCCTTCAACGCTCTACTGTAAATACTCGGACTCTCAGTGTAATCTTGTGGGATACGTGTGAATGTGAATGAGAGCCCTCCTAATGTAAATGCAAACAAATATCTGCTGTCTGGATGTACGGGAATACTAAAGAACGTGTTCTTCAAGTCAATCACACTGAAGTGTAATGCGGAAGCTACAATCATAGTTAAAATTGTGGTCACATCAGGGCCAATGGGAATTGGGGATCAGCTACTTTGTTCACTGCTCGCAAATCAATTATAAAACGGTAAGGGATTTCATCACCTCCTTTCTTGTAAACTGGAAGAATCGGGCTATTGGAAACACTAGCAGACATTTTTTCAATCACATTTCTTGTAATTAAATCCGACACAATATATTTCAATGCTCTTTCACCTTCACTCGAAATTTTGTATTACAGAATACATGGTAATGTAATTCCTTCCTTCAACATTATTTTTACTGGTTCTACTTTCAAACATCCTACATCATTATCGTTCACTGCCCATATACAAGTCGGTACTTCACTCAATTCAGTCAGTAATGGCATGGATACAAATTGTGATACAGGAGTTTGTTGTGGCGAAATTGTCAAGTACATTCCATCATCGTCAAGAACATTCCATCAGGAGAACAATGAATTACTGCATTTAATTTCTTTAATAGATTTAATCCCAACATATTTTCACCACAATTTGTCGTCAAAAGAAACAGGCAAGATTCAGTAAATGGACCTAGTGTAATTGGCACTGGTTGTGAAACTGGACTAATTACTGGTGTACCTGAGAACCCTACTGAGACATTTGTATGCCCCGACAGTGGTATATTGGGAACCCGCTGATGTTCAATCGAATATTTCTGTGCACCTGTGTCCACTAGAAAAATGTGCTCCCTATTCCCAACCTTCATTTCTATGTTGGGCCCTTTCTGGTCAAGGGGAATAGGCACTGGTTCCAACCCCTGTTTCGGGCTGTCCTAGGGGAACAGTATATCATCAGATGTAAAGTCTCCAGAGTAATATACATTGGAGGGATTATCAAAAACGTTTACACCATTCATGGTGTTCCATTGTTGATTCTGATTAACCTGATTATCCTGAAATTGTGGCCTCATCTAATTTCTATTCTGACCCACTATTCCTGGCCTTCCTCTAAACGGTCTTCTCGAAATAGTCCCATTTCTTTTCTGTAATTGCAGGCATTGTGCTCGCCAGTGGCCTTCTTGTCTACAATAGGCACATTGATTAATACCTATTGGACCCCCTTGCATGTTGGATGATAATGCAAATTGGACTCTAGAGGTTGCGTTCCCGCCACCTCAATTATTGTTGGCTACTTGTTGCAGTAACACTCTGGTTTTCAAATCTCCTTTCTCCCTTATCCTTTTCTGAATTTACTCGGTTCTCATAATATTGGGCCATATGCAATACTTTGCTTTGTGATTTTGCTTGCCATGCACTTTCAGATGTCATTATTAATGTCTGAATTTTCAGCAACAAACCTCCCACAAACTTATCAACAAATAATCTGTTCCCAGGTTCGGTACTTAGATCTTGACCACTAAAATCTGCAAATACATCTTCGGACCGGTTTAAAAAGTCTGTCGCTCCTTCCGATTTGACTTGTAGGCAAGCAGTCAATTTATCCCAAACTATTCTCTTCTCAGGCACTAACGTTTTCAATTTCTCAACAATCCGCGAGGGCAAGGTCAAGATCACTTGCAGAGGTTTTTCCCCAGCTTTTCTCTCACTATCAACTCGGATCATGGTTTCCCATGTATCGCCTAACATTGGCGCATCATTTATACTTCTAATCTGCTTCCCTATATCCACAGGAATAATCACAGTGAACAATAAATCAATGTCACTCAGTGTAAAAACAGACAAATTTAAAAACGGAATCAATTACCTTATGAAAACCTGCCAGATTTTTTCTAATGTCAGGGTCCATCTGCTTTATAGTATTCACTTCTTGTCTAGAAAAAGGAACATGTACAAACTTTGCAATATAATAAGCTTCTATCATTCGCGCTAGAATCGCTCCATCGGCAACAATCTCTACTTTCGGGACAAACGTGGGAGGCACCTCCCGCATGGGTAATTGCAAAGTGGGGGATTCTACATCTGATAGTCTATTAAGCAACAAAGCCAAATCAAGAGAAAAAGCAGTCGTTCCAGTGTCCGGCGAAAATGCTCTCTTATAAATCTTCATCAAATCAGCAGGACAACAAACCTTCTTCTTCATGCATTCATCCTGTAAATACTCCACCATAACCTGTAACGCTTTTCTCTGCATTTATGGTGTATACTGACTAAACGTATCACGCACTTCAATCGGGGAAATTTGCGGCATCCATAACCCATCTAAGCGCATCTCGCATACAAATTCGAATCTCTTCACTAACAGGTTTCAACGGCGGAAGCAATTGTTTCTGAACATATGACATATGCGATTCACCTTTACTCATTATCTCTTTATGCAACCAATGAAGTTCTCGTTTAAACACAAATATTCGCCCTACATGTTCTCGATTTTTTTGCCACATTATCTCGTAAATTGGAAAGAACAACCAAATCCTGCAACTCTTGCGGTACCACTGTATCAGTCAAATCACTCCATACTTTAACAAGGTATTCTCCCATACATTCTAACAATACCTGCTGTTCACCATCGCCTCTATGATCAGCTATGTAACTTTGCACAGCCACTTCATTGCCATCATCAATATGCATCTCAGCCCACTGTTTCCGTTTGTCTTTCCGTTCCTTGCTAATTATACTACGAGTCAGTCTAATACTGCTTCGTTCAGGCCCCATTGATGCAGAACTGCCAGCTAAAAAATATAACTCATGCTCTGAAGGAGGTGGAGGAAATGATGTCACGGGCGCAGATGGGATGGCTACTGCAGGTGCAACAGGAGGAGGTACATAGGGAGGCGGTGCAACTGGGTCAGTGCTTGGATGTTTGTTTCTTCGCTCATTTAGTATCTTGTTTATCAGTTCGTCTGATGTATGTAAATCTTGTGAAGGATATATTTTCTGTACATCTAAATGTAAGGCCCTATCCATGTTCCTAATGGCTTCTGTTTGCTTCTGCTGATCATGCTCTAGCGCTTTCTCTGCATTTGTTTTATGTCTACGTGCGTGTTTCTCTCTACTGTTCAAGCGTAGATTTGCTTCCTTCCTCCAGTCCCTTACAACGTTGAAAGCTGCAGGTCTGGCCTTCTTTCATAGCAAAACTGATTTTAAATGTTCTATACTAGCTAGTTCGAAGCTTCCATTATTCGGCCACTGAAGGTCTGATATACGTCTGGTCTGCTTATGCCAAACCGCATTAAACACTATTGCCCCTATTCCATATTTAATGTACATATCATGTGCCGGCAACCCCTCGGGTGGCGCTACCTGGCCAGTTTCCAAAGATTATCTACCACATTGAAAAAATTTCACTAAACAGGAAGACAATTTCCCAGGCATAGTTAACTCTTACCTCTTCTTACCCTGGGCGTTTATACTTGCAAGTGCAACACTCAACCAATATCAGGACGTTTAAGAATCAGGGCACGACTCACCTGATCAATCAATTTGTCTCTCAGGACGCAATTCGCCCGTATACAGGCTCAACCAAGAATGGTCATGAGCACATGTCTGGCACAATTTGCTTCGCTTTCAGGACCCTCATCTCGATGCTCCCTGGCTGCCGCTCGTCGATCAGGGATCGGCTGTGTACAGATCTGCGGAGGAGTCTCTTATCACTTCTACAGGGGCGCTCCGAACACCTTCCGATCCCGGTCCCACAGCTTCGTCCTTGACTCGTCCTTGCCTTCAACGATGGATGTGATGGAACATAACAGGGAGGGTCCCTATTCGGGTGCCTTCTTTGTTGGACAATATATGGAATAAGGCACAATAACCACGCCAGTCGTGAGATTCGATTTCATAACAAGTCTGGTTTATTTTCCAAACATCTCAGTCGGCCGACCGGGTATCAACGCCACACGACGTGTGTTCCCAGACACTGTGAGATGAGAGAGAGCGAGCAACGCTCAAGCAGTCATATATATATACATTACACATCATTTCATAATGCTTTTCAGCCCACCCTTGTACATGTCATACAAGCTAGGGTTCGGTAATTGACAGTTATGGCAAGTCTTCATTCAGTCCAAACATTAGTATTTTAGCAAAGGCTACTTGAGACAGTTTTCTGTTATGGGGAACACAGGCCACTGGCACAGGGAGTATATCTTTTTCTAGCAGAGAGACATTCCAACTAGCGTTATCTGTTTGCTAGGGCTCATGAGCTAATGGTCAGACAGTTCTGAGGCAGAGAAAATACCATCTTTCATGAAGTAGCACCGTTAGTTGTATGTAATTCATGTTTAACTGCCTTTTACAACAGCGCTTGCAAGACAAACCGGCACCTGGGTTACTGATTAGGCACAGCTCTTGCACAGCTTTAAGGCCTCTAAGAAGAGGAAAAACAATGGGCCTCATTACAACCCAGGCGTTAAGGGGTTAACGGCACCGTAAATGGTGTCGTCGCCGTTAAACCCTTAACGCCCGATTACGAGGTCCCTTTGCGGGTTGCACTTTAACGCCTGCTTTTAGCAGGCATTAAAAAACCAACCCGCAAAGGGACCTAGGAGCTAATTACGGCACCGTAAATTACGGTGCCGTAATTAGCGCCTTCCCCATTCCCATTGAGCCCTATGGGGCAAAAATGGGAATGGGGAAGGGCCATGGCGGCATGGGGAATTACCGCCCCGCCAACCTCGGAATGGGGTGGTAATTCCCCATTCCGCCATGGCGGAGTCGGTAAGTTACCAGCAAATTAGCACCATGGTCCAACGCCTGGGTCGTAATGAGGCCCAATGTATTTCTGCATGTCTCTACATTCCTGTCTACGTTAGTAATTCAGAGTTCAAGCTGTGGCCTCGCACTGTGTGTGGATCTGAAGCATAGAATATATTTGCAAAGTGTTTACAAAAAGAAAATGGCCAATATTTACAAAATGGACTCCCTTATGGACCCATTCAGGTTTCATGGTTTGCAATGTTTTTCACATGATGCGATTTGCTTCTGGCCAACATACTATTAATATCTTTCGGGCTACACAATTGCATTTTCACTATAGTAAGACCAGGACACCATGATGCAAGGTTCAATGCTGTTCTATAGCAATAACAAAGCACACCCACTAATGAATTTGCTGCAGAGTAGAATAACAATAATTAGCCAGAAGCCGTGTAAATGAGGAATACAAACGCAGCAGGTGGTCCAGCGACAGGCGCCTTGTAACATGAAAGAACAAGAATCCCGCAGCATGTATCCTAATCATGAAATACCATTAAAAAAAGACAGAGCTAGGCGGTTCACAATCCCACAAATCCAGTTTCAAAAAAAATAATATGTGCAGTAACCTTTCCTATGTGATACTCAAGGAGTGCTCTTCAGTTACTCCATTAATCACACAGGCTACAATGGTTCAAATATTTGGTTGATATGCATCACACTCTAAATATTTGTATGGTTTGGTTAATATGCCTCATCCTCTACAGCTGCTGGGAGACAATACACGACATGGCATGCCGGTAAAGGAGCATTGTGACATAGCTAGGAGTTCTTGCAAGGGGTCACGGATAGGATGGGAGTATGACTCAGGGGTCTGGCAAGTGGTTATTTGGGGTGATAGTGGTGGTCAGTGATCTGGTTGAATAGCAAGCCCTTCCAAAACTGATTTTGGTGACAGATCTGAGAAGAGAGGCGACATGAAGAGACTGAGAGATGGACACGAGGAAGGGGCACTTGGGTAGAACCTTGTGGCAAGGCATCCGAACATGCAGATCAACCATCAGGTTCTGAAGGACAGCAGAGGTCTGGAGCTGAACAGAACTAGTGGGAGGGGCATAAGATTATTATTGACTGGGACACAGCCCAGGAAGAGCGGGGCAAGTCACTATGAAGTGAAGATGGTCAACCCTGGCTGGGCAGACATTTGCTGCGACCAGGTGAGGAACAGAAGGAAGACTAGGAAAAGGTTGAAGAAGCCCCTGGGGAAGACTGGTTAGGGCTCCCTGGTAAATCTCTGGACCAGCCTGCAGGTACATGTTGGCAGCTGAAGTGGCTATCCCAGTAGGGCTTTTATGGATTGGGTGAGAATTCCATTTAGATGTCACTAAGAGATAGGCACCAGAGTATAAGCAACTAATCAGCTGGGAGATGGAAACCATGGAAGTAAAAGGCTTAGCACAAGACCATGGGCTGGAGGCAAGAATGAAAACCCCTCCGAGAGGAAGCATGGGGATAGTTAGTGTTAAGAATCTGCAAATTGATAGAAGGGAAGGCATGGGAAGAGTACACAACAGGCTCAGGTGAGGTCTAGCCTATTTCCCATCCCAGCAGAGAATCATTTAATCCGGTGTAGTGTGACGGGATATTTGAATTCAACACTGATCAACAAGCCTGAAGATTGATAATGCCAGGAGAAAGCCGGGCAGTGCAGGGGATCCGCCCGTGTGCGTTTGAAAGGTGGGCAAGTTTAAGGACCAGGAAAACAAACCGATGTTGGTTGGGCCAGGAAGGATGGAGAGTAATTCTGTTGCCAATCGATCTTCTTGGAAGTTAATTGCAGCTAGGGAGAAGATGTTACACAATGGCCAGTGACAGATGTTAGCAATGAGCAAAGAGCCTTATACATAACTCTGGAAATAAGGGTTTCTGTTTAAAATGTACAAACCAATGCTGAGTGATCAAGTCATTCCCCTGTGCACAAAGGCAACGTTCATTCCCAGTCCTCTAAGTGCAGTGCCTCGTCTGCAACAACGTGGGTGAAGTGGACAGGGGTGTTGCTAGGTCTGGAAAAGATCTGGGGCTACACTAATGTCAGGACAGTCGGTACTCTGGGCTACCTAGTCTTTTGATTGTAGTCCCTGAACTTTTATCAGGGGCAACAACCAAAAGACTCGGGACGATAGCCCCCCAGGTTCCCTTAGCAACACATCTGAAAGTGGAAATGGGGACGAAAGGTATTCTAGACAATATGCAAGTTGAAATAAAAAGAAGTATGGCTCCCAAAACACTGGATCCTACAGCGCGGGCAGGCATGATGTACATTTATAGCAGAGTGTTTGGAAAAGCAGAGGAAATAGGGCAAGAGAGCTAAGGCAAAAACCAAGTAAAACATGAAAAACAAAGAGAAAAGGCGCTATGCGTGTTGAATCAGAAAAAGAGGAATCTTTACAAATGAGGCTTTAACTTTACTGGGAGTAGTGATGGATACATGGACGGGAATTCCCTATGGTCTCCCTGCAACCCCTAAAAAATAGAAAAATAGAAATATGTTTTTATTTGTTTTGTTTTGTTTTGTTTTCTTTTAAATGGACCTTGGATGTCTGCATGCATTCACAGTATTGTGGTAATATGGGCCTATACACACTGATATTAACAATACATTTGGTGATCCATTCTTGTTCGAAATGTATATCACATTAGTGATATTGTAACCATATTTTTCATAGTGTACTTAGGATCAATGCTATGTGATGCCACTTCCTGTTTTGTCAATGAGTGAAAGGTTGTGTTCCATTGCTTCCTGTGATGTCGCTTTGAGGTGGGGTCAAATCAGAGGTCAAGGGTTTTGTGATGTCACTTCCGCTACGACTGGCATTTTGGTGAAATGATATCCCTGCTTTTTCATCCGCTAATGCTCTTCTTCTGCCGAGTGGGTCTCAAATAATTTTAAATTGAACAGCAGTCTTTCAAAATGGCTACAAGACAGTCAACTGAATTTGTGTTCACATCTGGGGAAGGGACATTCTTTAATCATATGTTTACCTATTAGTGCTTCTGTCTTAAACTCCTCCTCCTCATTTTGGAAGCCCTTTCATTGGATATACTTTAAAGCTATTGTGGCATGGTCAGTAGCTGACTCTGTAAGAGGAGATGGGGACCCCTCCCATCCTGTGGGTGGAAGCCTACCAGGGCGGAAGCCAGAGGCAGTCTAATCCCAGTGAGAGTGGGCCCTTTGAAGGGCCCCAATCCCTGTTCATTCTGGAAGTGCCAGTTTGCTTGCATACAGTGTCACTGTCAATTACCCCGTACCTATCTCACATGATTCAGGCATGTCTTTCTCTATTTAGTCTAGAAAACTAAATATACCAGAATCCCAAGCAAGAGGGGGATAACCACCAGCTGCACCAAAGCTAAACAGAGTCACTGGGAACCTGTGAACCCCAATCGGCAAAGTTACAAAGAATGGTTGCTGTGCAACCTAGAGCCACAGGCTCCCTGTTAACAGTTAAGAACATGGGAGCGCGCATGCACAGAATGCTACAAAGACATAACCCTTACCTGGGGGAGAGCCGCACAATTGCTTCCTAGTCAAACGAACATACGGACAGTCCTACAAGGTCCTCACACAAACTATGACTAAAGCACCGCTGCGGGCCCCCCCAGCAGACCGACACATGAGAAAGGAACAGGGCTTCAACCCCTTTCATGTCTTTTGATATTTTTACCACCTTCTGGTAGAGGAGAACAGAGAAATATTGGCCTTGGGAAACAGTGTGGAGGGTTAGCCAATGGGAAGGAGAAGGGTCTGAAGAGGGGTTTGGCATCCTGCCACCACCCCCCCTCCTACTAAATTCTTGACAAGAAGGAAGGCCAGGAAACAACGCAATCATCCATTCTATTTTGGACGAATTTCTAATGGGCCTCTGATTGACAAATACATTGAGAGGTATCCCCTCAGCCAGCCATACCGACCAAGGGACATACAGATCTATCCATGTGTGCATGAAGAGCTGTGGGCCATGATTAGAGACACCTGTATGGATAGCTTGGACTAAACACCAAGAAGCCATGCTGCTGACCACGTTAGAGACGCCATAACATAGCAGCATTAGACATGAAGCACACATGCCATCCTCACTTTGGGACACAAGCACACACTCGAAAACATGAAGAACATGAGCGTAAAGTTCTATAGTTAGAGGACAGATACATTTACATACTGTCATTGCTTTTATTATTTTTGCCATTAGCCAAATGCAGCAACGCAGAAACCGCAAGGCGCAAGAGACCCTGAGAAAAGCTTGCAGATGCCTAACGCAAATAACCCTATGGAACTGCAAAAGCACCTATGGGACCTTACAGAGCCAAGTGTCTAACCTATGTACAATGTAGTATATTATGGATACTATAGAAACCCCTTTATAAGGTTTAGAAAAATTACAGCAGGCCTCAGGCCTCTGAGCAAGAGACGAGTTGAGCTGATTCAGGCTGGACAGAGAGCAAGATGTGTGAGACAGGACAAGCAGCCAAGGCCAAGAGATACGGATGCCATTCCAATCCCCAGGCGACAAAGGGACCAGCTGCTGAAAATATAAATAAATCTTCATATTTCAGAGCTCAAATTCGTGGTCTCTGGACACGTGACACAGCCGAAGCAGACAATGAACAGCGATCGGCATTGGGAAAGGAGAGCCAGTCCCAGTCTGCCAGACACAGACCGCAACAAGTATGCAACAGTATGCAACAGGTGTTGCACCGGACAGGAGAGCACACTCATACGACATAGGTGGCGCACACAAGTTACAATACAGACACATAATCGTTCTCATCACCTTGAAGCAGTACACATTGAGCTGAGAACCCAGGCCTGGGGACATCAGCTGTAGTCAATCACAGTTCATTAACCTAGGGGTGGGTGGTGTCACGGTTTATTACACGGCACACGGCAGCTAGGGAACTCCTTCCCCTATAATGAATGTGGCGCACAATAAAGCGATTTTCTTATTTTTAATATCGTACAGATTATTTTTGAGTAGGCCTCCAACCAGTCTCGCACCCGTCTTCCACAAACACCCTGTGTCACAATGGACTAGGAACCAGGCCGATGTGTATCAATAAGATATTTATTAATTTATTATTCAATGTAAAGGAGTATAATCAAAATACAGCAGCCACCAAAGTTGTGGCAACACAAAATGCAATAATCTCTACAAAACCCCCAGGTTAAGATGCACTATTACAGTTCCGGTTTTTATGGCAGAACCGAAAAAGAACAATTTACCACAAAGTGATAGCACCAACAGTTAACTACTTGCCCCTGCAACAATGGAAACATGGGTTTTCAATGATTCAAGACAACTGCTATGGGACAGCACACAAGGGTACTTTGGGCTACTTACACTAGAAGACAAATAGGGCTTCAAAACAGACTAGCTATCACAATTAGGAAATTCGATTTGAACACAGGCAGCACATGAGAAAGAAATTCAGAATCTGTGATCAGGGTATAATAGGGAAAGAGATATAAACTAGAGACAACAAGTTTTCCTAGGTTAAACAAATTTTTTAGAAAAATGAAAAGACAAATCACCCTAGTCTCTTCTGAGACTGTGAAGGGCTGGCAAGCTCTGAACAAGGAAACCCAAAGGATATCCGCTCTCAGAATCTGATAGAGGAAGGGGACTACTCTATGAAAAATGCTTTTTAAAGGATGAAAAGAAATCTTTAGAAAAACAAAAATTGAAATCACATTAACTTTGCTGGGGCTGGAAATGACACAAACGCTTTCAACAATGAGAAAGGCACATAGGAAAATCGGTTTTTAGTTAAAATGATAGGGGCAGCTAACAGGTAGGCTTTGGGCAAAGGCATTACTCACAATGGGAACAATGCTTTGGATTTAATAGGACAGATGCAAATAGGAATGACACTGGCAAATGAAAATTTGCTTTGCAGGGCATAATTAGACACAGCAACAAATTCAGTTTTCAGCTCACAATGGGAATCGTTCTTTTCAGGCAAGACTTTAATGAATATAACAATGAAATAAAAACACTAGACAAGGATGGTTGGTTTTGAATTTCAACAACCCTAATCCGTGAAAATCAATATGGGAATTAATTGATTTGCTTACAAAAATACTCAGGATTTACACAAACAAATGTAGGGTTTCCTTAATGGGGATATGCTAACATATACAGGCAAACAAGAGATTCTTCTATGGGAGATAATTGAATTAAACTGGCAATTGGGGTTTTCAATGTGGACTATTGGATGCACTACTAAAAAAATGAAGGGCTTATGCAACTTAGAGCTGGGTTTTTGCTACTTACATAGCAAGCCTTTGTTTAAGATTTGGGAAAGCTAGCTGGTTCTCAGGACACTCTGGAAAGAAAGGGCAAGGGTCTGGTCACTGCTCTCTCAAAGATGGTAAGTTTCAGCAGCCTTCTCTCCGTCCTCCTTTTTCTGTCTTCCACGGTTATTGTGTGTCCTGAGTCCTAGTACAGTCCCCTTACATTTAGCAAAAATGACATCACTAATTTTACAATCTAGGGGAAGTTCCCTTAAATAATCCCGGCCGCCAGGATTGGACAGTTTCTCTCTCTCTCCGCCCCCAGTCAGGATTGGATTAAGGATTTTGGAGCACCATCTGTCGTTTACCCTTTATTACCATCCTTTGTTCTCATTACATTGGCAAAAACTAGTTATGTATCATAATTTCAAAATGGTAGTAGCCACTGTCATACGAAACAAATATTCGGTTTGAGCTGACCATGGGGAATTAGATGCGCCAATAGCCAAATCCAGACGATGTAGCATGGCCATGTGCCACATTTTTTTTGTCATTTTACTAAAATGTACAACAGTTATGAATATGTAAGTCATCAAGTACATTCCCAATTTCATTTCCCATCTTTTCACCCACGTTTACATTTGTCACATGTGCAGATTAGCCAGAAAGCTAGTCTAACTGACCATTACAGTTCCCATACTCCCAGGTAAATGGAATTTATATCCCCAAAACCGCCTGGAAATTACATGAACAATGGAATAAAATTGAGATCAATGTTCAGTCTGATGCCTGCGCAAAATGCCTAAAATCAAACAGTCTTTAATATCAATTGGGAGTGTCTGTTCAACATGTGGGAGGGCAGCTTCATCCAACAAAGTCATCAGTCTTCCTGGGCTCAGCCTGTGACCAGAGTTTTTTTTATAAGTCTATTTGAAGTGGTGTGGGCTCTTTTGAAGTGGGTGCAACAAGGGCTCACACCTTTTTGTCATTCCTTAGCCAAGGATTGCCTTCTTTTGAAATCTCTGCTCTCCTGCCGGCCAGTCTGCAGAAAAGGGAAGTTTGATGCATCCAACTGCATCACATTTTATTTCCGGGTTGTTAGCTGGGAGATGCGACATCCAGTTGGAAGCGGGGCATTTCATTGTGATGTTTAGAACTCAGCCATAACATGATTTTCCTAAAGTGTCTCTTCACATGTTTACAGGAGTTTTGTGGGTGAAACATAATATACATTTGCTTTGGTCACCCCCACACATCAGGTTTTGCTTTCCTGACATTTTTCTGTGAGCAGTGGTATCTTTTTTCATTGTGGCTTTTTAAAGCCATTTTTATTTGCAAATATCTGTGCAGGCCATTTTTGCTTTTAATGTTTAAAAATCCTGTTTTTCATGTCACCGGATTCTTTGATTCCTCCTTCTTGGGTGAATTACATTACTAGTGGTCCATTGATTATGGCAGGTAAGCTGATTTCCCCATGGTACTTTAATTTTACATGAACAAAAAAAAAGGAAGGCAATTTTTGGTTGCAGTGTTTAACTTCTTGACATTCGTGTGACAGGGAAATCAAAGCAGGGCCGTTTTTGGTTGCAGTGTTTAAATGCTGCTGTTCAGGTGAAAGGGACTTCTGTTTGGGGCCTTTAAATGCGCCCACAGTAGCAACGGGCAAGAACCAATGGTAAGTCCACAACACTGCAACAATGTTATAGTTAGTGATTTGGGGCAAGAACAGGCCAGCCACTTCACATCCAAGGGCCAGTAGAATAACATCTATAGTGTCTTGTATACGTTATAACATTCTCAATACCCAATCACTTGGCCCAGTAGGTTTTCAGGAGAAGGGCCCAGTTTGTGACGAAGTGGTGACACCATTTGGGAGTAAAACCAACTTGTGAGCTGAGGAAGAGCGAGATGTGCATGAATATTTTCTGTTCCTGTGCTGATCCCTGTTGTTTCTTTTTCTGTAACAAACACAGTTTGAACTTGCCGTTGACTGCGTCCTCTGTGTATCCTAGGGAGGGTGATGGCCCTCCAAGTCTGCCAACTTCCAGTGTCCCTCTGGCATACCTGGGAGTTGCTTCCCAACAAGTTGGTAGCAGAGAGGATGGTTGGCTGTGCTAGCCTGGCACCACGTTGTCTCCTCCACCGCTGAACCTGAGAGGCTGCAGGACCCTTGCATATTTTCGAGAAGATGGAAAAAAGCGTGCCAATGGAAAGGCCATTAGATGCCAGTTGGAAGTCATCCTGCCCAAAGTCAGAGAGGAGTCCCGGTAGATCAGGACTGGGAAGTGAGCCCCTTCTGGAGGATACGGCAGTCGAGAAGCGCCATCAGACCACAAAGTATTGACCCAGTCTAATGGCAACTTTGGGTGTGAGGGAGGGTATTGAGTATTGTGGAGTATTGTTTAGTATCGCTGAGTATTGTCAAAGTATTATCTAGTATTTTCAAAGTTAGTAGGCACAGGAGCAGAGGTAGACATCCTTCTATGTTTAGGGCACATTCGGTTTTAGAGGTAAATCATTCTGGTGAACAACCTAGATTATTGACTTGAGGACACACATGACAAAAGATATTTAAATAAGTGGTTTTCCTGTGGGTTGGCTCTTTTAGCTCGGTTCACAGATGGTGGTATCCCCGTAGGGGTTATCAATGGAGCTGGCCTAGACTGCGGAAGGTGAGTCGACTGATTAAGTCTCCTGGAGTAAGACGTTTTGCACGCTAGGCGACGCATTGTGTACAGTTCGATCACAAGAGAATATTGGTGTACTTCGCCTGGAGGCGGGAAGACAGCTGTGGGGTTTTTGTGTGGTTTGGGAGTAACAGGCTATTACAGTGTGCGCGCACTATTTGATTTTTCTGCACTACCATGGTCAATAGATTGATGACGTCACCTGTAGGTTTGCAAATAGGACACAAAGAGCATGCGATGGTGAGGAGCTAGTATTGGAAAACTGGGATTGACAGACGAGGTGAACGAGTGGCAGTGCGCGGAAGGCGCATGCGCAAGATTTTGGGCGTGCTTGGGGAGGCAGTGATTGTAAAGGAGGGGCGGTCACGGTGCACACCTGATAAGTTGTGGAGCCAGAGAGGCTCATAGAAACTGAAACGTATTGCCATTATATTGTACCTTTCTCCCTGAACAGCGGAGTATCAAAACCCTCAACTTGAGGTAGATAAAGGTATGAAAAGGTGTATCAGGGGAAGTGCGGAGGACACACCCATCAGCACTTGTGTAAGACACTGCCGCCTTACAGGGTGAAGATTTGCAAATATAGCATAGAATGGTCCAAAGGTACCTAGAGAAAGTTAAATAAACCATGGGACCTTGTGGAAGTTTCTCCAAAGACATGGAGCAATCACTACTGACACACATAGGAGGGTACCTATAGGGGGAAGAAGTAAAAAAGAAATGCATGGCCATATTGGAGTTGTGGCGCATGTTTCTCGAGGGCGAGGAAGATGCTGGGAGGCATCAGTGGATGCTGAGCCAGCAAGATGTGAATGAGCCAGGGGCTCATCCCTCCGCACTTCCCCATGTCCCTCCGAGTGTAGTATCCGATGACACAGACGATGAACAAGGGATGGACCAAACACGAGAGTTAAGGGCAGCAGAGGGGTACTCAAATCCGACATATAACCCACCACCATATACAAAGGAGGAGAGGCTGATAGGCACAGCAATCTGGTAAGTGAGAGACAATCAATGAGGTGCAGAAGTGCACAGAGAGGGGCTTGGGAGCATAGCCATGAACGAGTGGATAGGAGGACATACACTCCTGAAGCTGGAAGGGAAAACAGATGGAGAGGCATAAGGGGCGACCAAGGCAATGGAGGGTCTGAGGAGCAGCAGCATAGCATCAGACTGGGCAGAAATAATGGACGAGAGGACAGGTGAGAGAAGGAATGGGAGGAGAAATTAGAAAGAGAGGAGAGGGAGAACAGGAGAGAAGAGAAGTTGAAGAGGGCAGATAGGGAATGAATGAAGGAAGGAGGAGGATAAGGAGTGCATGGAAATGGACAGGGAGGAGAGGATCGAAAGAGACCTCAAGGAAAGGTAAAGAGCAGAGCGGGAGCAGCGGGATAGAAAAGACACAGGAAGTGGAAGAGATCAAGAGGCGAGGGGAAGTAGCAGAGCAGTAAAAATGCTAGTTGGCTGAGAGACAACAGAGGAAATGGCAGTTGGATAGATTGACAATGGAACGAGAATGCAGGGAGGACGAAGGAGCAATAAGGGCAGTAAAGACACAAGGAGCTGTGGACAGGGGAGGCGACAGACTGGAAGAGGACAGACTGACAGAACCAGATAGTACAAGCTCACGAGGCCGGAGCACAGCAGAGAGAGAGTGCAGGCCTAGGGACCTGGGGGGAGAAAGCAGGTATGACCTGAGGGACATTGGCCTCAGCATGAAACCTAACACAGACTTGACATTGAGGAAGCTGAGTTTCGCAGATGACTTGTGTAGCATCATGGACACAGGGTCCGACAATGAAGACTGAACCAGTGGGGATGAGAGGGGGGAGCAGTTCTAACCCCAGTCGTCGGGGAAAGGGACAGACAAGCAGGTGTCATGGGAGTTCAGGACACACACAGGGGGTCAACGAGGGGATGCCCGAATGAGCAGACGCATCTAACTACCGATTTACACACCCTACATGACACCACTACATATGTCGATAGACTTGGAGACCTTCCAGGACAGAGGAAAGGGGAGACAGCAATGGCCTGTTCAAGGGGAAGGTTGACAAGGAGATATGACGACAGTATCAGAATACCCATATTAGAACCAGTGGATGGATGCGCAGGCATTAAGAGTGAGAGAGGGGACAGGCAGGGTTTACTGACTAGAAGAACGCATGAGGGGTAGGTGGAGGCATTCACACAAATGCCCTTATTAGAGAGAGGAGGAGTACGACCCCAGTATATACCATCGAAGCACGCAGATAAGGAGAATGGGAAGTGTAGACTGCCCTTGGTGAGTGTAGGGGCTGGGAAATGGATCTATGAAATGGAGAAGATGACAGCAGGATATAAGCTACCTGTGGAAGCCGTAAAATGACTACTATTATCGATATTAGGGGATGCAGCTGATGACATATGGAAAAGGGCAGGGTTCCCCGGGATGGCAACACAAAGCACAGCACACAATGGTTCGCCGTTTGCGAACTGCAGGGCAGCAGTATGGCAAGCACTAAGGACACAAAACCCAGACACATGAGATGTTGGGCGATTACATCTCAGAAAATGAGGAAAGACGAAGGCAGTAAATTCAGGAGAATCAAGAGCTTTGGCGCCTTGAAACTCGAGAGCCGTGGGACAATACTGTAGCAATGTTTTATCACATGCTGGTACAGGGGCTACCAGAGCCTGTGCAGAAAAGTTTAAGGAAATTAGTAGAGATGGAAACAAAGGGGTGGCCAGAAATACAACTTTCGATAGTTCACTATTGTAGGCTATGGCAGGAGAAGATTAAGAAAAAGGCAGAGGACAGGAAGATAGATGAAGTGAAACAAGTTTAGAAAAAAAGATCAAAGCACGTGATGGAAGGGGCAGTCTTAACCAGCTCCACCCCACTGTGCAGAAGCTGCAGCAGCAGCAACAATCACAGCAGTTTGCATAGACCATGGGGGGAGGGTTTATGGGGTGTGGTGGTCCACAACAAGGGTTCAGAGGAAGGGGGGCCAACAGAGAGAGTGTGGATTCAGACCACGGATGCATCACAACCAAGAGGGCATTCCAGGAGGGTTTTGAGGATATGGGCATCTGGTACAGCAGAACCTAGGGGATTTTTCAGGGGGGTTCCAATGGTAAGAGAGGAGCAACCGCAGTGTTGGATGTGTGTGCAGTTAGGACACATTTCAAGTGTGAAGTTACAGGGGTGCAGAAGAATTAGGGAGCACAGGGCCAGCATCCCTATCAAGGGGACCAGGACAATTACTATACACAGGACCAACAACAGCAAGTACAGATGCAGGGCACACAAGCACAAATGCAGGTACCACAGATGCAGTACCACAGTATTTACAAGCACCTCAGATTTGAGGGAACACACAGCAATTAGCACAGATACAGAGCAATGACACAGCAGCACACGTGGACTCAATGGCAACAGTTCCCGTCTGACAACTGGGAGGAGTTACCATGGTAGGGAACAGCCCCTTTAGAGGGAATGGGATGTCCTTATACCCTCAATAGGACAGCCCACAGACGAACTTGATGTGTCCCATCCTGTCGATCACACCCAACCCTGCGGAGGAACCTCACATGTATGTGGTGATTGGTGACAAAACGTTTTCCTTTCTTGTTGAAACAGGGGTGACTAGGTCCTGCATTAGGGGAGGAATATTTACATTGTCAGGTGATGCCATAAACACTCAAGTATTCTCTGGGGCTCGGAAAGTGGTTCCTTTTACAGACGATATCTCACTTTCTATAGGATATCATGATCTATTGTTGCCTTTATTTTACTCTCGACAGACACCTGTAAACATACTGGGATGAGACATTATGAGCTGACTGAACATGACCATTACATTCACAGACAAGAGAATAGCGTGCTCTACACCAGGAATACACATGCTCAATGTAAGAAAGATTGTTCAAGCATATTGTGGACGCAGAAATGTTCCAGACATTGCCATTGCATGGCTTCCAGGGATCATAGGGAAGGTGTGGCAAGTTCCAAACGTTTACCAATTCAGGCCTGAGCTACCAATAGACGAGGAAGAGGGAACAATAGTGCCCATAGAAATGGAGGCAGGGGTTGGGGGAGAGGATTGGATAGAAGTGCATGGGATGGATGACACAGGATGGGCATGGGGAGCAGTGATCGAAATAGCACAGGGGTGCAGATTGACCAAAGTGATGGACGAGGAGTTATTCAGGGAAGAAAGGCTAGAAATGGAGATTGTGTTGAAATTAGTGTGACTTATTGGTTACAAATATACTACAGCGAAGTACCACAGAGAATACCAATGGCACTGGAGATACCACACCCATTCTGGGAAGAGGACATGGCCAAGGTACCCAGCACCCTATGCACAACAAGTCCCTATGACGTAGGGCACATAAAAAGCATAGGGGGATTGAAGATCAAGCTGAAGCCAGGAGAAATGTTACCAAGAGTGAAACAGTACCCCCAACTAAAGAAGCAGATGAGGACATCTATGATAAAATCACAGCCTTGATTGAGGAATTCTTGTACCATCAGAGTCCCCATGCAATACTGCAGCGTACCTAGTGAGGAAGGCGAAGGGGGGGTCATGGCATTTCATACCGGATTTAAGGCCTCTTAACCACATTGTAGAAGCAGAATATCTTTTAGTTGCAAATCCAGCGACACTATTGTGCAACATTCCGGCGAAAGCTGCCTGCTTCACAATCATTGACTTGAAGAATTAATTCTTCTCAGTACCACTACACCTAGACTCACAAGCCTTGACCAGCTTTAAGTATAGAAATCAGAAGTGGAAACACACTCGTCTCCCACAGGGGTACTGTGAGTCACCGTCTATCTTTAACAGAGTGATACGGATGGACATGAGCAATATACAGCTGGAGAGCACAGTTTTGCAGTACGTAGATGGCATTTTGATTTTGCAGCAAGACAGAGGATCAGTGTAGGAAGGACTCAGTACACATGCTGACTATGTTAACTGACAAGGAATACAAGGTGGACAAGGACAAATTTCAGTACTGTCATAAATAGGTGCTATACATTGGACAGACACTATCCCAAAATGGTCAACAGATCACTCCAGAGAGAGCAGAGACAATACGCAAAACACCTAAGCCCATGACTATGAGGGATATAGAACAGGCTTGTGCAACTACTGCAGAGCAGTGGTGTTCGACTACAGCACATACTCAAGGCCACTACTGGACGCCCTCAAGGAAGCACAGAAAGGAAACAAAACACTGACACAAACTACAGAAATGACTGAGGCATTTGACATGCTGAAAGATGGACAATATGCACAGCACCAGTGCTTGGGCTCCCAGACTACAAAAAGTCCTGTTCTCTCACACTGGCGGTGTAGTAATAAAGGCAGTACTGACACAAAAGACAAGCATAGTACACAAGCCAATAGCTTACTACAGTAGGAAAATCAACCCAGTAATGAGAGGACACTATCAGTGCAAACAAGCTTTGGCAGCTGCCACATTTGCAGTGGAGAAGTCAGCAGCAATAACCATGGGGTGCACCACCACTCTTAATGTGGAGCACGCCCTCTTTGTGATACTGCAGAAGCAAAAGAGCACACCGACTACACAAAGACCATCAGGGTACGAGGTTATACTATCGAATGTAGGACTGAAGTAATTGAGATGGAGAATTGTCAACCCAGAACTATTTCTGACTCCGCCTATGTGATGTCCACAGTACACTCTGGACTGTCATGATGGCTCAGAAGAGGATTCAGGAGGGCAGGCAGTACTCCAGTACAGCATGCACTTCTACTGGGCATATTGATGCAAGTAATTGCTTGGCTAAGAAGGATAGCAATAGTGAAGTGCCAAGCACACACGAAAGGTGAATATCCCATCTCAAGGGGGAATGAAACAGCAGACTTTGAGGAAAACTGTGCAGCAAATTTCAGGGAGCCATGGGAACTGGAAGGAGCTTCAAAGGCGTGACAGTGCACCAGGAATATGGTACTTAAGGAAGGGTACAATGTACACCAAGAAGCACAGATTATGGTTTTGCAGGGAGCTGTGCCCAAGGAAGAGAAGGAATTGTGGACCAGGACGGGATGCACAATGTGCCACATTACAAATCTGGTGGTAGCCATGCCGCTAAAACCAGCAGGTTGCTGCTGGACTTGCAATATTTACTGGTGCCTGACTTTTCGGTAACACCAGAGCATTATGACCCCGGCATTCTGAGAAGTCAGGCGCCAGTAAATGTTAATCCCCATTCCGATTTGAGTCCTGCAGAACTCAATGGGAATGGGCATCATGGAAGCACCGGCACCGTTAATGATGTTGCCGGTGCTTCAGTGAAACTCTGCGAGCGGATGCCATTCCGCCTGCCAGGTCAGACCAGATTGTTGCTCATACACTCAACGCATTTTAATTATGCAAAAGGTTTTATACCCCAACATATGTCAGCTATGATGTCATCCTACGTAGCAAACAGTAAAAACCTACCATGTGGAGGATTAGTTAAGGGAACGTATTTACCTATAGTTCATATAAGTATTAGTATCATCATTGGCTGCCCCTTATCTGGTAGGCAAGCCTTAAACAACCTCTAACTTTTAAAAGTTTTTTTTGTTTTATTATTTAAAAATTAATTCAACCTGTAACAATACACTTGACTACATAGTCGTAGACAAAAATCAAATACATACAAATAATTCATGTAGAAGAGAAATGATCAATTCTAGTTAAAATTAATCATAAAAGAAACAGAAATACATTAGCAGTCCACTAAGCACCCAATCTAGTCCTCAGTAAGCAAAAAAAGACACCACTGCATGTACTGTTGAGGATTTTCTCCCTGACAGGCCATATTTCCATATTTGATCTAACGAACAACTTGTGTTTTCATGAAAGAGGTTTTTCCCTGTGAAAAGCTCTTTCCCTTAATGACTTCTGTGCCACACAAGTTAACAGTATATGCTTTACATTTTCTCTTTTTGTCTCAACCTTACAATATCTACAAAAGGCAGCAGCTTCCGTAACCTGCCCATATCTTAACCATGTCTCTTTTGTACACAATATATTTAATTGAAAATGCATAAAAACAAACTGTGTTGTTCTATTAGCATAAATGGACAGATACGGGGGCAGAACACCTTTTGTTGTATGCTCCTTCCTTAAGTGGCTCAACAAGGGTTATGCTTGGAATTCGGGCACTGTATTTGCCCAATCTGTGACAAACAATACTTTTTTCACCTATATTTGGGTTCCCTACTAGTTCCTCGACAGTACACCCAGTCTCCGACAAGCAGGCTAAGACGATTGCTTTAATTTCCACCAATGCTCGAGAGCCTCCAGTTTGACAAGCTATCCCTAGATCAATCATCAAGGAATGTGCTGCAGGATCCAGCATCTTCATAAACAGGGTCAGATATTGCCATAGTTGTTAAAAAGCAAGTTCCAGGCTCTTCAGATTAACCTCATGTAAGTTTATTTCCATCTTGCTGATCACAGTTCCACATGAAGGCATTAAGGACATAAAGGACATCAGCATAGACAAACACCGGCTCCCATCACCCAGGGCCAGCCAGCTGTAACTGTCACTGAATAGAACACTCACTGAGAAGATTCTATCATCCACACACAAACATTCCAGACGACATCACCAGCTACATCACCACAGACAGGCACAATACAACACACCTCCCTCCTTTACAAAACCTAACCCACAACACAAGTCACATAGCAGAACAACCAACTACCTCCTCCCAAGACAACCACACACATCACGCTCAACTAACAAACGGACACTTCCATGACCGAAACCCAACCAACAAAAACATCACACCCTGACAAACCGCAAACCAAATACCCTCACAAAAATACTATCATCCATCTGCCTGTACCTGCCACAAACAAGCAACTGGGCTCTCACCCCAGGACCGACCAAACCTAAACTAGGGCAGCTTTGCCTACATTCCTAACTCACCATAGAACTGCTTCAACTCCTACCACCTGCCCCCGCCTACAATAACGCGGGTGCCCAGGCTGCCACCCTGGAATCTCCAGCAGGCCTCTAGACTGCCACTCTAGAGAACTGAGACCTCAAAGTCTCCCAGAAAAACAACCACAGACACACACCAAAACAGGGGTTAACAGAGTGGAAACATACGACATCACAGAGATCACAATATACCCATGGTCTCAACACCATACCATCACACCAGACCAGGATGTGCACGCCTTCCAAACACATGGGAGCGGTGGCCACACACTCTCAATGCCAATCTCAATGACTGGAGAAAAACTGGATGATTTTATTAGGAAAGAAAACATCCTAAACCAAAACGGGCTGTGGAAGCCATGGATACAACAGAATCGACAATGAAAGCAACAAATAACATAGAATAACAATTTAGTCATCACCTTGGGACATACTACTCTCCATACTAATGGGTCATTACCCGGCGTCCCCAGCTACCCCTTGACCACCAACTACCCACTGTCCCCTATGATGAGAGGGTTAACAGACCCTAGAGGAGGCGCTACCTCCCTTAAGAACAATGCCCTTGCAGTTACAAATTTCACCCGTAAAAGAGCAAACTTCTTAACCTGACCAATACCCAGATACAGCTTGGACAAACCGAACTCAACCACTACATGAGCCGAGGTGCTACCTCGCTCTAACCTATACAGGGTACCAAACTTTTAATAAATCCAATTAGCTTCATAACCAACCAATGCTTATACTTAAGCGAACCAAACCAAACCAAAGCTCCAATTGCTAAAGATGAGCAGAGGCGCTACCTCGCTCTAAAACAACAACATGGCTGAAAAGCTTTCACCACCACATAAACTATGTGGAAAACCAGACTAAAAACACAGCAGAAAAACACTACCTCCCAAAAACCACATCGACCATGCGATGTATTTAATGATTGTAAATAATTTCATATTATATACAATCATCATCAGATTGAAAATCTATGCATTACATGCCAATAGCACATATTTTTCTGCACTCAAAAAGAACTTCTGCGATCTAAAAGTCCATAGCCATTTGAAGGCTGTAAAAGAAACCTAAAAGTCCATGTTGTTTTAAACACAACGCACTTCCTAAAAATCCTCAAACAATTAATCTAGCACATATTTGCAGCAATAAGCTCATGTACAAACATTGTTAGAACAGTGCAGTGTCAATGTTACTTTATGACATTAGTTTTTATCCACTCATGCACACTCATCCATCAGTGCACTCATAACTTAAAAAAACTTCTGCAATCTAAAGTCCATGTGCCATAGAAACTAATATGTCCATAATCCTACAAAATGCTCGAAAAGTGTCATTTCCCTAACACCTTACATCTTTACTCGCCAATACTTGCTAAACATGTTAATTCCCTAACAGGTTAAATGTTCACTGGCAAACACCAATGCTGGCCTCATACCTGCAAATGCTTGAAATGTGTTAATTCCCTAACAGGTTAAATGTTCACTGGCAAACACCAATGCTGGCCTCATACCTGGAAATGCTTGAAATGTGTTAATACCCTAGCAATTTGCCCACCGCACACCACAACAGCACCAACTGAAACATATGTAGTGTAAGGACAACGCTTAACCCACACTAGCGCCCTTACATATGTAGTTTAAGGACAACGTTTAACCCACACTAGCGCCCTCATACCATAACACCAGGCTAATAAGCTTTACATGCCCCATCTAACACAATTTTTCACTTTGGACATGCATCAACGCTATACACTCTAATATAGTAATGCACATACATACTTGAGGAGGGCCAGATAAAACGTTCCACCAGTAAAGCTTAATGACCCATAACTAAACGCCATTACATCATTATAACTACAATGCCTGAACTCCAATAATTGGCTGCTAACATTGCCCCCGGCAAGTGGAAAGTTATTGCTGTAGCCCCATTTCAAATGTGTCTCAAAACGCTGAAAGCCGTTTAAAATACACCTCCATACCGTTCCACGCTGAAAGCCGTTTAAAATACACCTCCATACCATTCCATACAGCGATTCCCGGGGCTCTGGTCTCACACACTACGAGGCCATTACACTCCTAATGTTCGGCGATCGTTGGCCGTTGCAGAACGCCCTGCTATTCGGGGTGGTGCAGCATTCTTTGAACGGACCGCCACTACCTTCCAATACTTAAGAGGCAGAACGGTTCCGCTTCTAAACCTCCCATCGGATTCCGGACGAGGGTAACGTGATGACGTCAACATACATCCTATATACCAGGTTCCTTCCTCAGATGCTCCAGATGCAACGAAGCCTCTGCTGCAAGTTCCAAAAGTGGAACGTTTGACACGTAGTTCCAAACACTTCGCCAACTCCCTCAGCATCCTATGTGACGTAATCAGTCTCCTTTTGAATGCCTTAAGTGTCATATCTCCAGCAACCAACTGACACTCGTAAAGACACCAAAATGCGAGTCCGCACATCACGTACATCCATTTCGTTTCTAGAGAGCGCAGCTTCACCCTTTTTTTTAACACAGCAAGGGCCTCCAATTTAAATGAGCAGCTGGCCCCTCACTCCACTGGGGCACTTTCACAGGAGGTTTCTTCATCTGTTCCTTTCCCAGCTGCGACCCCAGCCCCTGGGACCTAGCTCTAACAGCACCTGTAGAGCTGGTAATCCCACTTGCTATGGGGCACCGTCCCTGCTCCTTTCCATGCGCACTGGGGAGGGATGACTGGGCTTCTCCCTGAAGACACCCTGGGGGGCCCAGCATGCCCACAGTTCAAAAGCGCTGGTCCTACGACAATGGGACCTTCTCCCTTCGGCTCCCCCTGTGCCCTGCCCTGGGTGATGGGACTTACAGTTTCTGGGGGTGGTGTTGTCCTTCTCCAGCAGCTTGTCCTTCCTGCACCCCCCGCAGCAGGGTCTTCAGTCCTTCAGCTTGTGGCACGCGTGTTACCAAAGACCGACTCGTCGCCATTGTTAAAAAGAAAGTTCCAGGCTTTTCAGATTAACCTCATGTAAGTTTATTTCCATCTTGCTGATCACAGTTCCACATGAAGACATTAAGGACATAAAGGACATCAGCATAGACAAACACCGGCTCCCATCACCCAGGGTCAGCCAGCTGTAACTGTCACTGAATAGAACACTCACTGAGAAGATTCTCTCATCCACACACAAACATTCCAGACGACATCACCAGCTTCATCACCACAGACAGGCACAATACAACAATAGTGCTCTGGCTTTCAAGGAAATAGTAAGAGAGAGCGGGGAGAGGGGCACTACCTAGTAAATGAAAAAGTACTGCCAGGCTTCTATTAAGAATCTTTAGTCAAAGAGCAGTGATCATTGTTATACATATAGTGTCAAAATACCATTTCAGGTGCAAGAAGGTGAAGGTCTCTAGGCCACCAGAGACCAGCAGTGAACATTTCCAAAACAATAAAAGGCCTGTTGTTGCCAACATGGAAACCTTCTTGAACTCCCTGCGGGGCTACGCCCTGTCTATGTGGTGTAAAAGTTTAGAACTATACTTAAGAAGCAATCCACGCTTTGAGAGCCCTAGGGCTGTTAAATGATTAGTAAATAACAAATTGTAGATGAAGACTTAAAAATGAAGAAAACGCACATTTAATTTGCACCAGCCGTGCAAATCCCCACGGCTTCCACCCCATCCACCACACCCGCTTCATCTGTTCCCACTTCCTCTGCACCCTCCAGCCCTGTGCGCCTAACAAGACAGAGCACGAGGCACTCTGAAATGCTGCCCCCGGACATTAAGAAGTCCAGGAAATAGTGTTGGAGAACTATGGGAGTGGCTCAGATGGTGTTGACGGTGAATGGGAGTTTTAGGTGGACTTCATTGGGGGGTTTTGAGAGTTCACTGAGTGGTTTTTGGAGTTCACTGGAGGGTTTTGGGAGTTCACTGGGGGGTTGCACTTTCTTCAGTTGATATCAATACACCCGCTGTGTTAAAAAACATTCAATGTCTGGAAATTGTTCATTTCGTGTGTATCCATTTAATTAATGACGGTGTAGGGTGCCCAACTCCCCACATTCCCTGTGTGCATGCCCACATAAAGGAGTGCTCCACCAGACCTGCTTAGGCAGCGGAACTGCGCCTTCAACAGGCCAAAGGTCTGCTCAATCACAACACGGGTACGGGTATGTACCCGATTGCACTCCTCTTCATGGCTGTTCTGCGGGTTGCGCACAGGGGTAAGTAGCCACGGCTTCAAGGGATATCTTCCATCACCTGCAAGCGAATACAGATAGTTCTATGTGAGTCACTCTGAGCTGCCACCTTCAGGATTCACAGTCATGGCCGCAGCTATTTGCTCTCAACCTGCACATGTCCCTGTACGTATGCACGAATATTGTTTAGATGCATTCTATACTGCAATATGGTGTGGTAGTCTGGATGGTGTTGTACAGATGATGCAGGGTGAATTCATGAATGCTGATGCGGATGTACTGTGGTTGTAGGACAATGTTTTGCCTCCCATTTTTGCTGTGCATACTACTCTGTGCATGGCCACACTAGCCACATTGGCACAGTTGAAATCATGTTTAGTAATGCATTGCTTGACATACCCATGGTGGTCAGGTTGTGTGACTTACATGTTGTCATTGATATACGTAATTGGTCAAATGTGTGCCAGTGATGTGTTATGTTGGGGTTGGGGGGGTTCAGGTCAGGAGTGTTTAGCTCTGCGTGCATTCTCCACTCACCATCCATTCCCACCCAGGTGTAGTATGCACCCCCCCATTCCCACCCAGGTGAAGTATGCATCCCCCCCATTCCCACCCAGGTGTAGTATGCATCCCCCCCATTCCCACCTAGGTGGAGCATGCATCCCCCCATTCCCACCCAGGTGGAGCATGCATCCCCCCATTCCCACCCAGGTGGAGTATGCATCCCTCCCATTCCCACTCAGGTGGAGTATGTACCCCCCCCATTCCCACCCAGGTGGAGTATACATTGCTATCTTCATCTAGAGTTTTGTGAATAGGCCTTGTCTTCTGGTCCTGTACCATGCGTGAAGAGACCATGATTTTCAGATTAGAATACACGTGAATTATAAGACCTCCTTGCCCAATTCTGGTAACGTAGACGGAACGGTGGGCTTATCTCCTCATGGTCGTGGATTGTTGGTTAGTTGCAACACATCAAAAATACAATTATTACCCAACGATAAAAGGCACTGTCCAGTCAAGGTTGTATAAAAATATCTACTTTATTATTACTACAATAGACAGTTCTAGCACACTACAAATACAACCCACACTGTAAAGGAACACTGAGGACAGACAGTTTCATGAAGGAAAGGGATACTGACAGGGGGGTAGCTGGTAAAGTAATCAGTCTTATAGTTCAAGATTACTTGGTTCCAGCACCAAAGGGGCAAAGTGTTGTAACTGTCTCTAGGGGCCTTCGGAGAAGGACCAGGGGCGCAGAACTACAATGTACCTGGTGCTGAAGAAGGTCCTGGTGCTCGACAGCGATGAGGTGGTTCCAGGGCGCTACGCAGCCCTTGAGACAGAGTTAGTGGCGGGAGACAGCTGCAGGTACCAGGCGGCAGGCTGTTCGGCAAGTGATGCTGGACGGACGTCTGCAGGCTGTCCAGCGCGGCAGCCAGGGCCAAGAATCGTTGTCTCTGTGCTGGTTGTCTGATCTGGAATGCTGGTTGAGGCATCTCGGATGGGTCTGGTGACTGTGGCATGACCTGATGCGGTTTGAGGACTCAACTCTCTCAAAATTGTCCTTAAAAAGATGGATGCTGGTTGATGTTTGTGTGGCACTCCTCCTAGCTTCTTCGCAGGGCTTGTGTCCTTTCAAGGCAGACGGCCCAAAGCTCAGGAGGGTGTTAGCAGAGACTCTCTGGCACTTCCCACCTAGGAAGCTTGCTGTCAGAACCTAGCAGGGCATGCTGTGTGCTGCCTGGGTTCCAGTTCTGGTGCTGCTGGATGGGTCCTCTGAGTCCGATATCTCCCTCTGTTCCCTGGGAGATGTTTATGGGAGGGATCTTGCTTCCCTCTTGGAACTCCTGGCCTTCGTTCACTGGCAGAAGATGGAAGATAGACAGTACCTTTAGCCCGTGTCCAAATGAGTCCTTCTTCTTAGTCCTTGCAAAGTCTTCAGATGATCTCTCATTAGTATGCACTACCACCAACCAGAGAACAAATACATGCAGATCCATGGAGTCTTTGATATTTTAATTAGGCTGCTCATGGCTGGAGGAAGGTGTGCCTTCTACCTTCTTGGAATGCTTTGATGTACCCAGGGCTGCCACATTCCAGTGGAATATGACCGGGGAAGACAGCAACTGTATGCTGTGTCTTACCAGAGTACAGGTGACTATGTGTTTGGTGCGGGAAGCAGATGAAATGGGTGCAGAATGGCCGCACTCATTTCTCTGCGGTTGGTCTCCCATCATTCATTTTCATTTATCAAAAAATCAAAAAAGCACAGGCGAGCGCATTCTCCCTGTGCGGATCGTCGAATTCCTCACAGAGGCACCAGTGTGGAAAACTGAGGGTCTGTCTCACTACTCTTTCTTAACTTCTGGCTGTCAAGTACAAGCAACACAACATCAGCCCATGATGTTAAGAGATGAGACGTCTTTGGGCACATGGAGGCACACTGAGGAATCCCCAGTTTGCCTCCTTCAGATAGCACTTTACATGTGGGTCTCTTTTGTCCCAAAAACCCTCTGAATTCTCAATGAGGGCTGCACCCTGTGACTTTATCACAGTAATCCTGGAAATGTGTTTCCATCTGAGTCTTTAGGCTAGCACTCTTCTCAGGCATCTGTCCTATCTGCTAGAAAATAACTACAGTCATTCCCATGGTTTAAAAAACTGCTAACACTAACAGCCTCTCCATTTACAGACCTGTCTCTCTTCTACCCATCCGCTTTAAAATAATCAATTTAGTCTTCTTTAATTCCATTGTCAACTAGCCCAAAAAGCGCACACTCCCTGATTACTTCCCCTCAGCTTCTCAGAGTAAACACGCTAATGAAACTGCTGTTGTCTGCTTTTTGACTACTATTCATTACTCCTACCCCTTCTACAGCCACAATCTACTTTATCTATATACAACCTTCTGCACTTTGGACATACCTCCTATCAACACTCTTCTCCCTTGGCTACAAAGGCTATCCACTGCTACACTAGCAGTTCTTTCTCCATCTCTTAGAACTTTAGCAGCTCCTTCACCATGCGTTTTCTAATGGTCGCCCCTAGTATTAGTTGTTGGCCCACACCTGCTCACCTTCTACATCTCCTCCAGCGGCAAACTCATCTCATCTCATCCTTTGTGTTTCAATACCACCTGTTTGCCGAAAAAAATATGTTTTGCCTTTATTCCCTCCTTCTTCCTTGCCATCTCCGAAAGCATCACAAACTGCCTCAAACTGCCTCACAACAATACAACACTAGATGGATGTTCACTGCCAGATGCTAAACTCCTCCAAGACAGAAGTCTTCTTTCTTAATTCCCCCATTTCCAACCCTATTCTCACAACATCCACCTGCTTCTATCCTGACCACGTCACTCTGTCACCCCAGGCTTGCAATTTTTGTATCCTCCTTGACCCTGACCTCAATCTCCAGCTGTTTATTACAACCATGGCCACTGCTGCCAGTATGAACTTCCTCACATAGGAAATATAGGCCCTCACTTCATGAGCACACAGCCAAAACACTAATCTCTACCCTTATGCTCATCAACTTGTTTACTATTTGATGACCTCAAATAACTCCTTTGTCTTCCCCTCAGATCCTTCTACCGCCTTAATAAGGCTCTCATCTTCATTACATGCACGGGAGGATAGCTCAGGGGCAACACGCTCGCCTTGGAAGCAAGATGATGCAGAGCAACACAGATTCAATCTCTGGGTCTGAGCTTAGAAACCTCTCGGTATTAAGCACATTATAAATAACCAATTACAATTACAATTTACCCAGACCCCCCGACCTATAACAACTGGCACAGTTTTGGATGGCTAACCATGACACAAACACTTTTTCTTCAAGCCTCTGGTCTTGTCCTCAAACCTCAATGGTCCTCCCACTCCCCCCCAATATCTCACTGACTGCATCTCCCTTTATTCTCCCTTTCCATCCCTATGATCCTTTTCTGCTCATAAGTGTCTCATCATACAGACACCCATACAACTTTCCACTTCCATTGCTTCTCTCCACTTTACTCCGTATGCTGGAATGCTCTCCCCACAACCGACAAAGCCAGCCCACCAGTGGTATTGTTCAAACCCAGTCTCAAACACTTTTTGTATTCCCCCTTCTATGTTGCAGCTGGGCCCTTTCTCTTCCATCACTTCACTCTCCACATGTGGCGTCCCCCAGGGCTCTATCCTATTGCCCTGGCTCTTCAATATCTATCTCGCCCCTCTTGCTCACCTGATCTCCTCCTTCTCTCCTCATTTTCAGTGTTATGCTGATGACACACAGCTTTCTTTCACATTTCCTTCTACTACCTCCTCTTCCTCCTCTCTCATCCCTGATTGACTCACTGGTATTCAGAAATGTTGAGCAGCTAATGACCTCAGTCCTAATGCCAGCAAGACAGAGATCCCTCCTATCGGGACACCTGCACCCTGTTTCCCTCTTGCCATCTGGCCACCTTGTTTGGGCCCTCTATCCTCACCATCCTGTGAGGCCAAACACTACAGGGTTATCTTCGACTTCTCTCACTCCTTCATCTCTCAAATTTTGGACCTTGCCAAGAAGGCCCACTTCCATCTTCACCTCCTTATATCCATTCTCCCTTTTCTCACCTTTCCCCAGAAGCTCAATGTTTCCAGAGCTCTGGTCCTCTCCAGGCTGACCTACTGCAACATCCTCTTCCTCAACCTCCCCCTCTCTTCCCTACGCCCCCTTCGGCTAATCTAGAATACGGCTGCAAGTCTTATCCTTGGCCTCAAGCCCAGGAACCGCATTGCTCTAGCACTAAAATCTCTCCACTGGCTCCCGGATGCCGTGAGGATCAAATTCAAGACCCTCTGCATCATCCACAAGGCTTTCTGGGGTCTAGGATCACACTATCCCCAACTTTCCCTCCCCAAATACTTTCCTTCTAGAACCATCCAATCCTCTAACTCCAACTCGATGCTTGTCAAACATTTCTCCAAGCAAGGAGTGGGGGGCAGGTCTCTCTCTTTGGCTGGTGCCTCTCTTTGGAACATTCTTCCTGCCCATCTCAGACTTGAGCTGGACCTACTTAAGTTCTGGAAACTCCTCAAAACAGTGCTTTTCTGTACCTCTTTCCCACTTTCCCTCCCCTGCTAATCACACCACTTCCACTGAGATTGGCGACCTGGACTCTCATGAATTTTACAAGCTACCCCACCCCTACCCAGTCGACACCAGCACACCCACCCAGCAGTGCCCTTGCGGGCCACCCCCCTGGTGGTTTTCATACGACCCTTGGGACTCCTCAACCATAGCACCTAGCCAAGGCCTAGTAGGACCATGATGGAATCTCTACTGTTTTTTTGTCCTTTCCATTAAATCCCCCTGTACCCTCCCCACTTGCCTTGTGGCGCCTTTAAACACCATTTTGTTGTATATGTGGCTAACAAATGCTCAATAAATAAAAAATAAAATACATATGTTAATAATGATATTGGAGTGTGCAATGTAGTAGTAAGTTGAAGAGCATCAGAAATTGCCACTCTGTAAGCCACATCTATTGTACATGCACAATGACTGATCTGGCTGCAACACGTCTGAGCCACAGCTAAGGAAAGCTAATCCTGTATAGAGTCCAAAACATACATTATCTGCACCTGCACAGCTGCGTTCAACAGAAAGGCTTGGTGGAAGGCACCAGTAATAGGGAAGCCGTCGTAGCCTCCAGAAGTGCGAGCAAAGGCTGATTTTCAGTGTTGAGGAAATGAAGTGACAACGAGAAGATGAACAATTATCTGTTAGACAAGGGGATGTCTTGGGCGCAACACCTTTGCAGCATGAGCAGTTACTGCGATGCCCCTTCATGGTTGCTATTCACTGTGCTGCAAAAGCTGCACGGGAGTTGGTGCTGGGGAGGTGAGTGGGAAATGGGTGAGAAAGTGGAGGGAGGGTTAATGGATGGGGTCATGGTGGGGTGTGGTGCCGAGGAAGAACCCGCAAGGGACAGGACACAGAAGAAGCTGTTGCCTGTGTGAGAGGTAAGTGTAGGGAGGATGGTTCTGGATGGGGGGAGTTGGAGAGGGATGAAAGGGGAATCCCACCCATGTGGAGAGTATGACACTTGGCCAGTTGAGACAAGGGTCTCGTAGTGAGGGAAAGAGCTCTGAGGTGTTTGCTGCATGAAAATAACCTGCACAGGAAATACCTCGGGGTAGAATTATTGAATAATGGCAGTGGTCGAAGTGTAAAAAAAGAAGTAGTGGAACTATGTTCCCTGCTAACCTGCCCCGCTCCTCACAAACTCCATTGCCCTGCCCCTTCCCACACACAATACAACCCCCCCAAACACATTTGCCTGCAGTTTAAGGTAATGTTCAGTGCAGTGCACTGAAAGTGCAAGTTTCAACTTCTTCCTTACGGAACGGTTTCTTTTTAAAATAAAAGTATAGGAGCTGTAAAACTTAATTTGAAAAAGTAGAGGAGCGCCGCTCCCACCCGCTCCCGCTCACTTCAACCGCTGAATAATGGATGATCTTTTGATGTTTATTAATTTATTTTACAGGTTTATTTTATGCTGCATACCACTAATGGCCACAGATCTCACGTGCAAGATGAGCAGATCAGCAATATTAGCAGGAGATCAAGA
This sequence comes from Ambystoma mexicanum, assembly GCF_040938575.1. Classification (NCBI taxonomy): domain Eukaryota; kingdom Metazoa; phylum Chordata; class Amphibia; order Caudata; family Ambystomatidae; genus Ambystoma; species Ambystoma mexicanum. Next base: position 935,927,796 of record NC_090928.1, on the reverse strand, counting down.
GATGAGATGGATTCAGATCATCCATGTTTTTAGTCCTTTATTAGCAAAAGTACCTGTTCCCTGAACGGGTTATGCAGACATACACTCTCATTAATTGTTGCAAATGAATGATCCTGTAGGTCAATGTTCCACCTTACCCTGGCGTGATGCAGTTTGTTGTTTTGCATTGCAGTGCAAATATTTTAGACATTGTGCATACTAGAGCCTTGAAACATCGTTCTTGAGGTCCCAAAGGGACCTCGAGTTTTGTTCCTCGTCTCGGGACCAGTTGAGAAACAACACTTTTTGTTTCCCTTCCCAGTGAACATGGTTTACGGCTTCATCGGCAGGCACAATCTCGCAAAAATTCTCTGGAAAAGTAATTTCACCTGATGCAGCAAAAATGTGGAATATTCTGGAGTGCTACCTCCTTTACCTTCGCCATTAGGATCATTCGCCTTTTTGTGCCTTTTTGTTTCCCTTCCCAGTTAGCATGGTTAATGGCTTTGTCGGCAGGCGACAAACCCATAAACTACTTTTTACTTTTGCTGAAATACAGGGAAAGTGGTGCAGTGTCCAAATGTCATGTAGCAGTAATGTCCACAGGGTCCTAACAGGTAGCTATGCAACATTTGGTACAGATTGGTGAAACAGTATGGAATTGTATAAGGAACAACGCTTCACCCCACAAACCCACACACAACCTTTGAGTTTTATATGCATAGATGTAACTTGAGAAGGTCGTGTTCAGGACTGAGCGAAGCCAGAAGGATGCCCCATAACATGATGCTGAAGTAGGCAAAGGATCTTCCGCATTACGTATAGTTCGTAGTGCTTGGAACGCAAGGAATTCCACATCAGTGGGATGCAAATTCCTGCAAGGGATGTGGCAGTGAATTTGGAGATGCGTGCAACGTCCAAGCCTAGACCATGCTCTGCAAACCTACATGCTCCTAAACTCTAGGACTTAGCTGGTCAGATAGCACAGCAAGTAGAGCGCTCGCTTTGACATCTGTCCGGAGCTTGCTGACGCAGGTTTGAATCCCGGCAGGGCCAAACTCAGCCTTTCATCCTTCCGAGGTCGATAAATGAGCACCACACACCGTGGGAAATAAGCAGCGCTCAGATACCTGAGGGTTTGTAGCGCTATATAAATGCCCAAACAAACAAACAAACAAACTCTGTAGGCAACAGGTCCTCATTCTCAGGGATAGCTGGGAATTGGAATATTTTTCTGCTGAGGAGCTTCTTCAGTTGAAGAAAGACATGCATAGATTCTAAACCCTTCGATTGTGCCTTGAAATAAAAAAGAACAGGACTATGTTCTAAACCAGAGAATGTGTTGAGGGGGAACGCAGGCAATTCCTAAACAATCCACTTCTTATTAAATAGATCCCCTTTTCACAATTTTGAACACTCTGCTCGGATTTCTGTGCAGCACATGCGCGAGCTTAGACAGACATTTCCTTCATTTTCTGCGCGCTCAAATCCCCCCTGGTATCAGACCAAAACCCGCGACTCTATTTGCTTTTAGACAAATCATTCGGTTTTCTTGCCAATTTGCCTGCAGTGCGCGGCATTGCAGTATTTTTTAAACATCCCACTAGCGGAAAAATCTTCCAGGAAGATCAAGGTATTCTTTCGGCTACCGCTTCGGTTGATGAAAATGAAACCTTCCATCATCTGGTTTTGATATTGCAAATATGTCAACTGCTTCCTATCACTTATATTGCTGCCTTTCTGTGCGCTGAACCGTCCCCGAATTTCAGACTGCACAACTCTGCTCTGTTCCATTTCTTTAGTAAATATGGATAATGGTTTCGAATTCCTTTCTTATTAACTTGAACTGCTTTGAAGGCCGGTCGCTGCTCTTCTCATGTCCTGCTGAAGATAAGCATCTTAACATGGCCTATGATGTGCAGGACTGCATACTTCATGACTGCCATAGGCCAGTCCCATTTTAAAATATTATTCTTAATAAATTGGCTGCCGAACATAGTTTCTCCTATGTATTTAAACTCACGAGAGGCCCAATAAATGTAATGCAGTGAGACTAGTTTTGATTAAATCAAATCGTTGGGAATTCGCATCATGTCACTAGGATTACAGCACCCATCATAGGGCCCTATTGTGCAGTAGTTGATCGTAGCCCAAGTTAGTGATCCTGAGCTGAAGGTGAGGGTCTCTAACAAGGGTGAATGTCACCTAGCACACAAGAGAGCTTATTGGTAAGGGCTTTAACAGGCCCTGGCTGCCCTGTAGGGCAAAAAGGCAATGCCCGGACCAAAAACACAAAATGCTAGCGTGTGCACGTTTCTTTTGGTCAAAGTGGGCCACTTTTTTGGCCTTTGTGGGCCAGTTTGATAAGTTATTTCACCATGCAGCTAGTAGGTTTGACCAGTGTTACTAAATAAGTATTCTTTAAAATGCACAATTTGCATCACATTTTATCAAAAACCTGCCCGTTGGGCACTACTCAAACAGTCTGTCACAAAAGGAATGAATTGCCATTTGCAACAGTGGGCCACATTTTCACGGGTGCCTGAGACAATCGATAGCCCCAGTCCGATCCTGGGCTTTAATACTATTGGAGCCATCTCTCCTTTCCCAATCTGCTCACATCAAAAATGGAATCTTGGAATGGAGCTTTAACTGGCGGTTAGTGCCTTCATTTCACGCTTGCTGATTGGCTAGAGCGCTGGAAACAGTGAGAAGAACAAAGAATAAGCATATCCTTTAGGCTTCTATAACTCCTTGCAGCCGGGAGTCCACAGGAAATTTGCTCTAATAATATTAAATCTTGTGAGAATCGCCTCCTGTCATGAAAGATACTGTTATTATGTCTTCCATAATCAATGGATACAACTCAGATATGAAAGAACATTCTGTATGCGGAGTAACAACCTTTTGATCCCCTTGCCACAGTAGATTAAAGGGGTAACTGGTGGCGACAGGTGTAGCTTTTTGCCAACTCTTCTTGAGCACATACCCTCGATCTGCGGTTGATCATAACCTGAACATTAGTTTGCTACTAATTACTGTTCCTCTACCACATAAGACTCCGCATTTGTTAATAGATCAGTAGTCATGGAGAGCAAATGCATGTTGCTCCGTCATCTGCTTCCTTCGAAACCTTCCAGCCTGACTCTTCATATGTGAATGTTTCACCTTAATTGGGACTTATATGCACAGACATGGAGTCTGTGCTCGCTGTGCCTACAGGCGCAAGCTACATCTAATTGATGTCACACAAAGATGCTGACACATTTCTAGGATTTCTTCTGGTTCCTTTCCAAAGAGCAGTGGCCTAGCAGTTGGGAATAGACTGTTCCAGTAGAGGTGGGACCAAACCTGGTTTGGATACATTGCTTCCCCTTTTGCAATGCCATGGTAGGCATAAATGTGATAGTTTGAATGGTTGCCCAGAGTATTGCGAGTGATTATGATATACCCACATGGATAAAAGGCAGAACATAGAGACACACTCTGAACAAGGTGGGACACAAGAAGGAGCAGAACTTTTGGGGCAAAGGCAAACCTACTGGAAGAGAGCATCACATCACACATCACACCCAGCCATCACTTCAGTTGGCATGAAGAGTAAAGGAATGATGCATAATCTCCTGCAGTTGCTCCCACCGCAGGTTTGTGTTTGAATTTCCCATGCACGGCTTTGATAAAATAAATCATATAGAGGAGTGGGGGGCCAACAAAGCAGCCACATCCCACTGTGTTGCAATAAACAAGCCATAGGTATCAGGGCTACATTGGAAGGCTCAGGGGTTAATCCCCCAAGATTGGGCCATGTCACCATACAATATCTCCTCTATGCAGGCAACCTTGTTCTAGTCAATTACATGCCTATAGGACTGCAGCGGTCATTGCTGAGAGCCCACATATTTTACAAGGAATTGGGTTTGGAAATCAGTGTCCCAAAATCAAAACTTCTGATTCTCAACTGGAAAAAAAGTGTGTGTGGGAGAGCTAATTTTATATGGCATGATCATGGCGCAAGGTTATAGGTTGTGTCGGAGTTTAAATACCTGGGAGTTACCATTTGCTCCACATGGTCTAAGTTGTTGGTGTCAAATGCACTGAGATTGAATATGATCACAGCTGTAAGTCAACTACGTATACTAGACAAGAAATACAGGCTTTTTTCTTTGATTCCTGCCCTTAAACTCTACAATCAAGTGATTATCCCGAAATTGATCTATGTGGGTGAGTCAGAGGTCAAAATAGATTGGGACAAAGAAGAGGAGTTTTTGTGGAAACGCCTGTTGAGGCTTCCGGGTGGTACTCCGCTTCCTGCAATAAGGCACATTTTGGGCATTTCTTCTCCATGCTCGAAAGTAGAATGGAAAAAAAATTGCTTGTACGCTGTGTAATTTTCCCTCCTGCATTTACACCGTTTAAGGATCTTAACCTCTTGCTTATGCAGGGGAATTGTCATGTTTGAGCATTGGGTGAACTCAGTCCTCCTGTTGTTGGTTCACAAACCCATCGAAGAGTTGGAACACAATCCAAATAAGGTGAAGAAGGTGCACTTGGAGGCCGATTGGATTACCAATAGGGAGAAGCTTGTGGCCTAGAAGGTATGTGAACACTTTCTAATAATAATAATAATTAGGCTTTTATATAGCGCTACAAACCCTCAGGTATCTGAGCGCTGCTTATTATTACCCACGGTGTGTGGTGCTCATTTATCGACCTCGGAAGGATGAAAGGCTGAGTTTGGCCCTGCTGGGATTCGAACCTGCGTTAACAGGCTCTGCACGGGTGTCAAAGCGGGCGCTCTACTCGCTGTGCCACTTGACCGGCAGTGGACATGTCTAATGGACATTAAACCTTATAGCGCCCCACAGCAATGTTTGATTTGACATGCTTCCCTTTTCCTCAGAATGTTTTGGTTACGGAATAAAGTGAATCTTCTATTAACCAATGATGTGATAGGGAGACGCTCTGGGGGTGCCTCAAGGCAGTCGTATTTGTGCTGTTGTAGTTTGGGAGTTGAAACTCTGAAACATCTAATTGTCGACTGCCAAACTCTATCAGGTCTTCGTGAAGAGATTTTTAAAGGATGTTCTATCATTCGCCCGTCTTTATCTTGGTATGATTTATGGCGCAATGTGCTGAATGATCCTAATGATAGATTGCTAATTAATGTTTTACCTTTTTTAAGTTGCTTTTATCGTTATATGATATACAATTGATGTAGCTCTATGCTAATTTACGATGAACTGATGAAATGTGTGTAAAGTTTGATTTTTAACTAAATCACTCAATAAATAAATAAATAAATACGCCACATGATTGTGAGATAACTTTGTAATGTGGTGCCTTCACCTTTGGAGTCGTGGACTGTAGTTTGGGACGAGGCGATGCCCCTCTTAAGGACTTTGCTGAACGTTGCTTTACAGCAGCATTCCCATGTTTGCAGCACTGCCACCAAGCTGCAGTGGTGTATGGCGCTTTGCATACGCTCCTGCACTGGTAAGTTAAATACATAGCATGAGATCACTGATTGGCTCCCGGTTGTTGTGTGAATGTCAGTGATTCACTGAGACTTAAGATGATCCCTTTCACATACGTCCACTGGCAGGACACAAAGCCACGATTTAGAAACAAATGGCGCCTCCAGCGGCTCGATATACTTTCCACAATGAGTCACTCGGATTCTGAATTTAGTAACACATAAATCGAAAAGATGCATGAACGTGGAGGTTATAGCTCGATGCAAAGCAGTTTTAACATGGCAGGCAGAATTCCTCCATATAGTAGTACTTCTTCTGCCTGTCCTCTATGGAGTGGACTCCATGATGGGGACAATTGAACCCTAACCTAGGCAGTACATTAGTGTTAACATTCCATTTATAAAGCGCAATAACCACGGCCTGAAGGCGTCTGGGCGCTAAGGAACAGGACTGCCGAAAGATCCCCTAACCAAGATTTAAACAAAAAGAAATGTTTTTAGAGCCTTACTGAAACGAAGATGGCCTGACAGCTCTCGTGGCTAAGACTGGAGACCATTCAACAGCTTCAGAGCCAAAACTGTAAAAGAGCGCCCTCCAGCGCAGGTCCTAGAAAACCTAGGGATTAGTAGTGTTAGCACAGTTAACACCCCACCGATTTTGGAGTGCCAACTGCCACCTTAATGGACACAGGAAGCTAACAAAGCAATAGACCGTGTTCTGCACCCTGGTGCATCTATCTTGCATGCTGCCCAATACAAGACACCAAATAAATACATTAAGACAATCATCTGTCATAATTCACTAGATTAATGTTCACAGGATCTATTAAAATGTAGCACACTGGGTGTTGCTATCTTTTTGACAAACGCTGATGTCAGTCCAGATTGAACAGCAGAGAAACAGCGGCATAATATGATGACATGATTCACTTATAATATGATGACACCATGTACTGCTAGTTTTCATAACCGTGGGCAGGACGCGCCACATTATTCACACTGTCTGAAGGGCCCATCAATAGGGCTTGTGTGCACTGTTGTGATGTAGTCTTGTCTTGCCACTGGCCTGGGTGCTTGCTGTAGAATGTTGGTGCATGAATGCAGCTCAGGAGAATGTTGGGTGGATCTGTGTGTGAATGTTCTGTGAGTGTCAGTTGGGGGCCTGAGCTGGGTTGAATGGATGGCCGGTGGGTTAGCTCCTTTGTAAGTTAATGTTATACCTTCCCATGTTCCTGTCTATGTCTACCCGTGCTGTAAATACATGAAGAGTAACTGGAGTATTGTACCGATTGTACATATGTGAATAAAGCCTACCTGGAACCAAACCTAGACTACAGCTGGTCTGTGCTTCAGTGATGCACTCTGAATGTCTAGTGAAAGGCTTCACTACAAATGGCGACGAGGAAAACCAGAAATGATAAAAGGACATGGAGAAAGGGACTGGTCAGCGTGCACTGAGGAGCTGCAGCAACATAAAATTGTACAGTAAGGAGTGCTGTGGGGGGGAAGCAGCAGTTGAAATGAGTGACCCACCGTTCCCCCAAGGCTTTAGGATAACCATCCTGCTCAGAAAAATAGAATTAAAAATGACATTGGACTGGACTCTGGGAGGGAGGTCCCCTAAAATTATAATGCCCCAGAGATCCCCGCGAGGTTGGCAAGGACCTGCTTGTAGTGTAAACCTAGACTACAGCTGGTCTGTGCTTCAGTGATGCATCCTGAATGTCTAGTGAAAGGCTTCACTACATGCACCTGTTCCCTGATACCTTAGAACAACAGAGAAACATACCCTTTGTCACACAGGAGAGCAGATTCTGCGATGCACATTTGCACAATTGCAGATAACATAGCGAGGTGATAGTGTACTGACTTTGATTATTTACGTACGGTAAAGCTGGAGACTATTTGGATATCGGCTGGGAAAGTGGCCCATCACAATACAATGAGTTTCTCCTCCTTGGCTTCCTTACAGTTTCACGTTTAGAATTTTGTTTGTCGGACAATTCCGCTAATCCATGTGTCTCCTATTGATGGCTTCAGTGTCTCTCTAGCCGGTGAAGGTGATTTTTTCAACATTTATCTCTGCTTATTGGCAGCCTTTTTTAAAAATATACAACCTCCTATAATTTTTCATCATTTTACTTCCGTAATTGTAACCTTTTTGTACAGGGTCACACAGAGCAGTTGGTCCTGGCGAAGGTGGGCAAATAAATCCCTTGTACACCCCCTCCATCCCCACACCCCACCGCTTGGCAAAAACGTTTGCTACACAACGTCGTGCAATTACTGTATCCGCCACAACATAGGCCCTGTCAGCTATGTAGCTGCTCTGGTCTCATTGAATGTGCTTGATAGGTGTTTTACGCGTGACAGTCTTTGATTATGTCATGCATTTAGATTAGCCTGACTGTGTTTAGCAGGTGTATATTTCAGGCAGCCATGAATCATGTTAATTTTCTGTAATTGTATTGACTTTTCAATGTATGTGTCTGTGTGTTGTCAAAGTCATTTTCTTCTTGAGCTGATTGCGTAAAGGATTTTTTGTACATTTTTGCCTTTTGTTTATTTTTATTTTGAAATGGTTCAAGTACTCATTGCAATTCCAGATAAGAATAAATAAATAATTTGTGCAACTGACTACCGCAGTTTCACTGCACATATAAATATAATGTATGCTGGGCATTTGTCTAGGTTTTTGTTTTATTGCCTCAAATGTGATTCATGAATATTTTGATATGTGTATGGAAATTGATTAGAATACCTGTTTTAATAATCCCGCAGGGAACAACTGTCAGTATGTGCCTAATGGGTACATCATGTAGAACCGTAACCCAAGTCATGGCCTTCTGTTCTGTACAGTATCCTATGTGCAGTGCATGAAGGACGTATGCCGTGGTAATGCCCTACAGACAATGGGCCTCATTACGACCCAGGCGGAAAACCATGGTGCTAATAGCACCATGGGCCATGCCGGTAATTTACCGACTCCGCCATGGAGAAAGGGGGAATTACCACCCCATTACAAGGTTGGCGGGGCGGTAATTCCCCCTTCCTCCATGGCCCTTCCCCATTCCCATTTTTTGCCCCATAGGGCATAATGGGAATGGGGAAGGTGGTAATTACGGTACCGTAAATTGCGGTACCATAATTAGCACCAGGGTCCGTTTGCGGGTCCATTCCTTAACGGCTGGTAAAACCAGCCGTTAAGGTGGGAAACCGCAAAGGGACCTCGTAATCAGGCGCTAAGGGATTACCGGTACGGGTACCCTTACCGGTACCGGTAATCCCTTAACGCCAGGGTCGTAATGAGGCCCAATGTATTTATCCTAAATAATAACTCATGCGGCAAACAGGTTACCCCAAATAGCTGCCCTACCTGAATACTGCTGACAAGTACATGCAGTGATATTGATAATCTATGGTCTATAATCTATGGTGGGAGTAGCACATTTTTCTCATTATTTTAGGGGTGCTTTACTTAGTTTACAAGTCTTGTACATGAGGAAGTTTATGAATAATTTTAGTATACAATGCTCATATTGTTGTCAAGTGTTTAAAAAGTACACATTGGCTGAAGATGTTACTGAAATATAAACGAATGGACTATGCAAATTGTTTATTTTTTTATTGTAATTCTGTTATAGCTCAAAGAGCTTTATGATAATCACATTACAATACAAAACAGTTAATACAATACACTACATTTAATTGAAATACAATTCAGATACAATTTGCAAATGTGATACCATTTAAAATAATGTTCTTATTTAGCTCATTCTCACTTTTCCACTAAAATAGTATGACCAAAAACACAATCAGTACTCCGTTATCTGTAGGCTAATCAACTAATCATCTCACTAGCCTTTCAAGTAAAAAATTACCTCCCAAATATTTTTAAAAAGTGCAATGTTCATGGCCTGAGTTGATTCAATAGCGCCAAAAAGGTTCAGTCTGGGTGGAATTCCAATCATGTACAAAAGGCCCAACCACTTCATATATAGGTAGCCATGTGATTTACACTCTGTCAGAACATGTTTGAAAGTCTCCAGTATGGTCTCCACACCACAAAAGCGACAGCTCCTTGCATCTTTAGGTATCCCCTATTCCGGCCCTATTGAGACCAAGACTGGTAGTTTGTTTATTCTTAACAATAGCAAGGATCTATGCACATCGGAGGATTATTTTATTTTATTTATTTATTCGCATTTGTATAGCGCACTTGCAGCCCATGGACATCGAGGCGCTGTTACAAGTAAGTGTTGGATTCTTAATTCAGCAGATATGCATGAGACCAGAGGTCTTATGGATACAAAATTACAGGCATAGTTGCAGGTGAGGCATGATATTCATAATACAGTAACAGAATGCATTCAGGTACGTTTCATACAAAGAGCTTGGTTTTAACAGCTTTGCGGAAGGCTTGGTGGGATTCAATCATTCTGATGTGAGGTGGCAGTGCGTTCCAGTGGGTGGCGGCCCGAGTGGGAAAGCTGGCGCCGCCAGCGCGCACCTTGCGTGATTTGGGCGTGACAATCGTGTTGGAATAGCACGTTCTTAATGGTCTGGTGGCAGAATGCTTGGATATTCTTTGGGTCAAGTATGGTGGAGCAAGTTCATGGAGGCATTTGTGGGTGAGGGCGAGTGTTTTGAAGACAATCTTCTCTTTCACCGGGAGCCAATGTGCCTGTCTTCTGACTTCTGAGATGTGGTCTTTTCTAGCGGTACCTGTGGCCGCCCTAAGAGCATTATTTTGAACTAGCTGAAGTTTGGCCAGGTTCTTGTTGGAGGTCCCAACGAGTAGGGCATTACAGTAGTCCAGCCTGGATCCAATTATTGCCCTAGCAATGGTGAGGCAATTCTGGCGTGACAGGAAAGGTCTGGCAGCGTTGAGGACTTTCGAGTAATAGGCTGAGGAGGAGGCAATGGCATTGACCTGTCTATCCATTGACAAGTCGGAGTCTAGGTAGACTCCGAGTGTCTTCACATGTTAGGAGACCTTGATGGGAATGTTATCAATAGTGAAGGAAGTGTACTGTTCACCGAGGTTCCCCAGCGTGGAAGGTGCTCCTATGAGGAGGAGTTTGGTTTTTTCACTATTAAGGCATAGCCAGTTATCTGCCATCCATGATTGGATAGTGGAGTAGATGGTGGTAAGAGTTTTAGTATCCGCCAAGTAATCGCCTGTGAGTGGGATGAGGACCTGGGTGTCATCCGCATAGTTTGTATACGAGATGCCCAGGGAATCGAGGATGCTGAACAGTGGCCTCGTGAAGAGGTTGTAGAGCGTGGGCGCGATACATGAGCCCTGAGGCACACCGCAGGTGATGTGGCTAGGGGTGGCACAGGCTGAGTCGGAGAAGACTTTCATGGCCCTTTCTTGGAGGAAGGAGGTAATCCATTCGCAAGCTTTGGGGGAAAAGTTAGCTTGGGTAGCTAAATGGCGACACAAGGTGTTGTGGTCCACCAGGTCAAAGGCGGCGGATAGATCCAGGAGCAGAAGGAGAGCAGGTTTCCCTGCGTCTCTTAGATCGTCCATTTGGTTCTTTAGGTCCAAGAGAGCCGTTTCGGTACCGTGTCGTGGGCGGAAGCCAGATTGCCGCAGGCCGAGGAGACGGTTTTCTTCAAGGAACTTTTGGACTTGCAGGTAAGCTGCTTTGTCCAGGATTTTCAGCAGGAAGGGTACAGTGGTGATAGGTCGATAGTTCCCCGGGATAGTGGGGTCCAGCGACGGTTTTTTGAGGAGTGGGCGTACCCAGGCCTCCTTAAGTCCCGTTGGAACGTGGCCGGACTGGAAGGATGAATTAATGAATGCTGTGAGAAATGGAGCTAGGATCTGTGCTGAGTCTTTAATGAGACTAGCTGGACAAGCATCTCCCTTACAGTTGGAAGGTTTGATGGACTTGAGCAGGGCGATGACCTCGTGCTCAGTAATATCTTTGAAGTCAAAAGATGGAGAGGGATTAGTGGTGGAGGGTGTGGTGGGTTGACTATGCAGGTTAGTTATGAGGCGGGAAAGGGCTTTTTGGTGGCCACGAATTTTAGTTTGAAGAGTGTTAAGCTTGTCTAGCATTGCGGATTGAATGCTATTGCACCAGTTGTCATCTTTGATGAGAGCGGGAGGAGGAGAGGATGGTTTTTCCAGTTCCCTGAATATGGTGAAGATTTCCTTTGACCCCGATTTGGCGTCATAGATCCTAGCGTTGAAGGAGGCAGCTTTAGCTAGGGTGATGCCCAGTATAGAAGTTACTGGGAAAAGAGTCTTCGACTAATGTTACCATCACTCTCCCCTCTCTCGTTGGTTTACAGAGGTGTAGATAGCCTTGTAGAGATTTACATTTGTGGACAAGGAAGTCCACACAATTTCGATAGCTGGAAAGATTTGCAAGATGTATGTAGTTCTCACACCAATCTAAGTACTCTATTTTTATTTTCTAATTACTTGGATAACCCATGATGGCTATCCTTCCAAAACATATCTGCAAACTCAACACCAACGAGAGAGGGGAGAGTGATGGTAACATTAGTCGAAGACTCTTTTCCCAGTAACTTCTATACTGGGCAAACAGGGCGACTTACAAGCCTTAAGAAACAGAAGGCAACATCCTTTAATTACCCTGGCAGCCAGAGAGATAAGCCCCAGCTCGAGAAAAATGATTTCCATGGGAATGCTAAGGCCTAACCCTTCTTCTTCTGGCAAAATGCTCCTTCCAAGATGTTAAGCCATGCAAGGTCCTTCATACCAATAAACTCTAAGCCGACGGAAGCATTGTCTATACATGGCTAGAATCCCATTCAGAGAGAAAGCAGAGGCCGATCTAATAATCTGTATAACATGTTTATTTTCGAGGTCGTCTTACGCTTCTTCTCTTCTTTTAATACAGCAAAGTCAGCCTTTGTAGTAAATTTGACCCCAAGATATTTATAACTATGCAATATTTCAATGAATTGCCCCTCGATTATCATTGTTAGGATCGCCACTTTCTTATACAAGAAGTGCATTAGATTATTTTTTTTCTAGGTTTAAGATCAAGTCATGTTCCATGGTATATTTTCGCAAACCTTCCATTGATCTTTTTAACCCAGCAAAAGTGTGGTCGAAGATGATAAGGTCATCAGAATTTGAGACACTGGAAACTTTAGTCCCCATTATTTTGGGTGGGCAACTAAGGGCCATTTCCGGAGCTTTGGCGAGTTCAGATATATAGATGTTAAATAGAAAGGGGGCAAGTGAACACCCCTGTTTTACGCCCCGATTAGTGGGCATGGGCGATGCAATCAGGCCATTGTTATCAAGTCTTTCTTGGATTGAAGTATTGTGCTCAGCCCCATAATTGACAGTAACAAGTTACGTGGGTAGCCTAGATGGGACATCTTGCCCCACAAGATATTCCTATTAACAGTATCAAAAGCAGCCTTGAAGTCAATCAAGGCTACAAAGAGGCCCGGCAGTCCTTTAGACTTGGCTGCCTTAACAAGTGAATGAAACAGCCACAGACAGTGAGCAGTGCCAGTGCCCGCTCAAACTCATTTGGAAGTTGCTCAGAATGCAGTTGGATTCAACCCAATGGGCTAGTCTGCCAAGTAGGAGTGATGCAAACATTTTACCAGTGGGGTCCAACATAGCCAATAATCCAAAGTTCTTAGTGCACGTTTTTAGGCCTTGCTTATGTATGGGAATAACGATCGAGGCCTTCATCACTTACTTTAGAGAAAAGGCAAAATATAATTTCCTCCCAAAAGGCCGGGTTCTTTTTTATGACTGCATTTGAGAGACCGTTCGGGCCGGGGGCTCTGGAATCTTTTAACATAGCAATTTGTCGCCTGATCTCATCACGAGAAAACCTAATGTTAAACTTGCCAGTAGGAAGCAATGGGCTGTTTGTGCCAAGGGTAGGATCATAAAAGAGAAATGCTGAGGTGTGCCAGGTGAATAGCGCTTGAGCAGTTAAATATTCCAGAATCAACTCAGTTGAACCTCCAAGAATTGGTGCAGCACCCTGAGGGAAAAGCGGGCACCTCAAACCCACTTGACAAGACAATAGGAACATTAGGTATTCCCGCAATATGGATGCGCTGCCAGCAAAACATTTAAACATCCAAAAATAGAAAAGTCCTCTTGCACACTTCCTGTGTGATAATTATTCTGAATAACACAAGAATGAAAGTTTTGAAAGTTTAATCTTCAACACATCCTGTATGTGTTGTGACGTAACAGAGTGATGTGCCAACACGTGTTTCGACCTCTCTCGGTCTTTCTCAAGGCAAAACTCTGTACAACAAGTAGAAATTACAATTTTGTAGTGCATGAAAAGTCCCCATTTGTAAACCAGGACATAAAATACAGCGTGCAAAACAAACAAGGGTAATGAAAAGTGCGTAAATACATTACCGGAAGGATGGATGTATCAACATATCACAGGCAGCACATGAAAAAATAATTCAAGAAAGTACAAAATGAGAAATACAAAATAAAAAAAAAACATCATTATCTATATGTGTATGATTAAAATGACATGTGGCTGCATTCTATACTCACATCAATACACAATTAGTACAATGGATGTGCTGCCCAGTACTAGTCCACATGATGTGTAAACGTTGTGCATGTGGATCTCCATGCACCATTTAACAATGTGTATCTCTTCTGTATTTTAATTCGTGCATGTCATCACCAGGTGCCGAAAAAACCACCAATCCGGCACACATCACCGAGCCCATTGGGTCAAAACTTAAATTAGGTCAAAAATGCCCCGTGCAATGTCGGAATTGAGAACCAATTGAAACTGGTGAACACAAACAGATTCCATTCCCACACACAAAAAGGGGTGACAAGTTGCCAAAATCGAATTGAACAAATTACCATTGTGTAGTATGACAATGTTGGATGTCTTAAGTCTATTAACACGCCTGAAAATTCTGGAAAAGCATATGATGAAATAAATCAAGGTTATAAAACCACTTGAAACTTGTGAAGGTACTTTAAGGTAAACCATTACCTTCCTTACCAAGATTTGAATAGTATCAATGCGAACATTCTAATTCAGTAAAAACGTCCCGCCTGAAATGGCATGTCTGTTAAAGCAAACCAAAACATACGTTGATGTAAAACAATTATCAAAGAACAAATTCCTATTTAAACATCAACACTGAACGTTAGAAAGTGTACGACCCACTTACCGTCATAATCTCTCGTCTCATTGAATCCTATTACGCCCGATGCATATCTAAACGCGGTGCAGTCCGCGTACCCGTTTAAAAAGAAAGAGAAAGAATATAGAGAAAAGCACCCTCCGAACACATGATCGATAATCACGTGTGCGGCGCAGCGCGTGAATAACAGAAAAGGAAAGAAGAAGTTGCGATCACATGGTATGTGATCACGTGGTCAGACACGGATCACCTGAAATAATAACCCTTAAACAAGTAGGATAACGTCGAGGAGTAGCTCGATGAAATGCATAAGATGAGTGAGAAAAATATGTAAACCATCCCCACCATATTGTGATATAAAAATGAGTATATATGCAGATTGCCCGAAACAGTAACCCAATTGGGATGAAACACGGATCACCTGAAATATTAACACTTAAACAAAAAGGATAACATCGAGGAGTAGCTCGATGAAATGCTTGAAATAAGTAAGAAAAATATGTAAACCATCCCCACCGTATTGTGATGTAAAAATGAGTATAAATGCAGATTGCCCGAAACAGTAACCCATTGGGATGAAAAATAATGGTGTTATACAAGTTAAATTGGCCCATGGGTATTGCGATAGTGCCTTGCTGGTCCAATCGGCTCCCGCAATGACACACACGAACAAAAAATCCCCCGTTAACCACACATAACCTCCCCGTCTACAAGAACACATGCAGTTCCGTGTCGCTGTTGAGTCCCAGGGTAGTGCAACTTAACCTACAAATAGTGCGTGCTTCTAATTGTCGCAATAATGCTGAGCGGTACCCACCTCTAGGATGAGGTCTTGCCTGCATAAGGCCTATAAACCTGATTTCGCTCACATTTTCCATTTGATGCTGTTCCTGCCAATGTATGGCTAAGGGTAATTTGGAATCATACTTCCTCAAGCTTGCAAGGTGTTCCCTAATGCGTATCCGTAATTCCCTAATGGTCGAGCCCACATACACTTTACCACAAATACACAAAATAGCATAGACCACATATTTCGTCTTGCAATTCAAAAAGTCACGTATTTGGACTGATAAACCATTATGACAAACAAAATTATCGGCCTGAATGGCAAATTGACAAAAATTACATGAGGCACATTTAAAAAAACCCTTTGGTTTAGGTGGTAACCATGATCTGGAGTTAACCGAATGAATTGTCGGAGCTAAAAAGGAAGGACAGAGATGCCCCTTGAGTGTGCGATTCCGCAAGAAAATAAATCTCGGATGATCAGCTATATAGGGTGTGATATTGGGGTCCAGTTGTAACAGGTGCCAATGCTTGTTCAATAATTTGTATAACATCTCCGAATTATGAACATATTTGGTAATGATGCGTACATCAGAGAACCCGGTGGGTCTTTGCTTCCCCTGGTCCATCAACATTTCATCACGTGATATAACACTCACCCGATTTATGCCATTTTGAATACAGCGATTTGAATAACCTCTTTGTTTAAACCTTGCTTGGATTTGTGACACCTCATTAGTAAATTCCTCCAAATTACTACAATTGCGTCAAGCACGATAAAATTCTCCAAAAGGTATGTTCTCTATCACTGTGCGTTTGTGGCAACTTGTAGCCTGCAAAATCGAATTCACAGCTGTTGGTTTTCTGAAAGTATGAGTCTGTATTTGACCATTTGCAATCGTAATGACGAGATCCAAAAATTCCATTCTGGTAGTACTTGTATGTCCCACAAATTCGATCCCAAATGTATTATTATTCAAATAATCAGTAAATTGATGAAAAGTTTCTATGGGCCCACTCCAAACCAACAAAATATCATCAATGTATCTTTTCCATAGTACAATGTAATCTTGAAATATATGAGTACTGTATATATAATGATGTTCAAAAAAACCCATGAAGAGATTGGCCAGGGAGGGTGCATATTTAGCCCCCATGGCCACTCCTCGAGTTTGTGCGTAATATTGACCATTAAATAGAAACTGGTTGTGTTTGAGCGTGAAAGCCAAGAATTCCTTAATCATTGATATATGGTCAGCATGAGACGCCGAGTGATTTCTAAAGGAAAAATCAATAGTTTCAAGTGCCAAGCAGTGCTGGATAGCGGTATAGAGTGATTTAACATCATAAGTTACTAACGAAAAATGCTCTAACCACTTGATGGAAGCTAAAGACTGTAGAGTATGAGTAGTGTCTCGTAGATAGGCGGGCAGTGTGGCAACCAAGCTTTTAATTGCGGTGTCTATGTATTGTGAAAGCCCTTCAGTGGCCCAACCTAGACCGCTTAGAATCGGTCTCACTTGTGGTAGCTGAATATATTCTTTATGAATCTTAGGTAAAAAGTACATAGTCGGCATGACTGGAGCCGTCCGATACAGAAAACATTTTTCATCATCAGTAATGAGTCCACGTGAGTGCCATTTTTGAATTAGGTCAGACAGATTGGCCACCGTTTGGAGAGTTGGATTCCCTGACAATAATTGGTAACAACCAGGAGTAGCAAGGTGATCATTAGCCATCTGAATATAATCATCTCTGTTAAGTAAAACAATATTGCCGCCTTTGTCGGCTTCCTTAATGACTATACCCGGATCTAACATCAATGTGATTAACGCTTGTTGTTCTGCCTCAGAGAGATTATTATGATGTCGCAATCTATTCTTAGGGTGATCCATAAGATAATACAAATCCTGTAAAACAGCCTGATGAAAGGTGTCTATTACACTCTCATCGTGTGATGGTGGTACAAATTTGGATGGCTTCTTATGTTCTACCATTTTAAGTGGTAACTGTTGTATACCTAATTCTTGTTCTAATTGACCTTTCTGGAGGACAGAAGCCTCTGACAAGGACAACAATAATGCCGTGTCTTCAATGTCTGATATCGTGATGTGACTGGGGGAGCTGGGAATATTCCTAGGTCTAAATTGCTTGACCTGTGTGTGAAAGAATTTTTTAAGCTTCAACTTCCGTATAAACTTAAACAGATCTATTTGGAAATCAATAAGGTCAGGTTGACGACTTGGTGCAAATGAAAGACCTTTATTCAAAAGAGACACTTCAACCGTGGTTCTCACCCCAGTCACATCACGATATCAGACATTGAAGACACGGCATTATTGTTGTCCTTGTCGTGGTTCTCACCACGGTTGAAGTGTCTCTTTTGAATAAAGGTCTTTCAGATGAGAGATTATGACGGTAAGGGGCTCGTACACTTTCTAACATTCAGTGTTGATGTTTAAATAGGAATTTGTTCTTTGATAATTGTTTTACATCAACGTATGTTTTGGTTTGCTTTAACAGACATGCCAATTCAGGCGGGACGTTTTTACTGAATTAGAATGTTCGCATTGATACTATTCAAATCTTGGTAAGGAAGGTAATGGTTTACCTTAAAATACCTTCACTAGTTTCAAGTGGTTTTATAACCTTGATTTATTTCATCATATGCTTTTCCAGAATTTTCAGGCGTGTTAATAGACTTAAGACATCCAACATTGTCATACTACACAATGGTAATTTGTTCAATTCGATTTTGGCAACTTGTCACCCCTTTTTGTGTGTGGGAATGGAATCTGTTTGTGTTCACCAGTTTCAATTGGTTCTCAATTCCGACATTGCACGGGGCATTTTTGACCTAATTTAAGTTTTGACCCAATGGGCTCGGTGATGTGTGCCGGATTGGTGGTTTTTTCGGCACCTGGTGATGACATGCACGAATTAAAATACAGAAGAGATACACATTGTTAAATGGTGCATGGAGATCCACATGCACAACGTTTACACATCATGTGGACTAGTACTGGGCAGCACATCCATTGTACTAATTGTGTATTGATGTGAGTATAGAATGCAGCCACATGTCATTTTAATCATACACATATAGATAATGATGTTTTTTTTTTATTTTGTATTTCTCATTTTGTACTTTCTTGAATTATTTTTTCATGTGCTGCCTGTGATATGTTGATACATCCATCCTTCCGGTAATGTATTTACGCACTTTTCATTACCCTTGTTTGTTTTGCACGCTGTATTTTATGTCCTGGTTTACAAATGGGGACTTTTCATGCACTACAAAATTGTAATTTCTACTTGTTGTACAGAGTTTTGCCTTGAGAAAGACCGAGAGAGGTCGAAACACGTGTTGGCACATCACTCTGTTACGTCACAACACACACAGGATGTGTTGAAGATTAAACTTTCAAAACTTTCATTCTTGTGTTATTCAGAATAATTATCACACAGGAAGTGTGCAAGAGGACTTTTCTATTTTTGGATGTTTAAATATTTTGCTGGCAGCGCATCCATATTGCGGGAATACCTAATGTTCCTAGGATCATAAAAGGTGTTACCAAGTCAGCCACTGCGATTCCCCAATGGTGCATATTTCTTGTGTAGGGGCATTAGAATAGAAGTTCCTAAGGAATTTCCATAGCCTATGTGGTTCCTTGATCTTTGAGATATTTACCAAGTATTGCCATTGCAAGGTTCTAGTAATAATGTGGTACTTAACCCACCTTCTGTATCCATTCTTAGCCTTGTTAATATTGACGAGGGATTCAAGAGGCGAGGAAGCCTGGGTCTGAATACTTAGTTCCCTCCTTAGCTCCCTTTTGGATTCTCTAATAACCTTGACATATCGGTATTTCTTATTCCCTGAAGACACCATGAGGCATTGTATCTTGTGTGCGGCCACGGTTTGGACACTGTCCTAAATTTACCCCTCAATCTCATCCACCGTAAGGAAGTGAGCAATGGAGAGCCAGTTGTCACCCTGCATGCAGTAGTAGGCACTGGCCTTCTCAAAATTATTGTCGGTACAGCATATCTTGCAGCCTGCAGGGTTCCTTTCTAACTTCCCAGTGTGCTTCCAAATGTGGGTGGTAGAAGGTTTGGCTACCTAAAGAGTAAGGACCGAGTGCTCACTAAAATTCGTATCTGCAATATCGAGATTCTTAACTTGCGTAAGTGCAGTAGAGTTACAAAAGAAATAGTCAAAGGTGGAAGATTTGGCCCCAACCCTCCAAGTGCTCTTTCCGGGAAGATCACCAATTCCTCTGCCATTCAGCAGGGAACAGTCCCGGGCATGTAGTGTTTCAACCCAATTGTTTACCTTATTAGAGGATTGTCCACCAGTGGCAGATGTTGCCCTACTTCTTACAAATTCTGTTCCAAAAAATGTCATAGTGACAATAGCATTTGGCGTTAACATCCCCACAATATATATATATATATATATATCTCAGCCCCTACATCTCGACTTTGAACCTCCCCAATAACATCAAGTACTAGGTCCATTATATCCTCAGTGAGGCTACTGCCAGTTGATCATACACATTAATGAGGTTAATAGTGCCAGCAGATTTGTGTTCACAGATACCCCAGCACAAGGGGGCTCTTTGTTGCGATATGAATTCTTGCTGCCTTCAGGTGTTTCTTCACTTCAATAATGAAGCCACCATAAGGCCAACCTCTAGGTCCTTTACTTGCCATAATCTGAAATATTTGATAGCCATCAATTAGCAATTCTGTGCAGAGCCAAACTTCCTGCAGAATAAAGATATCTTTAAGCAGCAAGGATTCAAGAGATCGCCCAAGCCTAAGTAAATGGGTAAATCCACGGGTGTTCCAAGTAGAAATGGCCAGTTCTCAATTTCCAGGATCAGTTTTGTTGCCATTATTGAGAACCAGCCAGTTCAAGTTACCCAGGATATTAGCCTGTAATGAAGTGACAGTGTCACTGTTGCCACTATTATTTACCAAATTGGCGATACTGGCAAGGTTTTTAGAGACTACTGGTCATATAGCTAGATAAGTTTACTTTACTTTATAGTATTTATATAGCGCGCTGTTGACCCTGGGGCATGAATGCGCTGACATTGTTACATAGATATTACAGTACCAATTACAGACAGTATGGTAAGGCTTTCACCATTGATATATGATATGATATTTTATTTGTATCGCGCTCATACACAAGTGTTTCAGATCGCTACTAGGCAAGGGAGGGGAACATGGGAGAACACAAAACAACAACAATCTTACTAGGCGCAGTAATGGGAAGATTTCGGAGCTCCGGGATGCCGTTCGGTAACTAGGAGCTCCACGCCCTTCCACGATCATGTGGCATGGAACGCAGCATCTTGCTTCAGGGCTGTGTCCCATTAAGTATCTATTTAAACCTTTCCGACGCAGCGATCAGGTGCTTCTGGTTGTTGTTTCCTACTGAAGCTCTGCTTGCAATCCGCTTCCCAGCATTTTTCCTTGTGTTATTCTCCTGACGAATTGGCATTGTTACTCAGTCTTATATAGACTCCGCCCACGGCCTGTGTTTGTTACTGTGTATTCCTATTACTTCAGCTTGTTTAACGGATTGTCTAACTCTATCTGGATCGGTACGTTATGCCCGATGCCCGCACGTTGCTGACCTGTTTTTCCCTCACAGATTCTTAGCCTTGCTTCCACTCCGGGGCTCCCTTGGACATTGGTGTGTTTCTTTCTCACACATTGCAAGCCTGACACTCATTCCTGGGGCTCCCTTGAACATTGGTGCATTCTTTCTCCACGTTGCAAGCCTCACATTCCTTCCCGGGGCTCCATTGAACATACAACGCTCAGAACTCCAATCTCCTTCCTGGAGTCGTCCTTTGCTTTGTTCTACTGCTCAGCTGAAACGCCTCACATGTTGTTAATTACCAGTGAACACCCATTAATTCCTTGAGGGTGCAGTTCCAACTAGTCTCCTTCTTTCCTCCTCTCTGCTGGTCCACAGATATTGGTAATCAGTGCACAGTATTTTTTTGGACGCTCTGCAGCATAACATACCCAGTGCACCAACCCGACTCTGGTGCGCCCCTCGTGCCATACGGGTTCTAGTCCCTTACTGACCTTCCCTTTCCTCGTTTTTCCCAACCTTCTATTACTCTCTGGACAAGCAATTGGACTGCCAGCAAGCATCCTCTACGGTAAGAGATCTAACAGAGGGGCACTATCCAAGGACAGGGGGATCGGAAGGTTGTCTAACGGGTTCCTTAGTCTTACTCTTGTTTAACTTGCCTTCCAGGGGGGGGTCAAGGAGGAGGTACTACACCACTACCAAGGAAGCTCGGGATCTCTTGCATCCAGGTTAGTCTAGTATATCCCAGGGTCGTCTTACTTTACCTAAGGTTAGTTTCCGAATTGTACTCTTTTTTTTCCAGCCTGTTGTGTTCCTGTACTTGCGGATTCCCTGCCATTTCACATGATTTACTCCTCCAGCTTTTCCCATTACTAGCAGCTAGTGGGGTGCATCATTGCGAAGGTCTTTTATTGATTATAGATGTGCAGGTGTGTTCCTGTATCTGGACCATCTTCTTCATTAGGACCAGAGAGGTAACCATCTACCACTGGAGGTCTCGGCCTTCTTTCTGGTAAGCCATTTGTATTCCATTGCCTTAAGGTTCATGAATAATTGTGACGGAATCAGAAATGGAAGTTACAGAAACCTTGGCCACATTGATGCAGTTAGTCACCGACTTGAGGAATAACATGACTTTGGTGGATGATTCAATGTGCCATCAAATTGATGTCTTGCAAGATGCAGTACAAACGTCATCCCAGAGTGACACCCTTCCTAGGGCTGCTGCTTCCGGATCCAGGTTTCTGATTCCCCGTCAGGATCCTGTTCCTTTACTCATGTCCACTCAGTTCCCCCTGGCATCTCCTGAAAGGTTTAATGGCGACCCCAAGGCATATAGAACTTTTGCAAACCAGTGAAGGCTCCATTTTCTCTGTTGAACTGCGTCGTTTCCGGATTCGACAACCAAGGTAGCTTTCGTGCTGTCATATCTCAGGGTGAGGGGGACTGCCTGGGCCAACCCATTGCTCGAGACAAACAGCTACCTCTTTTATGATTGTGACGCTCTCCGTACAGCTAGGAGCAAAGTTTTTGACATGAGATACAAAACTCAGGAGATATACTTGGAGTTGCTTAAACTGCAACAGTGAAGCCTTTCTCTTTTGTCTTATTTGGCCAGATTCAATCAACTTGCAGCTGAAACCGACTGGCCAGAGGACAAAAAGGTGGATGTGTTTTATATGGGGCTGTCTGAAGAATTGAAAGACACCCTTGCCACGTTCCAGTTGTGCCTACGGGATTTGCAGAGCTGTTAGATTTGATTCCTCAAATAGACGCACCAGGAAAGAGAAAGGGAGAAAGGAAATCCCAATCTCATCCTCTTTGACGTACTGACAACATTGTTACTACGCCTGCTGAGTTAGAACCAATGCAGATCGGCACGGTCTGCGTTTGTCTATCCACCGCAGAGAGAGAGAATCACAGAAAAAACTATTTGTGTATGTACTGTGGGACATCTAAACATCTCTTGAGTACCTGCCCAAAGAAGCAACCAAGAAGGCCTTGGAACACCAGGGCCCGTAGTAGCAAAGGCAATTCCCGAAGCCGTGAACGCAGTAGATGGTACGGCATTGACCTCGGGCATGATTACTGAACAAACCATACCTATGCAGATGGTTACTGAAGAGGGACATAACGAAAAAATGATGTTTGATATTATCGCCGTCCCTCAATTCAAAGTGATAAGCTTGGCTTAGTTGTCTTTGTATAAACCCGTCATAGACTGGGCAGCCTGTCAAGTGCAGTTCCCTTCATCATACTGCAACGATCACTGCTTTCAGTCCCAAGAGGTTGCACAGGGTTCTCCTTGTCTGGCATTGATTGATCTGGCTCCATCCATCGGTTCTGTTTCAACTAAGAACACTATTGTGCCTACCGAGTATGACACATTCTCCGATGTGCTTGACAAGGTCAGGGCTGAGTAATTACCATCACACAGGCTATACAACTGTCCAATTGAGCTCCTTCCTGGGTCTAAAATCCCTACTGGTGGAGTATACTTTTTAAACTGACAAGAGGACCTGGTTCTCAAAAGCTACATCGATAAGGCCTTACAGCTGGAGTTCATATGCACGTCACGTTCCCCTGCGGCTTTGCTGTTGTTCTTCGTCCCAAAAAGGGAAGGGGACCTGAGACCCTGTATTGATTACAGGGCTCTTAATGCAATAACAGTAAAAAAACAGTACCCCCTGCCTTTGATGTCTGTGCTCCTCCTGGACCAGTTGGGTTCATCTGAGGTCTTCATCAAATTAGACTTACGGGGATCATATAATCTTGTTCGCATTAGAGAAGGCAACAAATGGAAGACTGCCTTGAAGACACGGTATGGGATCTACAAGTATCTGGTAATGTCTTTGGCTTATGTAATGCACCCGCTACTTGTCAGTTTTTCATGAACTACATTTTCAGCGACATTTTGGACCAGTATCTAATCATCTATTTGGATGCCATTTTGATTTACTCCCCATCATACCAAGAGCATGTTCAACACGTTTCTTCAGTGTTGTAGCACTTGCGTGAACATCATTTATACATGAAGGCCGAAAAATGTTTTTTTAACACAACAGAGGTCAAGCTCCTGAGCTATGATATAACCAATCACAGAGTTTGGATGAATCCCTCCAAAGTTAAAGCCATTTTGGATTGGCCTACACCAGTTTCCACTAAGGCTCTGTGGAATATTTTTACCCATGCAAATGCACCCCTTTGCCAATGGGGAAAGAAAACTGGCACAAATTGAGGCAATAATCCCTGTGCGCACCAAATCTGCAAAACTGCACAAGGTTCATAAACCACAAAAGAGCTGCACACCTTGCCACACACAGGCAAAGTTGATTGGCAAAACAGAACTCCCTGCAGGAGAATGCCAGTGAGTGTTGTTACCAGTTACATGAACCAATGCCAGAGAAGTGGGTTAAAATCCGAAAATGCCTTGAAAACACAGTTCTCTTAATCAATTGCAACCTTCAAAGTGCTGTTTTGGCACTAAATTCAGTCATTTTCCCAGTGAGCTATTGAAATGAAAAGTTGCTGAAATCACAGATTCTGCAGGTGGCTCAGAGAAAGCCGGGCCTCACTGACTGACAGCTGCATCAGAAAATTAGCTGTTAAACCTAGTTTAAAAGTGTTTCTGTTTCCTGATTAAAATTGCAAAATCCGCCTATTTAAAGCATCTTTGTGAAGGGCTAACTCTTTTAAAATGTCCAAATCCTTTATAAACTGTGCTTATATTTTATATGTGAAATGAAAAGACTTTAATTTAAAGGAACCCACTCTGGAGCTAATCAACTATTTAATTCTGATCTGACAGCCCAGCCTGGGAAAGATTAACATTTCAGCTTGACACTCAATTGCTACAGGAAGACTAATGGCTTCTTAATGGTTCCCACATATTGAACAATAAGGAGCACAATGAGAGCATGAGTCATTCATCTCTGGCTGAGCCAAGAACAATGGCAAGCTGCCCAACCGATCTCTACAGGGGACCTTCCTTCTCCAGGAAGGGGACACACCTCCCTGATCAAAGGACTGGACAGCTCCTGCCTAGGAAGGGGAGGTTACAAAGGAGAACTTTGATGTTAAATCCTTATCTGTGATTAAAGTTTAAAACTCTTTAGCTGTGCAACCTGAAGGAGTATAAATCTAAAAATTAGTAGATGTTAACCTAATTTCAGGCCAATGCTTTTAAGACATTGATGAAATCTGTACCACTTAAGGAACCAAAGTTATGAAAAAATCCTTATGGTAGCAGAACTATTAATGTTGCAAGCCTATGTATGTACATGATTCACTAATAAGTGCCCAGAGATATACCGAATTAGAAATTATTAATCCAAACTGTTATGATTAAAATTGAGAAAATTCTGTGGACTTAGAAAGACAGCTCGCACAGAGATGGGGCTTTAATGAGAATATCAACAATCAAATATGAAATGTATGTGTCCGATTTTATTAGGGTACATAATTTTAGAAATGGACAAAAGTTATGTTTTGGTAAAAATCCATGTGGGAGCTCCTAAATCCCATCGTAAAGATGACAGCTCTCTTCAGACCGCCAACCAGGACAAGGCAAGTACCTGTGGCCACTCACAGCCATGGGGGCGTGTTTTGAAATTCCGCCCACACCATAAACTTGGGGATGGCATTCGATAGTATAAATATAGTAACTTCACAATACATAAAACACATTGCTTCCAGAACCCATCCAAATTTCCTCACAGCACCTTGTTCCAGAACTCTTCATCTTGTAGCTGACTCGAGACTTCTTTGAAGATCCAGATTTCCTTGCAGAATCTAGACTTTAGCATTGCTGAACTCTTGCTAGCTAGACCCAATTTCAAAACATCCAAAACTTAAAAGAATAATTTTGATTCAGCTTGGCTTTCTACAATTAAGGCTTGCCCGCTGAAACTTGCATCCTGTAATCTGCCGTGTCCAGTGACCAGAAGGGCCCATCCAAATCCAGCCTGAGGCACAGTCCAAAATTGGCCAGAACCGCACCGCTGGTCCAGTCCCTCCAGAGGCACCCTGCTGCTGGTAGACCTGATCCGACCCAATGACCAGACCTGACGTTCCAATTTACTTACAAAGGACTGTAAGTATTAACAGGAAGAACTGTGACCCATAGTATATCTGCATTGTATCATTCCAATCTCAACCTATCCAATCTTTAAATTCAGAACCCTAGTATTGTTAGAATCCTTCTTGCGTTGATTTATCATCTGTGCTACAAAACCATAACTCCTTAGTGATTTTCGTTAACTAAAGTAAATCCCAGAACGAAATCGAGTATCCACCATGTGATAGTCACAATTAGTCATTAATATAGTGTAATAAAACCTATCTGTCACTTTCAAAACCGAACCTCTGCTTCATTTTCGCACCTATTTTGTAAAAACACCTCTCACTAAAACCTCTATAACTTCTTCAATTTCAAAGATAGAAACGAAATTTCAACTCTCACTGATACTTAAGACCCTTAGCTACATCCACAACTAAAAACTGTGGAACAGTGTATTTGACCTTTTTTCTCAAATATCGCATAGTAAAAGTTTGCCACGAATTTGCAATTTTAGCCAAAGTTACATGCGTCTTTTTCCCATTTCATAGTGCTTCTTCCATCCCATCCTGATCTAAAGTGTGTACTGTTGTTTATATTATAGCTCATGTATGTTAGGACCTGTTTAGTGTTGTTTTACTCAGAATTTTTCTCCATTTAAGCATTTTTGCACCCTTCTGTGTTATTTTACAAAGCGATTGTCACCTGTCAGTTTAAAAGTGTCACTTTCCAAAAACGGTTTTCTCTCTTGTTTGGGGAGGGATGATTGCATTTAAGCTCTAGACATTGTATTCCATTCCTAAATACCCGCTGATTACTTACATGTGCGTAGGATTGCTCATTTGTATTTTAAAAAAACTTTGCATGGAGAATCTTAACCTAAACGCTATCTGTTCACAAACCAAAACTGTTCTTTTTCCTACGTTTTCTATTCTGCATCATTATAAGTGAATTCAATTGCTTTGCTTTGCTTATTTTCTGAATTTTATTGTCACCTTTATGTGCGATTTGAATATTAAATAAATAAATATTTAACTTTCCAAACTAGCCTGATTCCTGGTTCAGTGTGACCTGGGGGGTATTTTGAGATGGGTGTGATATGAGTGGTATATCATTCAGAATATTGAACTTATAGACACAAATAAATAAGGGTTTCATTGCGCACTACATGCTGGGCGAGACCTGGGTGTGTGCCAGATTGAAATCCCTTACAGCTCTACAGTCTTTTCTTGGATTCGCCAATGTTTACCTCCGCTTCATCAATTCTTTTTCTTTTGTAATTTTTCCCCTCCCTGCTTTGACCCACTCAAAAGTGCCTTTTGTCTGGAATACGGCCGCGCAATCGGCTTTTGAATTTCTAAAAAAGGCCTTCACCGCTGTACTGATCCTTCAACATCCGGACCCCGAGGTCCCTTTCATTGTTGAAGCAGATGCCTCGAGCATTTCTGTCGGGGCTATCCTTTCCCAAGAATGTCCCGATAATGGTGAAATACATCCGGTGGCTTACTTTTCCCGAAAATTGACACCATATGAGCAAAACTATACGGTTACGGAGAGGGAGTTGTTAGCCATCAAAGATGCATTTACAGAATGGCGCCACCACCTCCTGGGGGCCAAACACCCCATCACAGTGTTCTCCGATCATCGCAGCTTACAAGCCTTTAAGGCAATGAAATGTCTTATCGCACAACAGGCCCGGTGGCACTCCTTTTTCACACAATTCGAGTTCCACATATCGTACCATCCTGCTCATCAGATTGCCTAGGCTGATGCACTCTCCCGTCTTGACGCCGGTACAGTCCAGTTTTATTCAGACCAGCACAATGTGCTCGCAGATCATGTGGTCTGTAGTTGCGAAGAAACTACTACAGGTTTGGGGGGCTAAGAAACCAAATGAACTGCAGGACCTCAATCTTGATGTTCATAACGGAGCACCGTTTATGCAAGGAATTTTGTATTTGCCAAATGAAGAAATGTGCATCAGGGCATTGCAGTGGGGCCACGACTCCTTGGTTGCTCCTCATCCTGGCAGGAAAAAAGCCTTGAAAATCCTCTGCTGATGGTGCTGGTGGCCATCCATGTATAGTCATGTGGTGGATTACATTTCATCCTGTTGTGTAGGCACTCAGTGTAAGTCCACTCCTGGAAAACATGTGGGCCTTTTGCGTTCTCTCCCTGTGCCCCATAAACCGTGGCACATGTTGTCCATAGATATTATCATCGAACAACAAATGGTCTACGGATTCCACAAAAGTTAGGTCATTGTGGACTACTTTACTAAAGTAGCCCTGTTTGTCCCATGCACCGGCATCCTGACAGCTCCTGTCCTAGCAGACCTATTCATGGTACAAATCTTCCACTTCTTTGGTTTGCCATCCATCATCATCACTGACAGGGGCTCACAGTTCACGTCGCACTTCTGGAAGGCTCTTAGCACTGACAATAGGTTTTCCAGTTCCTATCATCCACAGACAGATGGCGAGACTGAGTGTACTAATAATACCTTAGAACAATATCTCTGGTGCATGTGTCTCCAGTATCAGACTATGTGGTTGTCTGTTTTGCCTTTGGCAGATTTTACCTATAACAACTCCTTGCATTCTTCCACTGGTACCAATCTGGCTGCTTTGGCGTGTGCTTGAGATCTTGTAACAGTACAAGCAAACATAATTTCTCAACTGAAAAAGGCACAGATCCGTGCCAAGCGGTTTGCTGATGTCCATAGATCACCTGCCCCAGTGTACCAAGTAGGCATGCGCGTGGGGTTGTCCACTAAGAACTTGAAAATCACCGGCAAGATGTGTTTGTTGCCACATTATGTTGGTCCGTTTATTGTGTCTGGTCTTGTCAAACCGGTGCCCGGGCGCTTGGAGCTTCCGGCCCGTTGCCGAGTCCACCCGGTTTTTCATGTTTCACTCATTAAATCTTGTCTTTCTTCCATGCGGTTATCTGTTTGTCCTCTTTCAGTCACTGTCCGAGGTGAACGCGATTCTGGCCTTACGATGGCATGCTAGGGTGCTGTATTACCTGATCGACTGGAAAGGATATGGTCCTTATGATAGGACTTGGGAGCCGATTACCAACATCCGTGCTCCACTTCTTCTTCATTGTTTCCATGCCTCTAGGGGGGGTAACAGTACCTTTGGGGGATGGTACTGTTATGCCTGCTGGTTCTTGTTCTCTTGTTCTCACTACTGTCAGGGGTTCTGCCGGCTCAGGAGCAAAAGGTCTGCCATCTGCTTACAGAATGACTGCCAGGCAATTTTTCACTCATTGGAGAATGTTAGGCAGGTTGCTGTGGCGCTCCGGGCCGCCACTCTGTAACTAGGAGCACCACGCCCTTCCACAATCCCATGGCCCGGAACGTGGCATCTCGCTTCAGTGCTGTGTCCCATTAAGAAGCTATCTAAACCTTTCTAACGTAGCAATCAGGTGCTTCTAATTGTTGTTTCGTACTGAAGCTCTGCTCGCAATCCACTTCCCAGCGGTTTTCATTGTGTTATTCTCCTGACTAATTGGCATTGTTACTCGGACTTCTTTGGACTCCGCCCATGGCCCGTGTTTGTTACTGTATTCTGTTAGGGAGAATTCTCTGTTTAGGCTGAATTTCCTAACCTAGTGAGTCCCCCAGCAGCTTTGCTGGATTTCTAGAGTTTGTTTTTTTCATCCTGCCAAGAGTGAGACTCTTTTCCTCCCACTCTTGGACATGATTGTGGTTGATTTCTTTGAATGTCAAAGTGTTCTATGGGCTATGGGGTCTTTTACTCCATAGGGCCTCATGTGTTTTGCTATGTGTGTTACACCGCACCCTCCATGCCGTAACACTGGGGTGTCCTAGAGGATCCCCACCATAGACTCCATACCCTGGGACTGACTACTGTCTCCCAGGGCATGCAAAGTCACCATTGGCTTTACTAGACCTAAATTTACTAACAGAACTAGTACAAACCATCCTATTGTGGATGTACTGGTAGGGGTAATTCGATTACCCCTGGGTCTGTTGTTCGAGGGGGCACTGTCCCGTCCTCCTCGTCGAGTTTTGGCTGGTGGCAGTGGATACTACTTTTTATATTCGACCGCGAATATATTCCTATGGGATTCTTCCCATTGTTCGAGGCTAATACTTTTTCACATTAGTCTCTAACATACCGCCGGTTTATTTGTCTTAAATAAATCCACCGGTTGGTATTTTCTACCAGAACTCGGTTTTTAAAATGGAGTATGTGTTCGCCTCTGTAACTCCGAACCAAAGGTTGAGCCCTTTTGTTCCACTTTTGGCAGGCTTCTGCACAGAAGCCCTCCAGAGTGGTGCCATTCTGTCTGGGTACCACGGGGGGTGTGGGAGGGGGTTTAGGCACCCTGGACTGAGTTGCCTTGCCAACTCAAGTTGCACTCTGGTGTGATTGGCCTGAGTGGTGAGCCGCCCCGCTCACCACTTAGCATGTTTGATTGACAGCTAGGCAGAATGAATGGGGGTTTTCTGCATAAAAGCAGGGCTTTTGGGACTGGAACTTCAGAAGTCGCCACAGGACCTAAGAATCCAACGAGGGTAAAGCTGAGCCGACCTGCAATGACGACACCTCCGGTGGAGCCCTGCTGAACCGACTCACCACTTCCCAACGACAGAGGAGATCTCCCTGCTGGAGAATCTTCTTCCCCTGACTGGTGGGAACAACCAGTCCCTTTGCTTTTTCTTCGTTTCCAGGATGTCTAGTGGTCGAATTGGCCGTGCTGAGCACCCCGGCAACCGGATAGCCACTACCACTGTACCGCGACCAAAAGGTGGTGCCTTGTGATTGAGCACTCCGCGGCTGGTCTCTTCCCTGGTGGTGCAACGATCTTCAACTTTCCTCGAACGAGATCATCTCATCTTCTGGCAAAGCCCCGACTTGCATCCACCACCAGGAACAACTGCCCCCGCCAGAGCTGCCTCTTCACTCTCAAGGTACTGTGTCCGCCTGGCTTCCCTTGAAACGGTTAGCGTGAGGTGTCTTAAATCCTTACCTTTCCATTGGGTTTCCTCCAGACCTTCTTAAACTTTTTTTCTAAACTGGTCCAACCTTTCTGTGACATTTTGCTACGAAGACTTGAAGTGCATTTCCACTGTGGTACTTTTGGGACATACCGCCTTGCCTCTCTCCGAGTGGGCCTGGCCTCTGAACTTTGTGATTTACAGTAGACCCTGCCTTGCTTGCCTTGCAGTTGTTTCGTAAAAGTGTTGGTACTGAGTTGGTTTCATAAGCTGCCTTTTTCTCTCCCTTCCTAAAGAATACTAGAGTGCCATCTAGGTTAAAGCATTCACCTCTGTCTGCAAATAAGTGGTGACTTTGAACCTAGACTTGTCGAAATATTGTTATGGGATTGATATATACTTATAGTAACTGTGATTGAAGTTGTTTGCCATATTAGTGCCAGTGTGTTTTCCATAGATGTGTTTTTAAATAAATAATTATATATCTTTACACCCAAGCTCTGATCAGTGTCTGCTTGTTCTACTGTGTAAATTGCCCTATTCTGTATACTCCAAATACGGCCTAACTCGTCTTGAGAGAAGTCTGACTGCTCAGCCACAGCTACCAGGTAAATCTGGGTGGTGCAGACTGCTACCAATTGGGTTTACTGCTACCTCCTGTAGACTTAAACTTTTTTGCAGTGGTCCCAAAGGGAACTGCACAGGTTTCTGCCTAACATATTCCTACGACTTTGGCTTCTTTAACGGATTGTCTAATTGTTCCTGGATTGGTACGTTATGCCTGCACATTGTTGACCTGTCTTTCCCTGTAGTATTCCTAGCCTTGCTACCACTCCAGGGCTCCCTTGGACATTGGTGTGTTTCTTTCTTGCATGTTGCAAGCCTCACATTCCTTCCCAGGGCTCCATTGAACATTCAACAGTTCTGACCTCCATTCTCCTCCCTGGAGTCGTCCTGTGTTGTGTTCTACTTCTCAGATGAAACACCTCACACGTTGTTAATTACCAGCGAACACCCAGTTAACTCCTTGAGGGTCCAGTTCCAACTAGTCTCCTCCTTCCCTCCTCTCTCCTTGTCCACAGATATTGGTAATCCATGCACAGTACTTTCTTGGACGCTCTGCAGCATAACACACCCAGTGCACCAACCCGACTCTGGTGCATCCCTCATGCCGTATGGGTTCTAGTCCCTTACTAACCTTGCCTTTCCTCATTTTTTCCAACCTTCTACTACTCTTTGCACAAGCAATTGGACTGCCAGCAAGCATCCTCTATGGTATGAGATCTAACAGAGGGGCATTACCAAGGACAGGGGGGTAGGGAGGTTGTCTGACGGGTTCCTTAGTCTTACTCTTGTTTAACTTGCCTTCCTAGGGGGAGTTAAGGAGGATGTACTACACCACCACCAAGGAAGCTCGAGATCTCTTACTTCCAGGTTAGTCTAGTATATCCCAGGGTCTGTCTTACTTTCCCTAAGTTTATTTTCTGAATTATACTCTTTTTTTCCAGCCTGGTGTGTTCCTGTACTTGTGTATTCCTCACCTTTTGAAATGATTTACTCTTCTAGCTTTTCCCATTACTAGCAGCTAGTGGGGTATATCTTGTGAAGGTCTTTTATTGATTATAGAGGTGCAGATTTGTTCCTGAATCTGGACCATCTTCTTCACTGCGACCAGAAAGGTAACCATCTACCACTGGCGGTCTCGGCCCTCTCTATGGTAAGCCATTTCTATTCCATTACCTTAAGGTGCATGACTAATTGTGACAATACATCATCATTGTTTCTGAAGATATACTAAAAGAGACAACATCCGGACACTTTGAGTGTGTTTTTTCAATACATTCTCAGGAATTGATATAACACACCCAAAGTGTTCTGATTGTGGATTTTGCAGTACACCTTCAGAAACAATTATTTCATTTTGGCTCTTGTAGCACACATTCAGAAACAATGATCTGATATTGAATCTTGTAGTACACCTTCAGAAACAATGATCTGATATTTGGATCTTATAGTACACATTCAGAAACAATGATCTGATTTTGGATTTTGTAGTACACCTTCAGAAACAATGATTCTTGGATCGTTTATGGTTTGCCTTCTTGTGAGGTCGTGGTTGGTGCCTTTGAATTAAACCAAATGAGTTATGTAAAATGTTGTATAACAACTTTACAAGAGGAAAATTAGGACAGAATGATTGAACCATACTTAAAGTTCTTCAGAGAATCATGAACTTAGGATGTTGTCTAAAAATTATATATTTTTCTTCTTTTGTGAATTGGCTACTTTTTTCCATGGAATGACATGCTGGCACTCAGTACTTGTAAAAAAAAAGTCAAACGCAACCTTTATACTGAAGTTAAGAATTGCATTTATCCCAGTCAACATGGATCAAACAAATATTCTTTCATTTGAAATGCTGACCTTAGGTGCCTGCTCAAAAATGTGGGTGCACTTATTTGGTGCTTCTCTGAGTTGTGCAGAATATTCATTGGTGAACATGTATGATTTGCTCTGCTTTGCTAATCGTAGCAAAGACGGTGGTAAACTTAAATCAAGTCTCAAACTGTGTTCCATGGCTACACCCAATATATTAGGATAGTTTATTCATCTTTTTCTAGGTATTGTGCCCTTATCTGAAGAAAAGACTGCGCTCACCTTGAAGGAGTTGAGCACTGCCTTTGAAGTAGAGAACACCAGATTAGAATAGCAACACGCATATATATATATATATATATATATATATATATATATATATATTTATATATATATATTCAGTAAAAAAACTTTGTTAAAGGGACGTTATGGTTAAGTTGCGCTACTAAAAACCTATGAAATTCAGTGAAAAAACGTTGTTAAAGGGACGTTATGGTTCCAAGTAAAACCGAAAAACCCTTGAAATTCGCCAGTTATGTTAAGCTAAGCAACCATAACTCGTGCCACCACCGTGCACTGCTAAGCCTAACACCCAGGACATCAAAGATGACGTCACAAATGTCATTGATGACATCACTGATGACATCATATGTGCATTTACCTTTCATGAAAAGTCTGTACAAGGGATTCTTAGTGTAATGTTAATAAAAAAAGTCTCAAAGATTATTGGAATAAATATCAAGTGCTAATCAGTGCATTATGCTATGCATTGATATAAATAGCATTCTATTATTAACTTCAATCCAGTATACTAAGGTACTCATGTAGAAACATAAGCATTGTGTGCAGCATACATGATGGAGGTGCAATATTCATAGCTTGCCATGTTGAATAGTGAAATGATAACTATTTTCATATTAGAGTTTTGCGTACAGTGAAATTTGTGATAAGTAGGTAATAAAACCCACTTACTACATAATTGCATTATTATAGACAAATCACAAAGAGACAACACCACATACAAATATGAATATATACAAGGGAATTGAAGTAAGAAAAAAAAACAGCAATAGTAGCAGAAAGTGTTCATAACCTAACTGATTACCTTTATGCAGAGAAATGATTGCTCTGTTTCAAAGCTGTTACTTACCCCATCTATAAATATCACATGATGTGTCTGGACACTAAGGAAAATAGGGTGAGTACAACATATAAAAATATGAGCATATACAGGGAACGTACAGTAATAAGAAATATCAGATAGTGCTGATAAATCTACTGATAATTTTAATGCACAAAAAGGATTGCTGTCTTTCAAGGTTCTGTCTTCCCCTATGTACATGTTTCATATGATATGACTGGACCCTAAGGGAATTATTGTAAGAACATACTTGAGGGATAAGTCTACGAATATAGTACATTTACAATTTTTATTTCCTGACTGTTACTGAAGAAAATCATGTGGCCTAGATATGTCAGGAAAGGAAAAAAGGGGGAGTCAGACATGTGATGTCATCAGTGATGTCATCAATAACATTTGTGATGTCATCTTTGATATCCTGGGTGTTAGGCTTAGCAGTGCACAGTGGTGGCGCGAGTTATGGTTGCTTAGCTTACCATAACTGGCGAATTTCAAGGGTTTTTCGGTTTTACTTGGAACCATAACGTCCCTTTAACAATGTTTTTTTACTGGATTTCATAGGGTTTTAGTAGCGCAACTTAACCATAACATCCCTTTAACAACGTTTTTTTACTGAATTTCATAGGTTTTTAGTAGCGCAACTTAACCATAACGTCCCTTTAACAAACTTTTTTTTACTGAATTTCATAGGTTTTTATTAGTGCAACTTAACCATAAAGTCACTTTAACACATTTTTTTTACTGAATTTCATAATTTTGTATTAGTGCAACGTAACCATAACATCCTTTTCAATGGTGGAAGACCACTAGCATCCTAGGTTCTCAAAGTGGGAACCCGGGTGGTAAAAAAAAGATTTTTCTTCCCAAACCGGGATGCCACAGGCAGGCGTCCCGGTGTAGGAAGGAAACTCTTTTACCAAGATGGACACCAGGGAAAGGGAAGGCGGGGTGTATAAAGAGAACACAACAGGGCATCGGCGGGGGGTCGGGAAGACCAGGAGAGAGACACGGGGCATGAGTGGGGGGTAACACGAGGGAGACACGGGGCATGAGCGGGGGAGGGGGGTAACACTGGGCATGAGCAGGGGGTGGGGGGAAAGAAGGAAGACATGGGGCATGAGCGGGGGGGGTGGGGGGTACAGGAGGGAGACACGGGGCATGAGTGGGGTGTGGGGGGAACAGGGCAGTCACAGGGCATGAGCGGGGGGTGGGAGGGTACAGGAGGGAGACACGGGGCATGAGCGGGGGGTGGGGGGAACAGGGCAGACATGGGGCATGAGCGGGGGGTGGAGGAGGAAGAAGGGAGACACGGGACATGAGCGGGGTGGGGGAGGAAGAAGGGAGACACGGGGCATGAGAGAGGGGTGGGGGGAAAGAAGGGAGACACTGGGCATGAGCGGGAGGTGGGGAGAAAGAAGGGAGACACGGGGCATGAGCGGGGGGTGGAGGGTACAGGAGGGAGACACGGGGCATGAGCGGGGGGGGGGGTACAGGAGGAAGAGACAGGGCATGAGCAGGGGGTGGGGGGAAGAAGGAAGACACAGGGCATGAGCGGGGGATGGGGGGAAAGAAGGGTGACAAGGGGCATGCGCAGGGGGTGGGGGGAAGAAAGGAGACACCAGGAATGAGCAGGTGGTGGGGGGAAGAAGGGAGACACGGGGCATGAGCGGGCGGTGGGGGGGAAAGAAGGAAGACATGGGGCATGAGCGGGGGTGGGGGGGAAAGAAGGGAGACACAGGGCATGAGCATGGGGTGGAAAGAAGGGAGACACGGGGCATGAGCGGGGGTGGGGGGGAGATTGGAGACACGGGCATCAGCGGGGGTGGAGGAGGAAGAAGGGAGACACGGGGCATGAGCGGCGGTGGGGGGGAAAGAAGGGAGACACGGGGCATGAGCGGGGGGTGGAAAGAAGGGAGACACTGGGCATGAGCAGGGGCTGGGGGGAAAGACGGGAGACACGGGGCATGAGCGGGGGGTGGAAAGAAGGGAGATATGGGGCATGAGCAGGAAAGAAGGGAGACACTGGGCATGAGTGGGGGGTGGGGGGGAGAAGGGAGACACGGGGCATGAGCGGGGGTGAACAAGGGAGACACAGGCCATGAGCGGGGGGAAAAGGAGGGAGACAGACACGGAGCATGAGCGGGGGTGGGGGGAAGAAGGGAGACACGGGGCATGAGCGGGTGGTGGGGGGAAGAAGGGAGACGGGGCATGAGCGGGGGGTGGGTTGGGAAGAAGGGAGACACGGGGCATGAGCAGGGGGTGGGGTGGGAAGAAGGGAGACACAGGGCATGAGCGGGGAGTGGGGTGGGAAGAAGGGATACACAGGGCATGAGCGGGGGGTGGGGGGGAAGAAGGGAGACACAGGCATGAGTGGGGGTGGGGGGGAAGAAGGAAGACACGGGGCATGAGCACGGGGTGGAGGGGAGAAGGGAGACACGGGGCATTAGCCGGGGCAGGAGGGAAGAAGGTAGACACGGGGCATGAGCGGGGGGTAGAGGGGGAGAAGGGAGACATGGGGCATGAGTGGGGGGTGGGGGGGAAGAAGGGAGACACGGGGCATGAGCAGGGGGTGGGGGGGAGAAGGAAGACACGGGGAATGAGCAAGGGGTGGGGGTGGAAAGAAGGGAGAGACAGGGCATGAGCAGGAGGTGGGGGGGTAAGAAGGGAGACACGGGGCATGAACGGCGGGTCGGGGGGATGAAGGGAGACACGGGGCATGAGCGGGGGGTGGGCGGGGAAAGAAAGAAGACACGGGGAATGAGCAGGGGTTGGGGGGAAGAAGTGAGACACGGGACATGAGTGGGGGTGGGGGGAAAGAAAGGAGACACAGGGCATGAGTGGGGGGTGGAAAGAAGGGAGACACGGGGCATGAGCAGGGGTGGGGGGTAAAGGAGGGAGACACGGGGCATGAATGTGGGGTGGGGGGGTACAGGAGGGAGACACGGGGCATAAGCAGGGGGTGGGGGGAACAGGGCAGACACGGGGCATGAGTGGGGGGTGGGGGAGGAAGAAGGGAGACATGGGGCATGAGCAGGGGTGGGGGGTCAGAAGGGAGACACGGGGCATGAGCGGGGAGTGGGGGCAGAGACGGAAGACACGGGGCATGAGCGGGGGGTGGGGGGTGGAAAGAAAGGAGACATGGGTCATGAGCAGGGGGTGGGGGGAGAAGGGAGACACGGGGTATGAGCGGGGGGTGGGGCGGAAGAAGGAAGACATGGGGCATGTGCGGGGGGTGGGGGGTGAAGAAGGGAGACACGGGGCATGAGAGGGGGGTGGGGGGAGAAAGGGGAAGACACGGGGCATGAGCAGGGGCTGGGGGGGAAGAAGGGAGACACGGGGCATGAGCGGGGAGCGGGGGGAGAAGGAAGACACGGGGCATGAGCGGGAGTGTGAGGGAAGAAGGGAGACACGGAGACACAGGGCATGAGTGGGAGTAGGGGGGGAGAAGGGAGACACGCAGCATGAGCGGGGGGTGGGGGGAAAGATGGGAGACACGGGGCATGAGCAGGGGGTGGGGGGGAAACAGGGCACGCACGGGGCATCAGCGGGGGGTGGGGGGAACAGAGCACACATGGGGCATGAGTGGGGGGGTGGGGGCGAACAGGGCACACATGGGGCATGAACGGGGGGTGGGGGGAACGGGAAGAACACACGGAGCATCAGTGGGGGGAACACGGGGCATGAGCGGGGGGTGGGGGGAGGGGAGAGACACACGGGGCATGAGCGGTGGTGGGGGGAGAGGAGAGATACACGGGGCATGAGCGGGGGGTGGGGGGGAGAGGGGAGACACGGGGCATGAGCGGGGGGGTGGGGAGGAGGGAAGAGACACACGGGGCATAAGCGGGGGGTGGGTGGGAAGGGGAGAGACACACGGGGCATGAGCGGCGGTGGGGGAGGGGAGAGACACATGGGGCATGAGCGAGGGGTGGGGGGGAAGGGGAAAGACACAGGGCAAGAGTGGGGGTGGGGGGAACAGAGGAGACCGGGCATGAGCAGGGGTGGGGGGGAAGGGGAGAGACACACGGGGCATGAGCGGGGGTGGGGGGGAGGCAGGGAGACACACAGGGCATGAGCGGGGGTGGGGGAGGGGAGAGACACACTGGGCATGAGCGGGGGCTGGGGGGGAGAGGAGAGACACAGGCATGAGCGGGGAGTGGGGGCAGAGACGGAAGACACGGGGCATGAGCGGGGGTGAGGGGGAAGAAGGGAGACACAGGCATGAGCGGGGAGTGGGGGCAGAGACCGAAGACACGGGGCATGAGCGGGGGGTGGGGGGTGGAAAGAAGGGAGACATGGGGCATGAGCAGGGGGTGGGGGGAGAAGGGAGACACGGGGCATGAGCGGGGGGTGGGGCGGAAGAAGGGAGACATGGGGCATGAGCAGGGGGTGGGGGGTTCAGGAGGGAGACACAGGGCATGAGCGGGGGTGGGGGAACAGGGCAGACACGGGGCATGAGCGGGGGGTGGGGGAGGAAGGAGGGAGACACGGGGCATGAGCAGGGGGTGCGGGAGAAGAAGGGAGACACGGGGCATGAGCGGGGGTGGGGGGGAAGAAGGGAGACACGGGGCATGAACAGGGGGGTGGGGGGAAGAAGGAAGACACGGGGCATGAGCAGGGGAGCAGGGGGGGAGAAGGAAGACACAGGGCATGAGCGGGAGTGGGGGGGAAGAAGGGAGACACAGGGCATGAGCGGGGGTGGGTGGGAAGAAGGGAGACACGCAGCATGAGCGGGGGTGGGGGGAAAGATGGGAGACACGGGACATGAGCAGGGGGTGGGGGGGAAAGGAGGGAGACACGGGGCATGAGCGGGCGATGGGGGGAACACAAGGAAGACACGGGGCATGAGCGGAGGCTGGGGGGGAAACAGGGCATCAGCGGGGGGTGGGGGGGGAACAGAGCACACATGGGGCATGAGCTGGGGGTGGGGGCGAACAGGGCACACATGGGGCGTGAGCGGGGGGTGGGGGGAACGGGAAGAACACACGGAGCATCAGCGGGGGGAACACGGGGCATGAGCGGGGGGTGGGGGGAGGGGAGAGACACACGGGGCATGAGCGGGGGGTGGGGGGGAGAGGAGAGACACATGGGGCATGAGGGGGGGTGGGGGGGAGAGGAGAGACACACGGGGCATGAGCGGGGGGTGGGGAGGAGGGGAGAGACACACAGGGCGTGAGCAGGAGTGGGGGGAGGGGGAGAGACACACGGGGCATAAGCGGGGGGTGGGTGGGAAGGGGAGAGACACACGGGGCATGAGCGGGGGGTGGGGGAGGGGAGAGACACACGGGGCATGAGCGGGGGTGGGGGGGAGGGGAGAGACACACGGGGCATGAGCGGGGGTGGGGGGTGGAAAGAAGGGAGACATGGGGCATGAGCAGGGGGTGGGGGGAGAAGGGAGACACGGGGCATGAGCGGGGGGTGGGGCGGAAGAAGGGAGACATGGGGCATGAGCAGGGGGTGGGGGGTTCAGGAGGGAGACACAGGGCATGAGCGGGGGTGGGGGAACAGGGCAGACACGGGGCATGAGCGGGGGGTGGGGGAGGAAGGAGGGAGACACGGGGCATGAGCAGGGGGTGCGGGAGAAGAAGGGAGACACGGGGCATGAGCGGGGGTGGAGGGGAAGAAGGGAGACACGGGGCATGAACAGGGGGGTGGGGGGAAGAAGGAAGACACGGGGCATGAGCAGGGGAGCAGGGGGGGAGAAGGAAGACACAGGGCATGAGCGGGAGTGGGGGGGAAGAAGGGAGACACAGGGCATGAGCGGGGGTGGGTGGGAAGAAGGGAGACACGCAGCATGAGCGGGGGTGGGGGGAAAGATGGGAGACACGGGACATGAGCAGGGGGTGGGGGGGAAAGGAGGGAGACACGGGGCATGAGCGGGCGATGGGGGGAACACAAGGAAGACACGGGGCATGAGCGGAGGCTGGGGGGGAAACAGGGCATCAGCGGGGGGTGGGGGGGGAACAGAGCACACATGGGGCATGAGCTGGGGGTGGGGGCGAACAGGGCACACATGGGGCGTGAGCGGGGGGTGGGGGGAACGGGAAGAACACACGGAGCATCAGCGGGGGGAACACGGGGCATGAGCGGGGGGTGGGGGGAGGGCAGAGACACACGGGGCATGAGCGGGGGGTGGGGGGGAGAGGAGAGACACATGGGGCATGAGGGGGGGTAGGGGGGAGAGGAGAGACACACGGGGCATGAGCGGGGGGTGGGGAGGAGGGGAGAGACACACAGGGCGTGAGCAGGAGTGGGGGGAGGGGGAGAGACACACGGGGCATAAGCGGGGGGTGGGTGGGAAGGGGAGAGACACACGGGGCATGAGCGGGGGGTGGGGGAGGGGAGAGACACACGGGGCATGAGCGGGGGTGGGGGGGAGGGGAGAGACACACGGGGCATGAGCGGGGGTGGGGGGAGGGGAGAGACACACGGGGCATGAGCGGGGGTTGGGGGAGGGGAGAGACACATGGGGCATGAGCAGGGGGTGGGGGGGAACAGAGGAGACCGGGCATGAGCGGGGGTGGGGGGGAAGGGGAGAGACACACGTGGCATGAGAGGGGGTGGGGGGGAGGCAGGGAGACACACGGGGCATGAGGGGTGGGGGGAAGGGGAAAGACACAGGGCGAGGGGATATGGGGGAAACAGGGCATACACGGGGCATGAGGGGGGTGGTGTGGGGTGGGGGTGGGAAAGGAGGGAGACACGGGACATGAGCGGGGGTGGGGGGGAAAGGATGGAGACACAGGGCAAGAGTGGGGGTGGGGGGGAACAGAGGGGACCGGGCATGAGCGGGGGTGGGGGGGAGACGAGAGACACAGGCATGAGCGGGGAGTGGGGGCAGATACGGAAGACACGGGGCATGAGCGGGGGTGAGGGGGGAGAATGGAGACACAGGCATGAGCAGGGAGTGGGGGCAGAGACCGAAGACACGGGGCATGAGCGGGGGGTGGGGGGTGGAAAGAAGGGAGACATGGGGCATGAGCAGGGGGTGGGGGAGAAGGGAGACACAGGGCATGAGCGGGGGGTGGGGCGGAAGAAGGGAGACACGGTGCATGAGCGGGGGGTGGGGGAGAAAGAAGGGAGACATGGGGCATGAGCAGGGGGTGGGGGTACAGGAGGGAGACACAGGGCATGAGCAGGGGGTGGGGGGAACAGGGCAGACACGGGGCATGAGCGGGGGGTGGGGAGGAAGGAGGGAGACACGGGGCATGAGCAGGGGGTGGGGGAGAAGAAGGGAGACACGGGGCATGAGCGGAGACACGAGGCATGAACAGGGGGGTGGGGGAAGAAGGGAGACACATGGCATGAGCGGGGGGTGGGGGGGAAGAAGGGAGACACGGGGCATGAGTAAGGGGTGGGGGGGAAGAAGGGAGACAAGGGGCATGAGCGGGGGGTGGGGGGGAAAGAAGGGAGACATGGGGTATGACCAGGGGGTGGGGGGAAGAAGGGAGACATGGGGCATGAACGGGGGGTGGTGGGGGGAGAAGGGAGACACGGGGCATGAGTGGGGGCATGAGCGGGGGGCATGGGCTCCCACCCCCGCTCATGCCCGGGGGGTGGGGCTTCCACCCCCACTCATGCCCCGTGTCTGCCCTGTTCCAACAGGACAGAGAAGGAAGACACGGGGCATGTGCGGGGGGTGGGGGGTGAAAGGGGAAGACACGGGGCATGAACAGGGGGTGGGGGGAAGAAGGGAGACACGGGGCAGGAGCGGGG
The DNA here is from genome assembly GCF_040938575.1 of Ambystoma mexicanum. Taxonomy (NCBI): domain Eukaryota; kingdom Metazoa; phylum Chordata; class Amphibia; order Caudata; family Ambystomatidae; genus Ambystoma; species Ambystoma mexicanum. Next base: position 935,885,530 of record NC_090928.1, on the reverse strand, counting down.
AGCGGGGGGGAGAAGGAAGACACGGGGCATGAGCGGGAGTGGGGGGGAAGAAGGGAGACACAGGGCATGAGCGGGGGTGGGGGGGAAGAAGGGAGACACGCAGCATGAGCGGGGGGTGGGGGGAAAGATGGGAGACACGGGGCATGAGCGGGCGGTGGGGGGAACACAAGGATGACACGGGGCATGAGCGGAGGGTGGGGGGGAAACAGGGCATCAGTGGGGGGTGGGGGGGAACAGAGCACACATGGGGCATGAGCGGGGGGTGGGGGCGAACAGGGCACACATGGGGCATGAGCGGGGGGTGGGGGGAACGGGAAGAACACACGGAGCATCAGCGGGGGGAACACGGGGCATGAGCGGGGGGTGGGGGGAGGGGAGAGACACACGGGGCATGAGCGGGGGGTGGGGGGGAGAGGAGAGACACACGGGGAATGAGCGGGGGGTGGGGGGAGAGGAGAGACACGGGGCATGAGCGGGGGGTGGGGAGGAGGGGAGAGACATGGGGCGTGAGCAGGAGTGGGGGAGGGGGAGACACACACGGGGCATAAGCGGGGGGTGGGTGGGAAGGGGAGAGACACACGGGGCATGAGCGGGGGGTGGGGGAGGGGAGAGACACACGGGGCATGAGCGAGGGGTGGGGGGAAGGGGAAAGACACAGGGCAAGGGGGTATGGGGGAAACAGGGCATACACGGGGCATGAGGGGGGTGTGGGGGATGGGGGTGGGAAAGGAGGGAGACACAGGACATGAGCGGGGGTGGGGGGGAAGGGGAGAGACACACGGGGCATGAGCAGGGGTGGGGGGAGGGGAGAGACACACGGGGCATGAGCGGGGGTTGGGGGGAGGGGAGAGACATATGGGGCTTGAGCAGGGGGTGGGGGGAACAGAGGAGATTGGGCATGAGCGGGGGTAGGGGGGAAGGGGAGAGACACATGGGGCATGAGCGGGTGTGGGGGGAGGCAGGGAGACACACGGGGCTTGAGGGGTGGGGGGGAAAGGGAAAGACACAGGGCGAGGGGGTATGGGGGAAACAGGGCAAACACGGGTCATGAGGGGGGTGGTGGGGGTGGGGGGGAAAGGATGGAGACACAGGGCAAGAGTGGGGGTGGGGGGGAACAGAGGAGACCGGGCATGAGCGGGGGTGGAGGGGAGGGGAGAGACACATGGGGCTTGAGCAGGGGGTGGGGGGAACAGAGGAGATTGGGCATGAGCGGGGGTAGGGGGGAAGGGGAGAGACACATGGGGCATGAGCGGGTGTGGGGGGAGGCAGGGAGACACACGGGGCTTGAGGGGTGGGGGGGAAGGGGAAAGACACAGGGCGAGGGGGTATGGGGGAAACAGGGCAAACACGGGTCATGAGGGGGGTGGTGGGGGTGGGGGGGAAAGGATGGAGACACAGGGCAAGAGTGGGGGTGGGGGGGAACAGAGGAGACCGGCATGAGCGGGGGTGGAGGGGAGTGGAGAGACACACGGGGCATGAGCAGGGTTGGGGGGGAGGGGAGAGACACACGGGGCATGAGCCGGGGGTGGGGGGGAGGGGAGAGACACATGGGGCATGAGCAGGGGGTGGGGGGAGTGGAGAGACATGGGGCATAAGCGGGGGGTGGGGGGAGGGGAGAGACACACGGGGCATGAGCGGGGAGTGGGGGGAGGGGAGAGACACACGGGGCATGAGCGGGGGTTGGGGGGAGGGGAGAGACACATGGGGCATGAGCAGGGGGATGGGGGAGGTGAGAGACACACGGGGCATGAGCGGGGGGTGGGGGGGAAAGGAGGGAGACACGGGGCATGAGCGGGCCGTGGGGGGAACACAAGGGAGACACGGGGCATGAGCGGAGGGTGGGGGGGAAACAGGGTATCAGTGGGGGGTGGGGGGGAACAGAAAACACATGGGGCATGAGCGGGGGGTGGGGGCGAACAGGGCACACATGGGGCATGAGCGGGGGGTGGGGGGAACGGGAAGAACACACGGAGCATCAGCGGGGGGAACACGGGGCATGAGCGGGGGGTGGGGGGAGGGGAGAGACACACGGGGCATGAGCGGGGGGTGGGGGGAGAGGACAGACACACGGGGCATGAGCGGGGGGTGTAGGGGAGAGGAGAGACACGTGGCATGAGCGAAAGGTGGGGGGGAAGGGGAAAGACACAGGGCGAGGGGGTATGGGGGAAACAGGGCATACACGGGGCATGAGGGGGGTGGTGGGGGTGGGAAAGGAGGGAGACACGGGACATGAGCGGGGGGTGGGGGGTAAAGGATGGAGACACAGGGCAAGAGTGGGGGTGGGGGGGAACAGAGGAGACCGGGCATGAGCGGGGGTGGGGGGGAAGGGGAGAGACACACGGGGCATGAGCGGGGGTGGGGGGGAGGGGAGATGCACACGGGGCATGAGCGGGGGTTGGGGGGAGGGGAGAGACACATGGGGCTTGAGCGGGGGGTGGGGCGAACAGAGGAGACTGGGCATGAGCGGGGGTGGGGGGGAAGGGGAGAGACACACGGGGCATGAGCGGGTGTGGGGGGAGGCAGGGAGACACACAGGGCTTGAGGGGTGGGGGGAAGGGGAAAGACACAGGGCGAGGGGGTATGGGGGGAAACAGGGCATACACGGGGCATGAGGGGGGTGGTGGGGGGGAAAGGATGGAGACACAGGGCAAGAGTGGGGGTGGGGGGGAACAGAGGAGACCGGGCATGAGTGCCGGTGGGGGGGAGAGGAGAGACACACGGGGCATGAGCATAGAGACACACGGGGCATGAGCCGGGGGTGGGGGGGAGGGGAGAGACACATGGGGCATGAGCGGGGGGTCGGGTGAGTGGAGAGACTCGGGGCATGAGCGGGGGGTGGGGGGAGGGGAGAGACACACGGGGCATGACCGGGATAGGGGGGAGGGGAGAGACACACGGGGCATGAGCGGGGGTTGGGGGGACGGGAGAGACACATGGGGCATGAGCAGGGGGTGGGGGGAGGTGAGACACACGGGGCATGAGCGGGGGGTTGGGGGGAGGGGAGAGACACACGGGGCATGGGGGAAGGGGAGAGACACATGGGGCATGAGCGGGGGGTGGGGGGAGGGGAGAGACACACGGGGCATGAGCGGGGGGAGGGGAGAGACACATGGGGCATGAGCGGGGGGTGGGGCGAGGGGAGAGACACAAGGGGCATGAGCGGGGGTTGGGGGGAGGGGAGAGACACACAGGGCATGAGCGAGGGTGGGGAGGAAGGGGAGACACACGGGGCATGAGCGAGGGTGGGGAGGAAGGGGAGACACACGGGGCGTGAGCGGTGGGTGGGGGGGAAGGAGAGACACACGGGGCATGAGCGGGGGTGGGGGAACAGGGCAGACACGGGGCTTGAGCAGGGGGTGGGGGAAGAGGGCAGACACGGGGCATGAGCAGGGGGTGGGGGAACAGGGGAGAGACATACAGGGCATGAGTGGGTGGTGGGTTGTGGGGCGGAGGGGGAGAGACACACGGGGCATGAGTGGGTGGTGGTGGGGAGTGGGAGAGAGACACCGGGCATGAGCAGTGGGTGGGGGGGAGGGTGAGAGACACATGGGGCATGAGCGGGGGGTGGGGGGAGGGGGAGAGACACACGTGGCATGAGCGGGAGTGGGGGGAGGGGAGAGACACATAGGGCATGTGCGGGGGTGGGGGGAAGGAGAGACACACGTGGCATGAGCGGAGGGTGGGGGAAGAAGGGAGACACACATGGCATGAGCGGGGGGTGGGAGGGGTAAGAAGGGAGACACACGGGGCATGAGCGGGGGTGGGGGGAGAAGAAGGGAGACACGGGGCATGAGCGGGGGGTGGGAGGGAAGAAGGGAGACAAGGGGCATGAGCGGGGGGGTGGGGGGGAAGAAGGGAGACACGGGGCATGAGCGGGCGGGTGGAGGGGAAGAAGGGAGACACGGGGCATGAGCGGGGGTGGGAGGGAAGAAGGGAGACACGGGGCATGAGCGGGGGGTGGGGGGAAGAAGGGAGACACGGGGCATGAGTGGGGGGTGGGGGGGAAGAAGTGAGTCACGGGGCATGAGCGAGGGGTGGGGGTCAAGAAGGAAGACACGGGGCATGAGCAAGGGGTGGGGGTGGAAAGAAGGGAGAGACAGGGTGTGAGCAGGGGGTGGGGGGGTAAGAAGGGAGACACGGGGCATGAGCTTGGGGTGGGGGAAGAAGGGAGACACGGGGCATGAGCGGGGGGTGGAAAGAAGGGAGACACGAGGCATGAGAGGGGGTGGGGGTACAGGAGGGAGACACGGGGCATGAATGGGGGTGGCGGGGTACAGGAGAGAGACACGGGGCATGAGGTGGGGGGTGGGGGAGGAAGAAGGGAGACACGGGGCATGAGCGGGGGGTGGGGGGTCAGAAGGGAGACACTGGGCATGAGCGGGGGTGAGGGGGAAGAAGGGAGACACAGGGCATGAGTGGGGGTGGGGGGGCAGAAGGGAGACACAGGCATGAGCGGGGGGTGGCGGCAGAGAAGGAAGACATGGGGCATGAGCGGGGGGTGGGGTGGAAAGAATGGAGACATGGGGCATGGGGTGGGGGGAGAAGGGAGACACGGGGCATGAGCGGGGGTGGGGGAGAAAGAAGGGAGACATGGGGCATGAGCAGGGGGTGGGGGGTACAGGAGGGAGACACGGGGCAAGAGCAGGGGGTGGGGGGATACAGGAGGGAGACACGGGGCATGAGCGGGGGGTTGGGGGAACAGGGCAGACACGGGGCATGAGCGGGGGGTGGGGGAGGAAGGAGGGAGACACGGGGCATGAGCGGGGGGGTGGGGGAGAAGAAAGGAGACACGGGGCATGAGCGGGGGGTGGGGGGGAAGAAGGGAGACACGGGGCATGAGCGGGGGGGTGGGGGAAAGATGGGATACACGGGGCATGTGCGAGGGGTTGGGGGGGAAAGAAGGGAGACATGCGGCATGAGCGGAGGGTGGGGGGGAAGAAGGGAGACACGGGGCATGAGCGGGGGGTGGGGGGAAGAAGGGAGACACGGGGCATGAACGGGGGGTGGTGGGGGAGAAGGGAGACACGGGGCATGAGCGGGGGCATGAGCGGGGGGTGGGGGGAGGGGAAGACAAGGGGCATGAGCAGGGGGTGGGGGGGAAGAAGGGAGACACGGGGCATGAGCGGGGAGTGGGGGGGAGAAGGAAGACACTGGGCATGAGCGGGAGTGGGGGGAAGAAGGGAGACACGGGGCATGAGCGGGGGGTGGGGGGGAAGAAGGGAGACACGGTGCATGAGCGGGGGGTGGGGGGAAGAAGGGAGACACGGGGCATGAACGGGAGTGGTGGGGGGAGAAGGAAGACACGGGGCATGAGCGGGGGGTGGGGGGGAGAAGGAAGACACGGGCCATGAGCGGGGAGTGGGGGGGAAAAGGAAGACACGGGCCATGAGCGGGAATGGGGGGAAGAAGGGAGACACAGGGCATGGGTGGGGGGAATAAGGGAGACACGCAGCATGAGCGGGGGCTGGGGGGAAAGATAGGAGACACGGGGCATATGAGCAGGGGGTGGGGGGAAAGGAGGGAGACACGGTGCATGAGCGGAGGGTGGGGGGGAAACAGGGCACATGCGGGGCATCAGCGGGGGGTGGCGGGGAAACAGGACACACATGGGGCATGAACAGGGGCTAGGGGGGAACAGGGCACACACGGGGAATGAGCGGGGATGGGGGGAACGGGAGCAACACACGGAGCATCAGCGGGGGGAACAGGGGAAACACGGCATGAACAGGGGGGCTGGGGGAAACAGGGCACACACGGGGCATGAGGGCGGGGGTGGGGGTGGGAAAGGAAGGAGACACTAGACATGAGCGCGGGGTGGGGGGAAAAGAGGGAGACGCAGGGCATGAGCGGGGGTGGGGGGGAACAGAGGAGACAGGGCATGAGCGGGGGTGGGGGGAAAGGGGAGAGACACACGGGGCATGAGCCGGGGTGGGGGGGAGGGGAGAGACACACGGGGCATGAGCCGGGCTGGTGGGGAGGGGAGAGACACACGGGGCATGAGCGGGGGGTGTGGGGAGAGGAGAGAAATGGGGCATGAGCGGCAGGTGGGGGGAAGGGGAGAGACACACGGGGCATGAGCAGGGGGTGGGGGAAGGGGAGAGACACACGGGGCATGAACGGGGGGTGAGGGGGAGGGGAGAGACACATGGGGCATGAGCGGGGGTTGGGGGGAAGGGGAGAGACACACGGGGCATGAGCGGGGGGTGGTGGGAGGGGAGAGACACACGGGGCATGAGCGGGGGGTGGGGGGAGGGGAGATACACACGGGGCATGAGTGGGGGTTGGGCGGAGGGGAGAGACACACAGGGCATGAGCGAGGGTGGGGAGGAAGGGGAGACACACGGGGCATGAGCGAGGGTGGGGAGGAAGGGGAGACACACGGGGCGTGAGCGGTGGGTGGGGGGGAAGGGGAGACACACGGGGCATGAGCAGTGGGTGGGGGGAACAGGGGAGACACACAGGGCATGAGCGGGGGTGGGAGAACAGGGCAGACACGGGGCATGAGCAGGGGGTGGGGGAAGAGGGCAGACACGGGGCATGAGCAGGGGGTGGGGGAACAGGGGAGAGACACACACGGCATGAGTGGGTGGTGGGTTGTGGGGGGAGGGGGAGAGACACACGGGGCATGAGTGGGTGGTGGTGGGGAGGGGGAGAGACACACCGGGCATGAGCGGGGGGTGGGGGGGAGGGTGAGAGACACATGGGGCATGAGCGGGGGGTGGGGGGAGGGGAGAGACACACGGGGCATTAGCGGGAGTGGGGGGAGGGGAGAGACACACAGGGCATGTGGGGGGTGGGGGGGAAGGAGAGACACACGGGGCATGAGTGGGGGTGGGGGGGAAGGAGAGACACACGGGGCATGAGCGGAGGGTGGGGGGAAGAAGGGAGACACACATGGCATGAGCGGGGGGTGGGAGGGGTAAGAAGGGAGACACACGGGGCATGAGCGGGGGTGGGGGAGAAGAAGGGAAACACGGGGCATGAGCGGGGGGTGGGAGGGAAGAAGGGAGACAAGGGGCATGAGTGGGGGGTGGGGGGGAAGAAGGGAGACACGGGGCATGAGCGGGGGGGTGGGGGGGAAGAAGGGAGACATGGGGCATGATCGGGGGTGGGAGGGAAGAAGGGAGACACGGGGCATGAGCGGGGGGTGGGGGGAAGAAGGGAGACACGGGGCATGAGTGGGGGGTGGGGGGAAGAAGTGAGACACGGGGCATGAGTGGGGGGTGAGGGTCAAGAAGGAAGACACGGGGCATGAGCAAGGGGTGGGGGTGGAAAGAAGGGAGAGACGGGGCATGAGCAGGGGGTGGGGAGGTAAGAAGGGAGACACGGGGCATGAGCTTGGGGTGGGGGAAGGAAGGGAGACACGGGGCAAGAGCGGGGGGTGGAAAGAAGGGAGACACGGGGCATGAGCGGGGGTGGGGGATACAGGAGGGAGACACGGGGCATGAATGGGGGTGTGGGGGTACAGGAGGGAGACACGGGGCATGAGCAGGGGGTGGGGGGAACAGTGCAGACACGGGGCATGAGTGGGGGGTGGGGGAGGAAGAAGGGAGACACGGGGCATGAGCGGGGGTTGGGGGGTCAGAAGGGACACACTGGGCATGAGCGGGGGTGAGGGGGAAGAAGGGAGACACAGGGCATGAGCGGGTTGGGGGGGCAGAAGGGAGACACAGGCATGAGCGGGGGGTGGCGGCAGAGAAGGAAGACATGGGGCATGAGCGGGGGGTGGGATGGAAAGAATGGAGACATGGGGCATGAGCAGGGGGTGGGGGGAGAAGGGAGACACGGGGCGGGGGTGGGGGAGAAAGAAGGGAGACATGGGGCATGAGCAGGGGGTGGGGGGTACAGGATGGAGACACAGGGAAAGAGCAGGGGGTGGGGGATACAGGAGGGAGACACGGGGCATGAGCGGGGGGTTGGGGGAACAGGGCAGACACGGGGCATGAGCGGGAGGTGGGGGAGGAAGGAGGGAGACACGGGGCATGAGCAGGTGGTGGGGGAGAAGACGGGAGACATGGGGCATGGGTGGGGGGAAGAAGGGAGACACGGGGCATGAGCGGGGGGTGGGGGAAAGATGGGAGACACGGGGCATGTGCGGGGCTGTGGGGGGGAAAGAAGGAAGACGCGGCATGAGCGGGGGGTGGGGGGAAGAAGGGAGACATGGGGCATGAGCAAGGGGTGGGGGGATGAAGGGAGACACAGGGCATGAGCGGGGGGTGGGGGGGAAAGAAGGGAGACACGGGGCATGAGCGGGGGTTGGGGGGAAGAAGGGAGACACGGGGCATGAACGGGGGTGGTGGGGAGAAGGGAGACACGGGGCATGAGCGGGGGCATGAGCGGGGGGTGGGGGGTAGGGGAAGACAAGGGGCATGAGCAGGGGGTGGGGGGAAGAAGGGAGACACGGGGCATGAGCGGGGAGTGGGGGGGAGAAGGAAGGCACTGGGCATGAGCGGGAGTGGGAGGGAAGAAGGGAGACACGGGGCATGAGCGGGGGGTGGGGGGGAAAAGAAGGGAGACACGGGGCGTGAGCGGGGGTGGGGGGAAGAAGGGAGACACGGGGCATGAACGGGGGTGGTGGGGGGAGAAGGGAGACACGGGCATGAGCAGGGGCATGAGCGGGGGTGGGGGGGAGAAGGAAGACACGGGGCATGAGCGGGGAGTGGGGGGGAGAAGGAAGACACGGGGCATGAGCGGGAATGGGGGGAAGAAGGGAGACACAGGGCATGGGTGGGGGGAATAAGGGAGACACGCAGCATGAACGGGGGCTGGGGGGAACAGGGCACACACAGGGAATGAGCGGGGATGGGGGGAACGGGAGCAACACACAGAGCATCAGCGGGGGGAACAGGGGAGACACGGCATGAACAGGGGGGCTGGGGGGAAACAGGCACACACGGGGCATGAGGGCAGGTGGGGTAACAGGGCACACACGGGGCATGAGCGGGGGGTGGGGTGAGAAAGGAGGGAGACACTAGACATGAGCGCGGGGTGGGGGGAAAAGAGGGAGACAGGGCATGAGCGGGGGTGGGGGGTAACAGAGGAGACAGGGCATGAGCGGGGGTGGGGGGGAAGGGGAGAGACACACGGGCATGAGCGGGGGGTGGGGGTGAGGGGGAGAGACACACGGGGCATGAGCGGGGCGTGTGGGGAGGGGTGAGACACACGGGGCATGAGCGGGGGGTGGGGGGGTGAGACACACAGGGCATGAGCCTGGGTGGGGGGGAGAGGCGAGACACACGGGGCATGAGCGGGGGGTGTGGGGAGAGGAGAGAAATGGGGCATGAGCGGGGGGTGGGGGGAAGGGGAGATACACACGGGGCATGAGCAGGGGGTGGGGGGAAGGGGAGAGACACACGGGGCATGAACAGGGGGTGAGGGGGAGGGGAGAGACACATGGGGCATGAGCGGGGGTTGGGGGAAGGGGGAGAGACCCACGGGGCATGAGCGGGGGGTGGGGGGTGGGGGGAGGGGAGAGACACACGGGGCATGAGCGGGGGGTTGGGGGGAGGGGAGAGACACACAGGGCATGAGCGGGGGTTGGGTGGAAGGAGAGACACACGGGGCATGAGCGGGGGGTGGGGGGGAAGGGGAGACACACGGGGCATGAGTGGGGGGTGGGGGGAACAGGGGAGACACGGGGCTTGAGCGGGGATGGGGGAACAGGGCAGACACGGGGCAGGAGCAGGGGGTGGGGGAACAGGGCAGACACGGGGCATGAGCAGGGGGTGGGGGGAACAGGGGAGAGACACAAAGGGCATGAGCGGGGGGTGGGGGGAAGGGGGAGAGACACACGGGGCATGAGCGGGGAGGGGGAGAGACACACGGGGCATGAGCGGGGGTGGGGGGGAGGGTGAAAGACACATGGGGCATGAGCGGTGGGTGGGGGGAAGGGGAGAGACACAGGGCATGAGCGGGGGATGGGGGAAACAGGGCACACACGGGACATGAGGGGGGTGGCGGGTGGTGGGGGGTGGGAAAGGATGGAGACACAGGGCATGAGCGGGGGTGGGGGGGAACAGAAGAGACAGGGCATGAGCGGGGGTGGGGGGGAAGGAGAGAGACACACGGGGCATGAGCTGGGGGTGGGGGGGAGGGTAGAGACACACGGGGCATGAGCAGGGAGTGGGGTGGAGAGGAGAGACACACGGGGCATGAGCTGGGGGTGGGGGAGAGGGGAGAGACACACGGGGCATGAGCGGGGGGTGGGGGAAGGGAGAGACACGGGGCATGAGCGGGGGGTTGGGGGAAGGGGAGAGACACACGGGGCATGAGCGCGGGGTGGGGGGAAGGGGAGAGGCACACGGGATATGAGCAGGTGTTGGGGGGTAACAGGGGATACAGGTCATGAGTGGAGGGTGGGGAGGGGTGGGGGTGGGAAAGGAGGGAGACACGGGACATGAGCTAAAGGATGGAGACACAGGGCATGAGCGGGGGTGGGGGGGGCAACAGAGGAGACAGGGCATGAGCGGGGGTGGGGGGGAAGGGGAGAGACACACGGGGCATGAGCGGGGGGGTGGGGGGAGGGGAGAGACACACAGGGCATGAGCGGGGGGTGGGGGGTGAGGAGAGCCACACGGGGCATGAGCGGGGGGTGGGGAGGAGGGGAGAGACACACGGGGCATGAGCGGGGGGTGGGAGGGAAGGGGAGAGACACGGGGCATGAGCTGCGGGTGGTGGGGGAGGGTAGAGACACACGGGACATGAGCTGGGGGTGGGGGGAAAGGATGGAGACACAGGGCAAGATTGGGGATGGGGGGAACAGAGGAGACAGGGCATGAGCGGGGGTGGGGGGGAAGGGGAGAGACACACGGGGCCTGAGCAGGGGTGGGGGGAGGCAGAGAGACACACGGGGCATGAGTGGGGGTGGGGGGAGGGGAGAGACACACGGGGCATGAGCGGGGGGTGGGGGGAGAGGAGAGACACACAGGGAATGAGCAGGGGTGGGGGGAGAGGAGAGACACACGGGGCATGTGCCGGGGGTGGGGGGGAGGGGAGAAACACACGGGCATGAGCGGGGGGAGGGTAGAGACACGGGGCATGAGCAGGGAGTGGGGGGGAGGGGAGAGACACACGGGGCATGAGCGGGGGGTGGGGGGAGGGGAGAGACACACGGGGCATGAGCGGGGGGTGGGAGGGAGGGGAGAGACATGGGGCATGAGCAGGGGTTGGGGGGAGGGGAGAGACACACGGGGCATGAGCAGGGGGTGGGGGGAGGGGAGAGACACACGGGGCGTGAGCGGGGGGTTGGGGGAAGGGGAGAGACACATGGGGCATGAGCGGGGGTGGGGGGAGGGGAGAGACACACGGGCATGAGCGGGGGGTGGGGGGGAGGGGAGAGACACATGGGGCATGAGCGGGGGTTGGGGGGAGGGGAGAGACACACGGGGCATGAGCAGGGGGTGGGGGGAGGGGAGAGACACACAGGGCCTGAGCGGGGTTTGGGGGGGAGGGGAGAGACACACAGGGCGTTAGCGAGGGGTGGGGAGGAAGGGGAGACACACGGGGTATGAGCGGGGGGTGGGGGGGAAGGGGAGACACACGGGGCATGAGCAGGGGGTGGGGGGAACAGGGGAGACACATGGGGCATGAGCGGGGGTGGGGGAACAGGGCAGACACGGGGCATGAGCAGGGGGTGGGGCAATAGGGCAGACACGGGGCATGAGCAGGGGGTGGGGGAACAGGAGAGAGACACACAGGGCATGAGCGGGGGGTGGGTGGGAGGGGGAGAGACACACGGGGCATGAGCGGGAGGGGGAGAGACACACAGGGCATGAGCGGGGGGTCGGAGGGAGGGGGAGAGACACACGGGCCATGAGCAGGAGTGTGGGGAGGGGGAGAGACACACGGGGCGTGAGCAGGGGGTGGGTGGGAAGGGAAGAGACACACGGGGCATGAGTGAGGGGTGGGGGGGAGGGGAGAGACACACGGGGCAGGAGGTGGAGGGAACAGGGGAGAGACACACAGGGCATGAGCGGGGGGTGGGGGGAGGGGGAGAGACACATGGGGCATGAGCGGGGGGAGAGACACACGGGGCATGAGCAGGGGGTGGGGGGCAGGGTAAAAGACACATGGGGCATGAGCGGGGGTTGGGGGGAGGGGGAGAGACACACGGGGCATGAGCGGGAGTGGGGGGAGGGCGAGAGACACACGGGGCATGAGCAGGCGGTGGGTGGGAAGGGGAGAGACACATGGGGCATGAGCGGGGGATGGGTGGGAAGGGGAGAGACACACGGGGCATGAGCAGGGGGTGGGGGGAAGGGGAGAGACACACGGGGCATGAGCGGGGGGTGGAGGGTAATAGAGGAGGCAGGTCATGAGCGGGGGGTGGGGGGGAGATGAGAGACACAAGGGGCATGAGCAGGGGGTGGGGGGAGAGGAGACACACACGGGACATGAGCGCGGGGTGGAGGGGAGAGACACACGGGGCATGAGCGGGAAGTGAAGGGGAAGGGAAGAGACACAGGGCATGAGCGGGGAGTGGGGGGAGGGAAGAGACACGGCATGAGCGGGGAGTGGGGGGAGGGGAGAGACAGGGGGCATGAGCAGGGAGTGGGGGGAGGGGAGGGGAGAGACACACGGGGCATGAGCAGGGGGTGGAGGGGAGAGACACACGGGGTATGAGCGGGGGTGGGGGGAAGGGGAGAGACACACGGGGCATGAGTGAGGGTGGGGGGAAAGAGAGAGACACACGGGGCATGAGCGGGGGGTGGGGGGTAACAGGGGAGACAGGTCATGAGCGGGGGGTGGGGGGGAGGGGTGAGACACACAGGGCATGAGCGGGGGGTGGAGTGGAGAGACACACGGGGCATGAGCGAGGGGTGGGGGGAAGGGGAGAGACACACGGGGCATGAGCGGGGGGTGGGGGGGATGGGGAGAGACACACGGGGGGTGGAGGGGAGAGACGCATGGGGAGTGGGGGGGAGGGGAGAGACACACGGGCCATGAGCAGGGGGTGGGAGGAGGGGAGAGACACGGGGGGTGGGGGGAGGGGAGAGACACATGGGGCATGAGCGGGGGTGGGGAGGAAGGGGAGAGACAAACGGGGATGAGCGGGGGTGGGGGTAAGGGGAGACACACGGGGCATGAGCGGGAGGAGGGGGAAGGGGAGAGACACACGGGGCATGAGCGGGCGGTGGGGGTTAGGGGAGAGACACACGGGGCATGAGCGGGGGGAGAGACACACGGGGCATGAGTGGGGGGTGGGGGGAAGGGGGAAGGGAAGAGACACACTGGCCATGAGCGGGGGGTGGGGGAAGGGGAGAGACACACAGGGCATGGGCGGGGGGCGGGGGGAAGAGGAGAGACACATGGGGCATGAGCGGGGGGTGGGGGGAGGGGAGAGACACACAGGGCATGAGCAGGGGGGTGGCGGGGAGGGGCAAGGTACACGGGGCATGAGCGGGGGTGGGGGGAAGGCGAGACACATGGGGCATGAGCGGGGTGTGGGGGGAAGGGCTGAGACACACGGGGCATGAGCGGGGGGTGTGGTGGAAGGGGAGAGACACACGGCGCATGAGCGGGGGGACAGGGGAGACTTGGGGCATGAACGGGGGTGGGGGGGATCGTGAGGGAGACACAGGGGATGAGCGGAGGGTGGGGGGGAACAGAGGAGACAAGGGGATGAGCGGAGACATGAGTGGGGGTGGGGGGAACAGGGGAGACACGGGGATGAGCGGAGACATGAGCGGGGGTGGGGGGGAACAGGGGAGACACGGGGCATGAGCGGGAGTGGGTGGGAAGGGGAGAGACACATGGGGCATGAGCGGGGAGTGGGGGGGAGGGGAGAGACACACGGGGCATGAGTGGGGGGTGGGGGAAGGGGAGAGACACACGGGGCATGAGCGGGGGGTGGGGGGAAGGGGAGAGACACACGGGGCATGGGCGGGGGCGGGGGGGAAGAGGAGAGACACATGGGGCATGAGTGGGGGGTGGGGGGAGGGGAGAGACACACGGGGCATCAGCGGGGTGGTGGGGGGGAGGGGCAAGGTACACGGGCCATGAGCAGGGGTGGAGGGAAGGCGAGACACATGGGGCATGAGGGGGGCGAGGGGAAGGGCTGAGACACACGGCTCATGAGCGGGGGGACAGGGGAGACTTGGGGCATGAACGGGGGTGGGGGGGATCGTGAGGGAGACACGGGGGATGAGCGGAGGGTGGGGGGGAACAGAGGAGACACGGGGATGAGTGGAGACATGAGTGGGGGTGGGGGGAGCAGGGGAGACACGGGGCATGAGCGGGGGTGGCGGGAAGGGGAGAGACACACAGGGCATGAGCGGGGGGTGGCGGGTGACAGGGGAAACAGGTCATGAGCAGGGGGTGGGGGGAGGGGAGAGACACACAGGGCATGAGCGCGGGGGTGGGGGGGAGGGGAGAGACACACGGGGCATGAGCGGGGGGTTGGGGGAGGGGAGAGACACATGGGACATGAGTGGGGGTGGAGAGGAGAGTCACAAGGGGCATGAGCGAGGGGTGGGGGAAGGGGAGAGACACACGGGGCATGAGCGGGGGGTGGGGGGAAGGGGAGAGACACACGGGGCATGAGCGAGGAGTGGGGGGGAAAGGGAGAGACACACTGGCCATGAGCGGGGGGTGGGGGGAGGGGAGAGACACGGGGCATGAGCGGGAAGTGGGGGGGGGGAGGGGAGAGACACAGGGCATGAGCAGGGGGTGGGGGGAGGGGAGAGACACACGGGGCATGAGCGGGGGTTGGGGGGAAGGGGAGAGACACGGGGCATGAGCGGGGGCTGTGGGGGAAGGGGAGAGACACAGCGCATGAGCGGGGGGACAGGGGAGACTTGGAGCATGAACAGGGGTGGGGGGGATCGTGAGGGAGACACGGGGGATGAGCGGAGGGTGGGGGGAACAGAGCAGACACGGGGATGAGCGGAGACATGAGTGGGGGTGGGGGGGAACAGGGGAGACACGGGGATGAGCGGGGGTGGGTGGGCAGGGGAGAGACACATGGGGCATGAGCGGGGAGTGGGGGGGAGGGGAGAGACACACGGGGCATGAGTGGGGGGTGGGGGAAGGGGAGAGACACACGGGGCATGAGCGGGGGGTGGGGGGAAGGGGAGAGACACACGGGGCATGGGCGGGGGCGGGGGGGAAGAGGAGAGACACATGGCGGGGGATGGGGGGAGGGGAGAGAAACACGGAGCATGAGCGGGGGCGTGGGGGGGAGGGGCAAGGTACACGGGCCATGAGCGGGGGTGGGGGGGAAGGCGAGACACATGGGCCATGAGCTGGGGGCGGGGGGAAGGGCTGAGACACACAGCTCATGAGCGGGGGGATAGGGGAGACTTGGGGCATGAACGGGGGTGGGGGAGATCATGAGGGAGACACAGCGGATGAGCGGAGGGTGAAGGGAACAGAGGAGACACGGGGATGAGCGGAGACATGAGTGGGGGTGGAGGGGAGCAGGGGAGACACGGGGATGATCGGAGACATGAGTGGGGGTGGGGGTAACAGGGGAGACACGGGGCATGAGCGGGGGTGGCGGGAAGGGGAGAGACACACAGGGCATGAGCGGGGGGTGGCGGGTGACAGGGGAGACAGGTCATGAGCAGGGGGTGGGGGGAGGGGAGAGACACACGGGGCATGAGCGCGGGGGTGGGGGGAAGGGGAGAGACACACGGGGCATGAGCGGGGGGTTGGGGGAGGGGAGAGACACATTGGACATGAGTGGGGGGTGGAGAGGAGAGACACAAGGGGCATGAGCGAGGGGTGGGGGAAGGGGAGAGACACACGGGGCATGAGCGGGGGTGTAACGTAACCACTGTTGACTGCTTTTATTGTAACTGTAACCAGATCTAACTTACGCGCCTTTATGCCCACGGGCCTGGCTGCGCTTTACAAATAAATAAATGACAAATGACAAATGAGAGACACACGGGGCATGAGCGTGGGGTGGAGGGGAGAGACACACGGGGCATGAGAGAGGAGTGGGGGGGAAAGGGAGAGACACACTGGCCATGAGCGGGGGGTGGGGGGAGGGGAGAGACACGGGGCATGAGCGGGAAGTGGGGGGAGGGGAGAGACACAGGGCATGAGCACGGGGTGGGGGGAGGGGAGAGACACACGGGGCATGAGCGGGGGTTGGGGGGAAGGGGAGAGACACGGGGCATGAGCGGGGGCTGTGGGGGAAGGGGAGAGACACACGGCGCATGAGCGGGGGGACAGGGGAGACTTGGAGCATGAACAGGGGTGGGGGGATCGTGAGGGAGACACGGGGGATGAGCGGAGGGTTGGGGGAACAGAGCAGACACGGGGATGAGCGGAGACATGAGTGGGGGTGGGCGGGAACAGGGGAGACACGGGGATGAGCGGGGGTGGGTGGGCAGGGGAGAGACACATGGGGCATGAGCGGGGAGTGGGGG